>NC_133761.1:6783333-7091666 GCF_036562045.2 Rhinolophus sinicus | reverse complement strand
GTTCATAACTTTCACTGAAAAGACAGTGAATTTAATCTGCACAGAGCATGCATCTGAATACTCAATCTTGCCAAGACTGGAGGTAAGATATGCATTCGCTTCTTTGTGACATTCTGCAGAGCGTTACCTGTCTCTTCCCTTTGTTTGCAGCAATAAGAACATGAAAAGGTTATTAACAGATGGTGCAAAATGTGGATTCATTTGAATTATATGGCAACATCCACAGAGTGGAATTTAAAGTCTTGTGTTTATGTCTTCATGCACAACAATAATTTGGTGGGTTATAGCCCTGGTGCATTTGGAAGCAAGGAAAAATTCTCTCCTTTAAGAAACCGTCTTCGTGATGGAAACCCTCCTTATATTTGCTTAATGAAGTCATGCCTCATATTTTTTCAGATAACATATTCCATTTGATTCAATTTCTCAAGCATTATTGAGCTCTGTGTTCGATGCTGGGAATCTAAGCATTAAAAAAGATGTGATTGCTGTCCTCATGAATCTCAAAAGTTAATAGTGGAGAGAGGCAAGTACACACAGATTGAGAGTCCAGCATAGCAAGGCCAATGAAATGGCCCTGAGAAAAGTTGCAGGGGTTGCACAGAAGAAGGAATGGTGAGCAGAAGGAACAGGAAGGAGCGATATCTGGGATGGATTATGAAAAAGGAGGTGGAACAAGTATTCCACCTCCTTTTAGCAACAAGGCTGCTATTGTTCTCCAGGGAGAGAGAACAGCATGTGCAAAGACACAGAGGCATGACCTAAACTGGTGATTGGCTGATGATCCCTTGCTCACTATGGCTCCTGCAGCCATAGTGTTGCAAGAGGGGCCATGATGGGAGAGGATGCACGAAGACTCAAGGTGGGCAGGAAAAGAAATGGGAGGGGACCCTGATGCAACAGTGCAGATAAGGACTGGAACTACAGCAGTTATGGTAGGGATAGAAACTAGGAGAACTGGGGACATTTTAGGAGGTGGGACAGGAAGGACAGGTGACTAATCAATCTGTGGTGAGTGGACTCAAGAATGCCTGTAGGTCTGTCTTCAGGACTGAATGTTTTCTTGCACATTCACACATGCACCTGCCTTTTTTAAACCAGACATTTTCATCAGCTTTTGGCTCCGCAGGAAACTTAGCACAGTTTGTTTCCCTGTAGAAACTGAGTTTTCTAATCATACTAAGTATAGGTGAGATTTTCATCTCTATCTGCCTGACCCCTGTATCTGTATCTCATTTTATTTGGAAGTTGGGTGATAAAGAAGTATTATTCCTAAGCCCCTTCAAACACCAAAACTTGAGTTCAATTTTCCTTTTTTACCCACACTCGGCTGTCTTCTCATTAAGTTATTGGAAGAATGACTACGTTATTCAAGTGAAAGAAAAAGCTCTTCAGTGCTGTTGTGTTTCACCCTTTGCCTCAAGCTCCCTGGTACACACACGCCCATTTCTAGGGCAGTTCCTTCTTCAGGGCACTGCGTTGGCAGAAACAATAACTTCATATAATGCCCCTGAGCTTGTAAACCCTGCTCTGTAATGAGCCACTCGGATGCCGTTTTCTATCCCTCAGTCAGCCATACCGTAGATGTCTATTCTGAAGGGTTCTAATGGGCCTTTTCTTAATTTTACACAATGAATAAGCTTTGGCCTTGTAGCTGGTCTCACAGTAAAACATTCCAAATTATTCCATCATTGTCGAAAAGAGTTAAAGTTACTCTCCAACTGGTTAAAATGACTTCCTGGGTTTTCTAAGAATAGCTAGTGAATTATGTCTTGAAACTGATGATAATCTACTAAGCTTAATGATCACTCAATACTTAAAACAACTAAAAAAAAAAAAAAAGACTTCCATATGATGCCAAGTTAATGCATCTCTAAACTATTCTGGCCAATGACCCAGAGATCCCTGCCAATGGAATGCTATTGATTTAGACTTCGTTTGCTGTTTCTTACTCCATGTAGTTCAGCCATAAAATCCAGGAGTTATACTACCACAAGGTTGATTTTTATCCAGTGCCCAAGAAAGGAGAATTAAGTGAATATTTATGGAGTTTCTAATATGCACCTTATTCTTCATTTCAGACACATTACCTCATCCAATTCCCTCACATCTCTTTTAAGGCGAGGAAACCAAACCTCTGAGAGGTTAGGTTAGGTGAGCCGCCTACATCACATAAAGTAGCCAAAAAGTCAAAAAGTTGAAACCAGGACTTCAAACCCATGTTCCTTCCAAGTAATAAAATACCAACCCCAATGAATTTTTTCCAGTTTAAAATGTGAAATGGACAATTAAGCAATGAGTTTGAATTCCCATGATGTCTCCACTGTTACCTTTGTGCTTTCTGAAATTAAATGTGAATGAATTTACTAATACACAGCTTTTTACAGAAGAAATCTGTGTACTGAAGAAATATAAAGAGTCAAATCACATTCGATTATAAGTATGGGATTAAAAAAAAATCCATCCCATAATTAAGAAATGGCATCTTTTTAGACAATTTAGGAAAAATACTTCTTTTGTAGGCAAAAACAGAAATAATGCTCTTATTTTAATGAATCAGTTTATGGAGCTTAAACTATACCAGAGAAACATGCACAATATTTTATGTTCTTTTCAGGGAAAGAGAATTTAATCATTGTATTTAGGCCAATAACGATTGTGACAATCTGTAGCATTGTTCTATTTCAATAATAATTATGGTTCCCTTAAACATATATGCTGTTCTTCACTGGACAAAGTGCTTTCATGAATGTAATTCTATTTGATTTATTTGATCCTCACAATAGTCCTAGCAGGAATTAACATCCCAATTTCAGCAGTAGCGAAATTGAGGCTCCTAGAGGTCAGATGCCATGTTTGGGCCACACAGCAGGTCAGTGGTGATTCTGGGATGGTCGCCAGGATTTGACTCCTGGGCTCTCCCCACTATCACATCCTACTGCCAGAAAATTTGCTCTCCAGCTCTTTGGATTCCTTAAAGAGCATTTGAACTCTGTTAGATTGTTCTAGTGTCCTAGAATGCTTGGTAAATAGCACCCCTATTCCCTGCCCAGGCTCTAGACAAATTGAAGGGAAAAAATAATACCTCGGCTGATAAAGCACCCACGTCTCTTCTTCATGACTATAAAGGCAGAGCTGGAGTATGCGGCTTGAAGTGACAGCCTAATGGGCCTGCTGCCTAAACTCTTGTATTAGCTAATTTACCCATGGGGTTAAACGCATGCTCTGCTAATCTTATTTTATTTTATTTTTTTTAAGGATTCTGTGATCACCTTTCTCAACCTGTTCAACCCTATTCCTGGACCTTCTCAATTATATATCTGCTCGAAGGTGACCCCATAATTTATCACCCAAACCTGTTACATATTTAAGAATAAAATGGAGACTCATTGACGGTATTAAGTATAAAGTATACTTACTGCTGAGACAATAAGTATAAATGGGGACTGTGTGGAAAAAAGGACATATGTCCACCCGTATTTATTTGCTGCAGTCTGAACGATTTGTTCAGTGGGCTATACAAGCATCATACCTCAGTCCCCTCTTAGGCAGTGCTTCCTCCTTTCCTCTCTAGAGGTCAAGTTTTCACTCCATATTTTTGGATATTCAAACTACGACCATTTGACCCCAAAATAGCAGTTTCCCTGATCACTCTTTCTCAAGGAGATTCTTCCATGCAGCATTATCCAATCCAGGACAGGTTAGTCACCTTAGCCCTCAGTTTTGTTATCATCTCTAAGCTCCTGTGTATAGTATGATGTTGGAGAAACAATGAAAATCATTTTGGGTAAGAAACCTGGTGTCTTTTATTCTTTGAAAAACAATGATCTGAATACAGTCTCTGTTATCATCAGAATATGTGATTAGCTGGGGCCCCTTCTTTTTCCTCCAGTTAACTGCTGGCATGCTGGATATCATAGAATCTACAATTCCACAGTATCTCCTTGAATGGATAAGACTTCCAGGCTTGTCCCATACTCTCAAGCCGTGGCATACCATATGATGAAATTGTTGAAAAACAATCAGAAGAGAAAACCTAAAGCAGCTAGACAGGAGATGTGTTATGCCCAGGAGAATAATATTAAGAAATTCATTGACTCATCAGAAATGACACAAACCAGAAAATGATGCAAGTGACTGATATTTTTAAAGCATTCAAATAAAATTAAAGTTAGAATCCTAGAATTCTATATTCTGATAAAACACCCTTGAAAACTAAAGGCTGAATTAAGATATTTATAGACAAAGGCTTAAAGAATATTTCAACAACAGACTTTCACTGCAAGAAATATTAAAGGACATTCTTCAAGAAAAATGAAATTGGAGGTAAAATCAAATCTACCAATGGAATTAAGAGCATTGGAGGCAGTAAATATGTGGGTAAAAATAGATGGAGAGGGGACGGGTTGTTATTTGTCTGGCCAAAATATTTATATTCTGCATTCATTTTTAATGATGATAACATCAGATTTGGTTATTTTTCAGTGAAGAAGTTGTATCTGAATTTCAAAACCAACTGCTTACCATCTATGTTCTCTGCTAATTCATTCTTTAATAATTAGATCTTTTTAATACATTTTGCTGAATACAGAGCAGAAGAAGACGAGAGACTTGAAGGTATATTCAATTATTGAATAATGAGCCCTTTGCTGTTAATAAATTTAGATTAATAATAAATTAGTAGTAAATAATATTAATAATTTCCCCTGCAATTTGGATTGGTAAGCGTCATAACCCCATGACAGATATAAGAAACGAGGCTCAGAGAGGTTCAGCAATGTGTCTGAGGTATATAGTTACTTTGCTTCTCATTTAGTTCTTGGATTTCAGATCCATATAACCCTAAAACTCATGATTGATTTATATAGAGACATTGTATTTTAAGATCTTCTCAAAGTTCATGCCAGAAAGGGCACTCAAAGAGCAAATAGCATCCCCTAAATGAATGAGTGATTATACTCCTCTGGTTCTCAGTTTTTCCATCTGTAGTGTGGGGCGAAGGGGGCTGAGATCAAATGGAACCTATTTTTCCCTCCCATCTTTAACTTTCATATAAGCCCAGAGGACTTCCCAGTGCTACCAGTATTCACTCGGTTGTCGATAACTTGGACATTATCCTGGGCTTCTGCTGAAGCATCTACTCTCAATCAATCAATCAATCAATCAATCAATCAATCAATCAATCAATCACTAAGCCCCATTGATTCTATTCTTCACCCATTTCTCAGATTCACCCATTGCTGTCTACTGTCACTGCTATTTTCATAGTTCAGGGCACCAGCATTTCTTATCTGGGCCACTGCAATAGCTTTCTAACCAGTCCTCCTATATTCAATCCATGCAGCACATATGTTGAATTATTTTTTTGTCTTTTTTTAAAAAAATGTGAAACATTTCAAACATGTAGAAAACTCAGAAAATAATAGGAAATTATATGTAACTACATTCTACATTCGGAAGTAACAAATGTGAATTTTGCCATTTGCTTCAGCTAGCTTTTCAAAAAATAAAACATAATTTTTATTGAAATCTTGATCTGTATATCTCACAGTTCTGATTTCTTCTCCCATCACAGAGGCACACGCCACCCTAAAGATGGTGTGCATCCCTTTGAGCTATTATTTCCAAATTGGAACCATGAAGAGGAGATGCACATGTTTTGTGTCCTAAAGCCTGTGCAATATGGTGGGGATGGCTACGTAAAGAAAAAAATTACAAAATTATGAATTCAAAATTAGGCACCAACATTTTTATTTATTTAGACTTTGAAAAATAATTGAAAAAAATTAAACTGACAGATGTTAAATAAGTGACAAAATCCAGAAAACTAACATAATATCTTTTTTTTTTTCAAGGAAACATTATTTTTATTTGAAGACTATAGTATTTTAGTCAGTAGTAAAGGTTAACTTGGCATTCTGGTTCAGGTTAGGAATTTAACTATTCATTCTGTGTCTCTATAGGGTAATATGTCCTGATTTTTAACCTTCCCCGGGGAAGTCTCTAGGTTATCAAGAGAGAAGGATTTAACATAATATCTTCTTAATGAAAGGCTCAGTTCACCTCTGTAATATCTTTTCCCTACAGTTTTGGTGGCATATTCTTTGACTGACACTTCAAATTGGAATGCTTTTGTAAATACCGTTTTCTATAGAGAGTACAGAAAGGTAATTCAATTTTTTTCCTCCATCATAGTCAACTAGAACTTGTTTGTTTTTTTTTATTATTGATAGTTTAGAATATGAGGTATAACAATTAAGTTCGTGAACTTGTTGCAGTGATGTTGCTAACCTTTTTTGGATATCAGAGGGATTATTCATGATGAATTTGTACCATCTGGACAAACAGTTCACCAAGTTTACTATTTGGAAGTGCTGAAAAGGCTGCGTGAAAAAGTTAGACGACCTGAACTTTTCACCAACAATTCATGGCTCTTGAATCACGACAATGCACCAGCTCACACGGCACTGTCTGTGAGGGAGTTTTTAGCCAGTAAACAAATAACAGTACTGGAACACACTTCTCTACTCACCTGATCTGGCCCCCAATGATGTCTTTCTTTACCCGAAGGTAAAGGAAATATTAAAAGGAAGACATTTGATGACATTCAGGACATCAAGGGTAATGTGATGACAGCTCTGATGGCCATTCTAGAAAAAGAGTTCCAAAATTGCTTTGAAGGATGGACTAGACGCTGGCATTGGTGCATAGTTTCCCAAGGGGAGTATTTCAAAGGTGACTAGTGATATTCAGCAATGAGGTATGTCACACTTTTTCTAGGATGAGTTCGCAAACGTAATTATCCGAACTTGTAACTTATTTAAGCTTTACTTCAGTATAGTAATGGCTTATAAACTTGGGGGATTATTGTCCAGCTTGGGGAAAACTTGATTAAGTTTCCTTCATATATGAGCTGTAATATTTCAGGGTGAATTAAGTTTTCTTGTGCAGTGACTAATACTAATCACCCTTTGAGTTCAGGATACTGACAAATCACTATCCATGCTTTCTGGTGCCAGGTGCTTTCGGAGACATTCATATGCACAGATGACCTCTGGGCTTCAATGTATTTGAAAATATTTATATTTCCTCCAGTGGCATATGAGTTCCTAACTATGTATATTAAAAAAAAATGTTTTCTTCTAGATATAAATTTTTGCCAAATTGAAGAGTAAAATTGCATCTAATTTTATTACAAATTATGTTTTCTGTGAATCCAAGAAAGGTTGAGAACATTTTTAAATATTTTGAGAACATTTTTAAATATTTATCACTTTTCAAGTTTCCTCTATGGTAAACTGAACTTTACATACTTTGTTCATATTTCTATTGTTATTTAACATTTAAAAAACTACTTGGAGGGAGGGTATTTTTCAAAATATTATATGAATGCTAATACTTTTAGTGTATGTGGATTGTAAATAAAATTTTCCACTCTAATGATTGTCTTTCAAATTTGCTGAAAGTGAATTTTTGACAGAGAACATTTTAATTTTACTGTGGTTATATATATTAGTCTTTTTATTTCTGGTTTTCACTTTTAACATTTTACTTAAGTTTTCATTTTTTTATCCCAAATTAGTAAAGGTTATTCTATTTTATTTTAACGATCTAAAATAGATCATTCTAATTTAATCTCAATTTTTAAACATTTTAATGGCAACCTTTAATTTATCTAATTTTTTTTCTGTGTGGTATGAGGTAGGAATCTATTGATATTTGTTTTTACATAAAAGTACTCAGTTTCCCCACAATGTTATTTATTGCATTGCTCATCTTTCCTCTCTGAGCAGAAATGCCAACTCTGCCACATGCCAAGTTTCCTTGTGTGAATGGGTTGTTTCTGGGTTCTTTATTCTGCTCTGTGTATCAATTTGCTTATTCCTATAACATATTGAGAACTTTTCATTTCCACTTTTTAAAAATGCATTGATATCTGATTAAATAGTTCTCTACCTTCTTCGTTTTCTCCTTTTTCATCTACAAAATTGCTTGGCTATTCTTGGCTTTTCATGTTTCTATATACAGTTTAGAATCAGCTACTTTAGTTACACACACACACACACACACACACACACACACACACACATCCACACATCCATCTACTGTGATTTTTAAAAATTTCATTATGTTTATTGATTACCTTGGAATAAAATGACATCTTTATGGTAGTTTATTCTTCCTATCTATAAACACAGTATATATTCCTATTAATATAAGTCCTTGGACCAATGCAGCATCAGAAGCATTTAGAGATAGTTGAATTAAATTAGTCTAGGAGGGGAGTCATTAGTCTATAAATGGAAACACTCTGGAGGCAGAATGACTTTTTAAGTGCTGTCTGGGCACCGACTCAGCTTTCTTTGCCTTGGTATTAGAATGTGGCTTCGAGAGAGTTCAATGTTTGTAAACAATGAACACAAGTGCAGAGATTGTTAGTATAGTTATAATTCTGACATTCACTTATGATGTAAGACTGAGTGTGAAAATGAAAAGGGGAACCTACTTTCCCTTCTTTCTTAGGTCTAACAGGACATTCTCCACATGGAGAAAGCCCCTGTACTGTGGGTCCTGTATATAACCAAGAGCCAAGAGAAAAGAAAGGTGAATTTATATAAATCCATGAAGCCACCTCACTTCCATTAAGTTCTGAATCCCAGCTAAATAGAATTAGAACTTATATCAGGAACAAGGTCATCCACTTCCACCATTGCAGCGACGGTCTAAGTTTTACTGAAGTAAGTCTTTTATTCTTAATCTTCCTCAGGACTTGGTAATTTCACCTCACTGCATCTCAAAACTCCCGTGTGTGTGTGTGTGTGTGTGTGTGTGTGTGTGTGTGTGTGTGTGAAGTTCTAAAGCATTATGCCGTGGAATGCCTTTGAATATCATCGCTTTCCCATTCTTTAATTTATTCATCCTGGAACACCTTTTAGATGTATTTGGATCTTCTTAATTTGTTCTTCATAATGTCTATTGTATTTTTTTTATATATAGTTTTGCTTTCCTCACATCTCTGAGCTATGTTCTGCATGATGCCCTGAGGTTGCTACTTGATGAATTGTGAAGAGTCTGAGATTTACACTACTTACAATCAAGGTCGCTTGTCAGAGTTTTATGTACACACTGGCAGGAAAACAGAAGACCTCTGGATCAGAGACAGACAGTTTGTTACTCACAGCAAAAGCAACCGCCAGAGTTACATTGTAGCTTTGGGTCGACATGTCCCCACTCCCACAGGGTGACATGGTGAGGGCCAGGTAATACAGCAGTGATGGGTTATAGAAGAAAAAGCTTGAGTTGAAGAAACTGATCTTATATAGAGGCTTCTGACAAATCTGCCTATTCTCTCTTCCAAAGAGAGACATGATTTCTATTACCCTTGTAGGAAAGCAAATCTCTCTGAGGAAAGAAAGGAATATCTCTAGGTTTATTACCCCGGAATATCTCCAGGGAAAGACATGTCAAAATCTCTCCAGAAGGAGTCCCTATTTTGATCTTTACCTTTACTTACCCACATGCAAATAAATGTTCTCTGGAGGGAGTTTCTGTTTCTATCTTTCCAGGGCTGCTGGCTTATATAAGCATCCCTGAAAAGATAGTCTTGGAATACCTGGATGTGGAGAAATGTGATAAATACACAGATAAGTATCTCCTAATACAGATTATCTTTACTACATTTATTCTCTCCAGAGATGTTCTTATCTATTGTTAAACTCATGTACTAAATATTTAATTTGTCTATATAATTCTTATTTTAAAATTTCATGTGTTTCTTTTCAAATCTGTTTTATAGCTTCTATTTTTGAATAGAAATTATTTTTTAAGACCCTCTTTAATTATTATAATTTTTAAAATCTCTTTCAAATTGTTCCTGCTTTGCTAATTTTCCTTTCGGTTGGGTTGAGTTTCCTTATTCTTACGCTTAGTGTTTTTATTTCCTCTTGTGTGTTTTTCTGTTTTTGTTTGTTTTAGTGAGAGAATAATGTGCTCTGTATTATAAAGGTACATCAATGATCTCATGTTTGCAACTGACAGATGTCTACCTTTCTCCAGCTCTAGATCACTTATGTCACCAAATGTTTCACCTTTGGATTCATACACTAAAAGAGTGAAGGAAATTTGTGCCATCCATTTGTAGCAATGGTTCCAGCTAAATAGTCTACTTTTTACTAATATTTTTAGTGCCCAGCACATAGCTACTAAAATGTATTGGGTATTTATTATGTGCCAAGTAATATGCTAAGCACTTTACAAATATTATCTTCTTTTGTCCTTGCTATAACCTTGACATATATATATAATTCTTAATCCTATTTTATGGATGGCAGAGTGAGGCTTGCAAAGATTAAATTAATTTCCCATAATCACAAAGCTATTAGGTGGCAGAACTAAGATTCAAACCCAAGCAGTGTGGCCTCAGAGCCCCTGCTCTTAACCTTTATATTAAGTGTCCCTTGATGAGAACAAAAAGAATATGTGCTAAGTGAATGAATGAACTATTTAGTACAAATTCATAAATAGAAGGTGGCAGTATCCTTTTTCCCCACAACCTCCCAAATGCTTCTCCCGAGGTCAGTGTCAGGATGTCCACAATCCCATCAACTCAATCATAACAATGTGATGATACAAAACCTGAAGAATGGTCAGAATTAACTGCTGTCCTCCCAAAAAGCATGAAGGTGTTTTACAGTCTTCCCACCGGCATGTAAAATGCTATTACAAGATTGTGCTGAGAAGTTATGCAGAGGCTAGCGTGCTCACAGTCCTAACAACTGCCATCCCATCGACCTCTGCAGCCTTTATTTGTCTGGGTGATGTGCGGCACTTTGGAAGAGATCTGGGCTTTCAAACAATGACAGGCCATGAGCGAGGATAAACATGAAATAGATCCTAGTTTGAGAGCCATTATGGAGTTGGTTTAAGATGTGATAGAATGACTATCCATAAAAGGCAGCCAAGTGTCCCAGCTCTGCAAATGCTACGCAGAAGCATCCTGCCTGTGAAATTAAATTCAGTCCTTTGTGGATTTATGGTGACTGGCTTATAAATGAGGAATCAGTCAAGCTGTAGGATTCTAATTCTCCCATTTACAGTGCAGGAGGTAGGAGTGGGTGATAAGGGATTGGTCCTTTCCCCAAGTCACAGGGGAGCAGATAAATGACCATTCTCGCCCTAGACATTGCCTGGGTAGATAATAGCATTTCTGATAGTCTATTTATACCTAGGAATAAATAACCCTCTTTATATGCATTTTACTAGATTTTTTTTTTAATTACAAAAGTAATACATGCTTGCGGTAACATGTCAACTCACTCAGACCTATTTACCTGAGATAATGATGTGAATCAGTTTTATTTGTGTTCTTTGGATTCTGTTTCTTTCATTTCTGTTTTTCAGACCCTATAAAACATGAATGGTTGGAGGATAGGTCAATATCTTATTTATCTTGGTATTCCCATCTAGTATAAAACTCGGCCGTCATAGGGACCAGTGCACATTTACTGGATAAATGAACTCAGAATCTGAATACAAGCTGATTCTACAACATGTGAGTATATTCCTACTTTTGGAAGGATTAAATGATATATAAATTCTGTAAGATATGACCTATGTCATAATTATTTACTAAGACAATTCTTTCAGCCTCTTTCTGTCCCTTCCTCCTCTTTCATTCTTTGCCTCCCTCCGAACACATTTCAACATGGAATTAACAGATTAGATATTTATAGATGATGCAAACTACATTTTCTCAGAAAATAGGGATCGGTGTGGGTAACCACATTAGCCTTTTGCCCGAGTCCTTTCTGCCCTTGTATATGATGGATTCTTGACTTTACACTCTGAATGATCCAAACAGAAGTGCCAGGTGAGTTAGGAGGACATTCCTCTGAGATGTGCATTTATCTGACGAAAGGGTGATAACAAAGAAACACTCCTGCAGATACAGGCTGCGTGGCCCTAAGGGGAGCAGCTGTTTCTACAGATATAAGCAGGCTGAACTGTGGCACACACCATAACACTTTTTAACAATGTCTGCAAGCTAAGGGGAGAAGTCCTTTGTAGGGGAGCCCACCAAAATGCATTAAATAGGGGAAAATGTCAGGATGAAGCCTTGGGGAGGAGTATGAGACAAGAAATTTACAACATATGCCTAATGTCTCATGCTTTTATGTACAGCTGACATTTGTTCGACCCTTCAAAGCTTATAGAACACGTTCACACATCATTCATTTATTTATTCACTCAACACATTTTATCTAATAGCTACTGGATTTCGGGAAGAAGAAAAAAAGAATATGGACCCCAAGGGTAACCCATCCTTGTAATACAACCCCCAGGGAAAGTCCTGCCTTTGATGAGCAACTCTACCTGTCTTGAAAAAGGGTAAGTAAAGAGAATGCGCTCAGGGACAGCCTGGAGTGAAGACCACTGTGGTCCAGGCCACCAGCTGTGCGGTAAACAAGATTCATCACCGAGTCCTTTGGGCAAGATGACGGGAACTCAGGACCCAAAGAGCCAAGTGTCCTGCCAAGGATCAGGACTCAAACACACTCTTTTGATTTGAAATCCTGGTCTCTTTACCTTAAAATAATCAACAGAAAGTATTTACTCTTTATTGAATAGTCATTCGGCCTAAATCCTTTAAAAATAACAATGGGTGTTCGATTCATAACAAACTGTTCTAAGCACTTTACACGCGTAACATATTTAATTCTCCCCAATACTATAGGAGGCAGATACCGTTAATGTCTGCCTCCTATAGTATTGGGGAAACTAAAGCACAGGGCAGCTCATTGCAGATTTAGGAATGGCAAAGCTACGATTTGAAGCCAGTTTTCCTCCAGCATCTGGAGTCTTCATCAGTATGTTTACCCCCAGCAGAACCTCACTGAATGAACTTATTCTAAAAGATAAATTTCAAATAGAAGGAAATTAAATCCAGAGGGAAGGACTCTGGTTCAACAAGAATGATACAGAGAAATGGGCAGAAGGGGTCAGCTGAAAGAAACAACTTCTGTGTAAAACAATAACAGAACCATTGAGGATTAATGTTGTGGCAGAAAATGGGGAGAAATTAAAATATAGGCAGTAATAACATAGGAGAGGAGGGAAATGCTAAGAGTTTAAATGTTGTGGATCCTTATAATTTTCAAGAGACAGGTAGAAAAATTTATTTATATTAGAATCTCTTTAGTATGAATGTTGATATTTTAAGTACAACCTAAGAGAAAAGATAGTCTATAACTTTCAACAAATAGAAGGAAAATATATTTTTTTTAAGTTTATAGGGGTGAAGGAAAATAAATTTTAAAAGAAATCTGGTCACTCAAAAGAAGGCAGGAAGGGGAAAGAAACTTAGAAAAAGCAGGATATAGAGAAAGCACAAAAGAAGATGGTAAAATAAATAAAAATATAACTGCAATTACCAATATAGATTGTAAGAATAAAAGAGACTTTCTAGTAAAAGGAAAATAAAAGGATTACTTAACTGCATACTATCTATAAGAATACAAGTGTTCAGAAATGTTGAAACTTAAAAGTAGAGAAATATATATTAAGCAAACCCTAAGCAATAAAAACAAGTGATGGAGCAATATTCAAAACAAACAAATAAATTTTAAGGATATAACATTTCTTAAAATCAATGGAATTCAAAGTTGAAATTGACAAATCCACTGATACTGAGAGTTTGAATAAACACATTTCTCTCCGTAATTGATAGAGGAACAAATCCAAAACTAATAAGCACATAAATGATATGAACAATGCATCAATAAGCTCAAACTAATGGACAAATTTAGAACTCTATGCCCCATAATTAGAGAACATACATTCCTCTGAAGCACAGATGAAATGTTCATAATGGTGGGCCAGATATCAGGCCACAAAACAAGTGGCCACAAATTAGTATCATAAAAAAGGAGTCCTTTGACTTGCTGTAAGCTTCAAGAGGCAGCATTAGGGTGGAAAGTAATTTTTCACAGCCATTAACTCTTCCAAAGGGCAACAACATCTACTCGGGAAGGAATTTTAATACTGTGAGCCCTGGAGTGAAGCCAGGTTGAGAACTGGAATGGATACATCAAAAATAAAAGATATCACTTATACGTGCAGTAAAAAATAAATAAATAAATAAATAAATAAATAAATAAAGGGGGGGAAATGCATAATTCAGAGAAACAGAGAGTGGAGTGATGGTTGCCAGGGGTTGGAGGTGGGGGAAATGGGGAGATATTGGTCAAAGGGTACAAACTTCTAGCTATAGTATTAAGTTCTGCGGATCTAGTGTACAGCATGGTGATAATAGCAATCTTAAATGTTCTTACCACAAAGAAAGAAATGGGACTTATGGAATGGAAGGTAGGTGTTAACTAATGCTATTGCGGTAATGATCATTTTACAATGTAGAAACATATCAAACGAAAATGTGGTACACCTTACACTTACACAGTGCTATATATCAATTATATCTCAATAAAGCTGGGGGGGGGAAGACAAGGGTATGATCTCCGTCCTCTTGCTGCTCAGATTCATTTAGCAGAAGGCATACTTGGCTCTTACCCAGAAGGCATCACAAAGCAGCTGTTGGTACGGGGCTTTGGAGACAGGTTCATCAAGGTAAAATAAGGAGCCAAGGGCTGAGTTCTGTTCCCCACCGACACCATGTTATAGAACTGGGACTTCCCAGTCTTGCCTCAAGATTTGAGCCACTCTCACCAATCCAATGAAAGTGGGAAACACTGCTCTGTTCCTCAGCTCTGCAAAAAGGAAGCACTTTATTTGTAAGAGTATTTGTAGAGACTTCCTTGCCCTTGGCTGGTTTCAAAACAAACTGAAATATTTCAGTCTCTATTTGAATTGAGATGGTTATTACCTTCCTTTCTAAGCAACACGTTTTAAAAGAAAAATCAGTAGAGGTGGATTTGGGTCATGTATATTGCTTTTTATTCATTCAATGTTTTTCCAACCTATGGAGCGTTGTTCTATCATCATCAAATCACCATAAAACATCAGAAGAATCGTTCGGTAGTAAACATAGTAGCCTGTAAAATAGTCCATCCTAAGAAATTTCCACTATTTGAATCACATCACTAAGTCGATTTTCATGACTTTCACAGTCTATGACACCATGCCCAAATTTCATAATATGGCTTCTAAAAGACAAAGTTGGTGGGTTTTAAGTAAACTGGAGAAAGGTTAGGTGAATCACATCACAAAATGGAAGAGACGGCCAAAGTGAAAGAGAAAGCGCATTTTAGGGATGACCCAGAATTACGCAAAGACCCAGGTTTTATAAATCTAGGACCCCTTTAAAATAAATTCTTCATTTCAAAGAGCTCTAATGTTAGCCCTCAAATCTCATGATCACTGTAGCATAATTACAAACCTTCAAAGGAGACTAGTTTATCCACCTCACCCTCCATGAGTGCCAAGGCCAAACAATCAAATTTTCTTATTATCTCTTTTATCTGGGTGTTTATTTTTCAGCTTTTTTCTGAAGGTGTCATATTTTGGGGGTCTGATTTTATGTCAAGGAGAGGGGATCCAATCTATGTCTTCCATTGAATGGGTCTAAGTGTTATTTCCTGTCCCCCGTGCAATTCTTTAAAACCAAAGCTTTGGGCCACAGTCAGCAGGTGGCCCAGGGTAGCACCTGACCTAGCTGCTTACTCACCTCTCTGAATGCACGCATGTTTTGGCGTATGACTCTTCCTTACTCTTTGTCGTGTTACACGTCCATGTTAAAGGATTCCAAAACATAGTTTTACACGTTTTCTTAGGTTGGATTCTCATAAAAAATAGAGCTGGAGACAGGGCTTGGGTGTTAGGTCATTTGCTTTAGGTAGTGACAACAGAGGGACTAGAAAGAGTACAAACAAAGGCAAAAAAGCCAGTTCCACCCACTGTGCGTTAATGGAAGCTGGTTACTGCTCTGGGCGCCTGGGGATCATGTGTTCTTTTGGCTGTATCTCAAAACACTTAATCCCTATTAAATATCTAATAAACATCTAGTAAGTCAAATGAGGGCTATCACTATCATATTAATTATACACTGAATATATGAAAAATGTCGTGTGTTCACTTGAGTAATGTAGTGGAAAAGGTACAGAGTACATGTAGGGTGACAGGCCTGATTTGTCATTCATTTTCTCCTTCCTTTTCCTCCATGTCACGCCGGGCAACTCAAGTAAGCCTTCCTTAGCTCCTTATAGATTGGTAAAATGGCTCTGGGGAGGAACCATATGTGTACAAGGAAATGTGCATGTCTATCCAGCCTGCTTGCTCCTTGGCCTCTGAACAAACTCCTCGTTCTGTGAACAAACCAATGATAGCCACACACAGAGAGAACTGAAAGGTACAGAGCTTCTCAGTATGCATTTGTGGAACTAAGCTTTGAGGGCAGGAGCAGTCATCTTACTATTTGCAGCCCCTAGACTGGAAACACAGAAGGGGCAGATGCCTTATCTGTTTCAGTCATTATTCTATGCCCTGCCCTATGCCTAGTACCTGTACAAAAGAAGCTCACAGACACTGTTTGAATGAAGGTAAAGACTGAATGAATAGATGTGGGTGGGTTTGTTGAATGGATAATTGAATGATGACTGAATGTGTAAAATGTGCTTCTTCCCAAAAGAAAGAGAAAATGCCTCTATACGAAAGAGAAAATGTCACTAAACCCAATTATTTTTCTTAGTGGCAATTCCATAGCATGTATGAGCCCCAAATTACACTTGAAATGTGCATTTTATATCCTGTGCTTCATGCCACAGATAATGGCCTCACCAATTCAGAAGCACTCGAAAAGGAAACAATTGGGCTTTAGCAATTTAGTTCCCAAATAGTGGCTTGGAATGGAAATGAAACAAGACTGGAGGGCCCTTGACATGAGAACAGGCACCAGTTGTTTATCTGAGTATCTTCTGGTACAGTTTTCCCCATTCATTCCACTTGAATAAGGTCAGGAGGCTTTTTAAATATGTTGTCAAAATGTAATTCCTCTCAAATATTCCCCTTCGGCTTCTCTAGAATAGTAACTTTCCCACTCATGATATATGACTTAATATTCTCCAGTTGTCTCAGTATGAATTTTTAAAAGTGTGTGTATGGTAGATGGAGCCATGTTTAAAGAGTGCAGGGGGACAAGCAGTGGTTCATGAGTCATGTAACCAGGGTTTAACCCCTGGATCTGCCCCTAACTCACCGGATGACATGGACCCATAGTGGGGTTCAGTCCCACAGGTGTTTAGCGAGCAGTGAGGAGGGGTGAGGCTTTGGGAATACAGAGACAAAGTGATCTGAGTCCCACCCTCCAAGTGCTGTTAGACCAATGGGGAAAGAGACTCGCAAACAGCACACTTTCTGAAAGACCTGTTAAATGCTAGAGACTAAAAGTGAAGCATTTGAAGGAAATCATTACATTTTGACAAAATGATAAAATACATCTTATTCAAGTGTGATGATTGTGAACTAGGAAACTAAGGTGGTCCTGAATGAGAGAATGTTCAGAGACTCTCACGAGGTTTCATTGGAACAAAAAGAGAAGCATTTCTATCAACCTGAGCATTTTCTGGAAATTCCACTTGAGCTGAGAGTTGAGACCTGCGTAGAGTTTGGACAGGTAGGGGGACAGTAAAGGAAAGAGGGCGGAGTTTGTGAGTGGACGGTTTTGTGTTGCAGTGTCACGGCAGCCTATACAATAGGAACATGCATTTATCTTCATCATGTAAGTCTTAAGGGTGTGGACTCGACTCCGATCATTCAGATTTAATCTTGACTTTCCACTTATGAGATGTGGAACTTTGGGCAGGTCGGTTAAGAATGACAACTAATGATAATATCTAGCTCAGTGTCTTTGTCAAGAGTGAACAAAGTCACACAATAAAAAGCCTAAAACAATGCTTTATGCATTTAAGTGCTTAGTAAACGATTACTATCATCATTATCCTTATCTACTCAATGGAAGTCTTCTCAGTGTGAGATCAAGGAAGATTCTGAAACGCAGCTGGGGGAAGCGTAAGGAAGACTTAGATAGATCTAAATATTTTTCTTGCTGTTAAGGAATCGTAACACCCCTTGTTAGTTAGGAAACTGTGCATTGCTAATGAGGAGACATACGTCTCCCCAAAAATGATCAGATCAATGCCTGAAGACAACTACCATGACACTACAAAATGAACAACCCTGATATTTATTGTGTCATGACATTTGTTAGGGTGATAGAAAGATGACTAAACTGGAAAAACATTGAGAAGGATCTTGCAATGAGGACCTAATCTTAAGTCAACTCTTGCCCATCTTTGCTTCTTTGACATGGGGTGGAATCACACATCGCATAGCATATGTCCATGATGCTGGTGGATGTCCTTCAGATAACCATATCCCACGGGTCTATGTGGGAGATGGTGTCTGCGTTACCTCTGCCCTTGAACCGGAAGGGGCAGCCCATGGCCCAGCAGCACCAGCACGACATGGACCTTGTTAGAAACGCAGAACCTCAGACACCATCTCCAACAGTCTGAATAAGACCCTGAAGTTCTACGAGTGCATTGGGTGATTGGCTTGCACAACAGGTTAAGAAGCACTGCTCTACGTCAGGTTTGGATTCCAGATTTGGCCAGCGAATGAGGAAATAACCCACACTTGGTAAGCAATTTGGGTGAAGCAATTTTAGGTTACATGCACAAAAAAGGCACTGGAATGCTCATCCAACACCTTTAAAATGATAAGGCTTGTAGGGAACCTAGAAAGAACAACCTTTGACTGAGGTCATGTTCTTAAGTGTAGCAAAGTCTGGGCTCAGATCAAGGTCTTTTGAATTTAGGTTCACTATTCTTTTCCATGTGACATTTGAGAAACACAAGTTCTGGGCCTGGTTTCACTTCTTATAAGTTGGGTGACCTAAACCAATGTTGTTGCTTCATGTCTGATTTTCCATTTCTCTATTTGCACAATGACTGTGCCTGGGTGGCCTCTGATGACCTCCCAATGCTGTAGACTTTCTCTGTATTTGGTCACACTTTGATCTTCCCACATATGAGAACGTGGCCATGGTGTACTCACAAGTGAAGTTTGCCCCATACCAGCACAAACAACATATCTGCTTAATTATTTCAGTCATTGTTTTTCCATCCATGAGGAAATATTTCATTTTAGAGACTGACTTCCCATTAATTCATGGCTTTGCTTGGCTGTCAAATTAATTGCAGCTATTTTCATTGCTGATCAGAAGGGCACACATGCTTTGGATACAGTCTGATGCTGATAAAAGTTATTATCTGTTTGGAAATCTGCCTGCCTTTCCCATGCCACCTGCTGTTGAATTATAATAGCATTGAATCAGACCCCTAATAAGAATTGCAATGACAACCTACAGTTTAGAGTGCTTTATACTTTCCAAAGCACTTTCAGGGGAATTATATGCCTGCATGCTCTCATCGATCCTCCATGGCAGGTAAGGAGAGGGGAAACACGGTGGATGGTTTGCATGAAAGTCCAATTAGCTTCTCTGATTGAACAACTGATGTCCATTTTTACCCTGCAGAGAACAAAGGCTTAGAAGCAAATACGGCTGTGATGTACTGTAGGTCTTTGATACTTTTGTCAAGACATTATCTCATTTATTCCTCACCACTGTACTAGGAGGTGCTTACCTTGTTCCTTGTTTTCCAGGGGAAGAAAACAAAAGCACACATAGGTGAGATAACTTAACGCAAGGTCACCTGCTGGAACCAAGAGGATTCAGGTTGGGGACCCCACACTACGGACTCCCAGCCAGTGTCCTTCCTCATTTCTCTAGAAATGCAAAGACAGAGTGTCATTACCTGACCGTTGAGGCAAAGGAGTGCTGTTAAAGACCAGTGCCTCACAGCCCTTCTGGGACCTGGCTGGTGGAATTATAGGCATTTGGGGAGAAATGCTCTCAGGAGCACTTTTATTGCCATGACTTGTTTGTCAAAATGACATTGTCTATCATTCAACCCATTTTAAAGATTGGGACGTAGGAGAATACTGATTTCACCTTAGTCTGCTTTGCTGTTAAATGGAAGAACCAGAAATTTAACCCGAAAGTCTCTGCTTTTAGCAAGTCACCACTCTCCTCTCCCTGAGTCTTATTGACTCTTAACAAAGATGTATGTTACTCAAAAAACAACTTAAATAAAAATATATATATATGCTGTGAATCTTGAACACTAAGATAGACTTCCTTTGTTTTAATTTTTTCTGAGAAGGAAAAAAAAATACTAGTAGAAAAGATTGAAGCCAACTTCCCTGTTTTCATCCCAACTTTCACAAGATTAATAATGATGATAATGATGATAAAAATAATAATTAATAATAATAAACTCTATAATGTAACTACTCTCGTTGTACAAATAATGAAAGGTTTCGGGCCATTAGGGTCACACAAATGGTAAATGGTAGAGTTGGGATCTGAGCTGGGGTCCCTCTGCTCCCCAAACTCATGCTAAGACACACTATCTTGCCTTGAAAAGGGAAGGTAGTTGTGGGAAACACCTTTGCAAACTCTATGATATGCAAACTCTATATGTTGTCCTGTGTTGTACCCCACCTCTGAAGATTGCATTTTAATTGATGATGGAATTGGATATTCACCATATCTTCCTCGGTGATACATTGTGGTTATGAGGCAGAATTGTAACTCCCAGAACAATGTCATAGCACAGCCTGTTGCTGGGGAGAGCAATTCATACACAAAATTAGGATCTCACTAACTGGTTTCCAGGGCTCTTTCTGACTTTTGTAACCTTTGATTTTCTGACCAAGATGCAATTGTGAATTCTTACTCCTGAAAAAGTCCGCAGACGTCATCTCAGTTACACCTCTTACTGGGTATCTCAGTGGGTATCCTCCAGGAGAGCAATGACTGAGGGGTCCAGATTCCTTCCTTCATGTAGCTTGGGCCACTTGGCATCCTTTACTGACAGATGCAACGAATGAGCAAAGGGAGAATAAGATTTTTGTCTACATTACTCTAACCATAATTTAGCCCCAAGTCCCAGCAGTATTGTGATGGAGATAGAAAATGCAGTCTTCCTCTGATGTTTATGCCAAGAAACTGGACTGGTGCATTCAGCTGCCACCAGTGGCTTACTCCACAATATGGACTAAAGGGCCTTACTGTCATTTACAAGGTTATCATTCTATATGGTGACTATATCCTGGATACATAGAAGGGTGCAGTGAGATATCATGGGCAGAGCATATTAAACACATGCACACACACACACACACACACACACACACACACACACACACACCCCTAATGAATCAAGGGAAACGTAGTGGATTTCTAGGACGAAAGTGAACTAAGAGGAGATAGAGCTGTGTTTGGCCTTAATGGATGGATAAGACGGTAAAATGGACTAACAATGCCAAGCTTTGGACCACTGCAAGACAGGGGCCAAGGCTAAGACGAGAAATTGCAGAGAAGGAGGTTTATGTGGGGAACACAGGGGTTTGGAGTAGAGAGGTGGTCACATGCTGGGTTGTGGAGACCCTTGAAAGCAGGTTTAGCCGTTCAGTTATTCCCAGAGATAATTAGGCCATTATGCTTGCTTTATTTATGGGACAAGTCTCAGAGTTTTGTTCCTTTATACTGAAAATGAAACTATACAGTTTTCATTATTTGGTTCTAAATAGTGCCACTTATTTATATTTGTTATTTATCATAGAGACATTTAAAATGCAGGAGAGCACGTATAATACTTCATCTCTCTGACATGGTGAAGAAATAAGACGTTCCACATAACGTAGCATTACAGGAAACAGAAGTTTACCATTTTTTATTTTCACAAAATTCCTTCTAATACTATCTAAACTACACCTACCTAAGATTAATGTTGAAATAGATATTTTCTGCTCTCTCAAAACCAAGAGTAATTTTCTCTGTTCAACATGATGTAGCCTCTATATGAATTTCTCTCAAGGGATGTTTATGGAAACTCTACCATGTAGAAGGAACTGCCCCTACCCTCAGGGGTTGCTTTGGGAAATCATCTAGAAGAAGAGAGAGGCACGCATTCAAACAAATGTTCTCTTTGAAGCCTCCTCGTCATAACTTTTGGGATAGTATATTCTTGTCAATCTTCCCTCCACATGTTGTTAGTTCTATGAGGACCAGCGCCGTGTCTGTTTCAATTATTGACCATCACCATATTCCCAGAACTTCGCAGAGCACCAGGCACACAGCTGGTCCTCAGTAACTCTTCCGATGAATAAATTAATTAGGTAATACTGTGTTAATCCTTCACCTGACGCATGATGCAAACCATCTGTTTCCTAGGACTCACATTCCTGCCTAGTGTAGTCTGGTAGTTAGAACACAGAGTTGGAGCTACAATGCCTGGGATGGAGTGAATCCTGCCTTTTTCCATTCTTAGCTCTTGGGGAAGTTATTTATCTCTGTGTACCTGTTTCCTCACCTGTGAAGTAATAACAGTACTTGCTTTATACCATTGTTGTGTGTATTACATCAGTTACTGTTTGTAAAGTGTTTACGACCTAGGAAGTACCATATAAAAATTAAAATATTTGCCAAGGAAGATCTGATTGGATTAGGTAATCAGTCTTGTCCATTTGGGGACAGCCAGTTGATGGAGTTACTTTTCCTCCCTGGTTTAAACACCTGTGGGTCTAAAGGGGCGGGACACATGATACCGAACATTGTAACTCATGTAAAAAGACTTCCGGAAAAATGGTCTTTAAGGAGGAACCACACAACGGAGCTGTAAATGGCACAATGGCCCTACCTAGCAGGTGTTATCCTAAGAAAACTGAAACTGAGAGAAGCTAAATCTCTCTCTCTCTCTCTCACACACACACACACACACACACACACATATTTGCGCACATCCATGCACATTTGCACACGTCTGTGTCAAGGGCAGGATTTGAACTCAGGTCTCCTGTCTCCATAAATTATGCTCTTTGCAGAACACCCAGCCTAACACATTTATCAAACTGCTATGTTCATTATTAATGCGACACTCATGTTATGGATAATTAAACAGCATTTGCACAGGTTAAACAACAGGAGATTTGTGAAGGTGAGGCCTCTTCTATCCCACCAACTTTTGTTCTTTATTTTCAGGAAGAATATGACCACCACAAACAACCTTGTTTCTTCTGTCCCCCAAAGTTTTACGGCCCCAAATTGCCCAGACTACATCAAGGCCATAACTGTATTTCACAGCTAAGTGGATCTTCCTCTCAAAATTTATTGAAGTTTATGGCAAGAGTTTGAAGGTGATAAAAGTCTATCGATAAAACACCCCAGAACTTGCAGCTTGAGCGAAAATTGCTGAAATTAACATTGTTGCGGCTATAATTCATCATGCAGATTTTCCATATTTTTTTGTGGCCACCACATAGAGTTATTACGGTGTTGTTGTTGTTATGCTGAGGGGTAATGATGGATGCATCTTGTTAATGAGTTCTGTGTTCGTCTGGCATTGAACCTGATGAGAGATAATCTGGAAGCATCATATTTTCCACTGATGTGACATTCAAATTCTTATTATAGATCACTGTTTCCATTTATCTAATGGTCCTGTTTGAACTAATTCATTCATTAATTCGACAAACTTTTGTTGGACATAAAATATATGCCAGATATTATGTTAGGCATTAGGAACATAAACGTAAATAAGAAACATTCCCTTCATTAAAAGAGTACAAGAGTCTATGGGAAGAAACACTAGTGTCAAAGTTTTATGTATTTAAAAAAATAATTGGCTCCTTTGTGCCAAACACTACACTCTCTACTATGCAGCATATATGCTGAACATATAAACTTTAATTCCACGGACATTTTATGTGTTATACTTAAAGTTTGCGATTTTATTTTTTTCTCTAGAGGTAGGAAGAGAGATTCATCACGAAGAGACTGAAATATTTTGAATTTATACAGATGGGAATCTGATTCTAACACTGAATCCGCTAAAATGTAAACTCTATAACTATTGACATTTGGGGGTCTATTTGTTCACAGTTGCTTAAAATACATTGCCTGAGTCGTAGTAGACGTGCAGGAAGTATTTGTTAAATGTAGGAACACGCCGTGGATATTGGTGTAGTTGTTTAACCTTACTCAGCAGAGAAAGAGTCTGTAGTCTTGCTCTCTCCACCTACTGGGCTATTAGATGAAGCCAGAGAAAATGAGAGACAGCCTCACAGGCTGGTGCGTTTAGATATTCGCCTGTGCCATCAGCGTTATCCCTCAGCGTGTGCTTCTCTGGTTCAGTCGTCTCATCTGTTGTCTATGACACCACACCTTCTGCACTCCTGTGGTTGCACACGCTTTCCTCATGTCTCATCTGTACCTGGTGGAAAGCCAGTCTTTCCCCCATCTAAGGAGGAGCCGTCCACCTATATGCCCATAGCCTCCGACTCCATTTTCCAGGGATGCACTGCAATATCCCACATTCCCTTTATAAACTGGCTTCTTCCAATAATATGTAAACATCGTAGAGTCCTCTCCCTTTGTTAAACGAACAAGAAAAAAAGGAGGGGAGTGGGAATACAATCTCCAGCAACTTTATTCCTTTAGCCAATTCTTTACCTATCCCCTTCCCTGTACGATCAAACTTGAATCTTGACCTCATGCTTCTGAACCCACTCCAATCTGGTCTCCCCCTTCAGTCTCCCCTAAAATGCCTTTAGCTGGGTCACCCCGGTCTCTGATGGTTAGAGATTATAACCGCATTTCAGTCCTCAGTTTGCCTGACTTCTCTGCAGGTTGGCGCCTCTCTTCTGACATGGAAATTTTCGTTCCTTAGTTCTAATTTTGTCCCTTTGTTCTACATCACCAGTCGGTTCTATACAGTGGGTTTTGCTGGCTATGACTCCAGGGTCTTTCCTTGTACAGAGAGTGTCCTTGGGCTCGTGTTCCAGGCCCTTGCACTGTCTCATGCTACCTGCTTCCTATGCAATCTTATCCACATCCACGGCTTTATTTTATCACTTATTTCTGTATCCCAACACTCTCTTGTGAGTTTCAGTCTATCTAGCAAACATTTCAGAAGCTACCTCTACCTGAAAGATCCTCAGTCCCCTAAAATAAACACGTGAAGTTTGTTACTGTTACTATGACCTAGTGCCCCAGGGATCCCTTTGGTGTTCAGATTATTTTAGAATAATTTGGAGACTGGCCAGCCGCATCCTAAGAGACATTTCTTGACACATGGCATCCAGCTTGTAAAGAGAGTTAAACAATATTCTGGCCCAAGCACAATTTACAAAAAGGTGCTTACAGCCCAGATTTCCATAATCTCCACTTAATTTCATTTCTCTCCCCAAACAACTCAATAGCCCTGTGGAGGAGCCAAGTCAATAAATAGTGACCTAAAATTTCATTTCTGGCTACATAGTATACCCCCATGATCACTAAATTTAGCTAATATCCATTTATAAAATGGATATAATTTCCAGTAGCTCAAATTAAAAAATATATTACAGCATAACATCCATGCTCCACTTGGACAACTCTTCCCTTGGAGTACATTTCTAGGAGAGTGAGATGTGTCACAGGGCATACACACGTCTCAAAGCCTTTGGGGGTGATGCCAGGTGTCCTGAAACAAGGCAGTAGTTCACGTTCATTTCAACAGTGCAGGAGAGGGCCCATTCCCCCACAGTCACGCTAGCACTGGATATGATCATTTTATCTTTTGAAACAGTGCATAGTCTGCCACCACCTTGTTCTGGGGACTCATTGTCAACGCTCCTCACACTGTCAGATCTTAGTAAGTCATCACTGAACGGTTAAGTGTACTATGATTGTTGCAAAGTACAGCAGAATTATACTCGGCTTGTTCTAAATCCAATTTCCCTTAATAAAACCCCCAGATTATTACAAAGGTGGGTTTTGGAAGCACTGTGAAACTGGTTTCGCATGCAAGAACTGAGCTCTCTACAACTATTCATGTTGTCCCTTTCTTCTATGCTTTCCGATGTTGACTTTTTCAACCCAAAGCTCTGCATTCAAGTGAAACTGATTAACTCCAAAAGCCAGAATTAGAGAAATCTTACTTCCTAAGTAGTTAAAACGAGTATGTGCAGTGCAATTCAAATAACTTGAAAAATTAGCTGGGTTGAAACACCCAAAAGGGAGTTTCAGATGGAAAACAATTAGCTTTGCTCCTCCAGCAGGCAAGAGAATATTGTGGCTTCAATTTTTCTTTTGATTCTATTTAATTCCCTTTCATGGGCAATTATCCTATTAAACTGGCTCTTTTGTTTTGGCATAAGTAATTAAACTCTCAAAGCTCAAGATTGCCTCCTTCAATAGCAAAATTTAGCCCTGTACATTTTTTCCCAGGATTTTGCCGGCTGCAGAGCTCTTGTAAAAGTGCCTGTGCTCCAGGCTTTTCCCCCAAGACCAGGCTCCCAGAGACCCTGGGAAGCAGACTCTGAAGCTTTACGCTAGGACAGCGGGGAACTGCACACATGCCACTATTGCCAAGTGTGGGTTTTTGCCAGCAGCTCCGATAAGAAACTGATGTCCTCATTCTGCAATTCAAATTCAGTGCCACCAACGATTATTGAGCACTTAGTATACAACCAGGACTGAGGACTCAGAGAATCATTTCTTATCCTCAAAACAAAACAAAACGAACGAAAAAACCCACACAGATGGGGAAACACACATAATAGTGTGAAGAGAAAAGCTCAGTGGTCTTTGCAGACAGACGTGGGTTCAAATCACTGGTCTGGTACTGCCTGACTGTGTGGCCTTGGAAAAGCCACTTGACCTTCAGAGTCTCAGCTTCTTGATTTAAATTCTAGATAAAGAAATGAGGATCACACAGCCTGAAATAAGTGGAAGAACTAGTTAAGGATCTGATACCTACCACATGGTTATGATGGTCAATGAGGTAGCAGTCGTAGTAACAAAGAAACACCCCATCATAATGCAAAAGATAGGCTTCAAAATGTAAATCTGATGCATGGTTATATTATGAGGAGGTGAAAGGAAAGAGCAAGACAAGCCCCAGCAAGTAGCTGAGTCAGGAGTTCTGCGTGGCCTTCCGTGCTCCCCAGATGCTTCCTTAGTTTTCAGTGTAGTTTGGAGCCACCAAGGTGGCATTGTCTACGTCAGCGTGACTATTGGTGGGGTGACTGTAATTACGTGACCAGCTGGGGCTTGTAGGACAGTCACAGCTAGCCCAGGAGTCGCTTGGCAGCCTGGTATCATGTCATGGATACAATCCAGACAGACGTGAACCAAGGGGCTTTTGGGGGACATGAGGATTTTCCTCGTGCTTTCCTGTTTTTCTTTGCCTGCTTTACCTCTCACTTTCATTCCTCCCTTCCTTGAGGAAAGTGAGAATTCATCTCACTCCCGTTTAATGGGAGCTGGACCAAGACAGTATCCATTCCCATTATAACCAAATAATTTGTGCTATTGTGAAGAACAGTTACTAAGGGGTTGGGAGCTGATGTCACTGTATTTGTTGTGGTAGAGAAATTATTCTGGGAGGTCTGATGCAGAAGATTGATCTATCTATCTATCTATCTATCTATCTATCTATCTATCTATCTATCTAAGGCGCACACACACACACACACACACACACACACACACAAGATATTCATTCAGATAGAGTAGAGGGGAGGGCTTCAGGAATCAGGGTCCTGGGAGCAAGACCTCAGAGGACAGCTGGATGATGTCCTTGGATAAGGCACCTAGCCAGAGCTGGCAGATCAGCCTCAGCCCATTTTGTGGCACCATGTGTCAGTGAAAAGACCTTTCCCAGTTTGGAGCTGGATGGCTGATGTAAAGATTACAGGTACTTAATCTGATCACAGGCGCTAAGAATTTCACAGTCGGGCCCCAGAGATCTATAAATCCATATATATAGCAACACAGAACGCAGTTTGTCTGGAGAAAGACTTTGCTACGTGTATGACATTCTCAAAGGAGGTCACTGCCCCCAATGAGTAAAACCAAATCCTTGAACTAGAGGATATTCTTCATGCATTAAATTAGATACCAATTGGCACAGAGTCGGATGCAATGGATATTTTGAAATGTCACACGGCACGTAGTGAGCTTTTAAGACATTAGCAGGCTGCAAACCAGCAGAGGGGATTTGAAGAACGGCTAAAAGACACTCAGAATCCTTTAAGAGGGACAATTATTTGACCTATAATTACTAGAACAGGGCCTCTCTGACACTCAGAGCCTTTGCAACTGCCCATCTCATTGGCTTCATCCCCTTAAATGCTCAGGACATAATTGCTATTAAATGAATGAAAGCCCATGTGAATGATGACAGAGCGTAATTAAGAGGATGTCACAATGGAAAAGCAGCTTTGACAAGTGAAAACATGCAGCCTGTCGCCAGCTGCCTCTCCATTTCCACCGATTAGCATCCCTCAAAGCCTATGGACTCTTATTTTGCTCATGCTGCTTACTTTGCAAATAGGTCGCCACAGATTAAAGACAGGGAAATAAGTGAGGGGGTTGCCTCAGAGAAGCATGCTGAAATAGGGACACACAGAGTTCCCACAGAAGGCAAGAAACAGATGTACGGATTCAAACACAAGCCTGGCGTACTGCCTCCATCCCACTATTACTGCCACAGGCGAAACCTATTCTGGACTATACGCTCCCACAGTCACTTTCCTTGCTGATGTGGTAACTTCTCCCTCTGCCTTGTAATTATAGGTTAATCAGTGCTCTCACCCGTTCACTAGAAGCTTCAAGAAAGGAGGGCCTGATTTATTCATCCGTATTTCTACAGGGCCTGGAATAATGCCCGCCACATAGTAATTGCCAAGTCGATAACGTCAACCAAACAAGTGGGGCCAAAAGAGAAGTGTCGTTCTCCAAGGCGCTTGGCATGTTTTCCTCTTGACTCCCTCTGTGCTTCCCTACCTGGGCAGATGTCATCCTTGGAGACCGGAGAGACAGAGAAAGCCTTTCCCTTACTGGTTCATACCAGGCATCAGAAGAAGGAACTTTCACTTTTTCCTTCAGGTAATGATGCTACCTGATGGGCAGGAGAAATGAGGCAATGGAGCTTTTACAAGCACAGGATTTGTTAACTTCACTAATCTTAAGTGGAATTAGTGTGGAAAGCCACAGCTTGGAATTTCCTCTAGAAATTCTCAAACACACTTGAATTTATACATTTTCGCAAAAACAAACAAAAAATGATCTCCCTTCCATTCTTACCTATTTTCACTCCTCGTAGGTTCCTGCCCAAATAAATTAGATGTGTGCAGGCACCTCCTTGTATGACCAGACCACCCTGGGGATGGCATATCCTAGACTAGCTGTTTCGTTTTTTTGCACCTGCAAAGTCTTACCTGTCTACTTGAATTTTTCCAAAATTTTTGAAAACTATGATTTTTCTGTAATTAAAATTCTACAGCTATCTAGACATCACTCGTGTTCCATCATATAAACACTGATTGACATTAAACAGATTCATCTAATTTATTCTTTCCCATGTATTTAGGGTTCTTTCCTTTTTGTGCATGCAAGACAGATTGGTTGTCAACATTTTTCTAAAATATGATTAGAATTTGATTATTCTAATATATTTGACAATTTTACTTCTACTCATTTTATTCCCCAAAGGAACACGATAAAATCCTCACCAGACCATGTGGAATGAGAAGAATATGGACAATTTTGTGTGTGTGTGCGTGTGTATGTGTGTGTCCTACAGTTGCCATTCATTTGTCAGTGTTCTTTTCTGTATTAGAGATTATCTTTCCTGCTTTTTGAATTTTTCTTTCTTTCATGTAATGCACCGTATTTCCCCAAAAATAAGACCTAGCCAGACAATCAGCTCTAATGCATCTTTTGGAGCAAAAATTAATGTAAAGCCCAGTATTATACTACGTTATATTATGTTATGTTATATTATATAAGACCCGGTCTTATATTACAGTAAAATAAGACTGGGACTTATATTAATTCTTGCTCCAAAAGACACATTAGAAATGATTGTCTGGCTAGGTCTTATTTTCGGGGAAACACGGTAATTATGTTTTTGTTGTTTTTTTTGCTGGGTCTATAATTATTTTTTTTAGGCTTTTTAAAAATTAGTTTCAGGTACAAAACAACATAACGACTAGACATTTACACCCCTCACAAAGTGATAACCCCTCTCCCAGTCTGCTACCCCTCTGACATCGTATACAGCTGTTACTATACCATTAACTCTATTCCCTATGCTGTACTTTACATCCATGAATATTTGTATATATATAATAGTTGAAATTCAATGTGATTCTACATCAGCTTCAGGGGTACAGTGCAGTAGTCAGGCATCTACACAGTCTATGAAGTGACCCCCCTGGTAAATCCAGTGCCCATCTGGCACCCGACATAACCTATACACCATTGTTGATTATATTCCCCATACTGTGTTTCACATCCCCGTGACTATTTTGTGACTACCAATTTGTACATTCTAATCCCTTCACCTTTTCCCCCATTCCCCAACCCCCGTCCCATCTTGTAATTATGGTTCTTGGAGAAGGGAGTATTTAAAAAAAAAAAAAAATTCCTATATTTGGAAAAAAGCAAACTTTGGTGATGGCAAAGCAACCTTTTTGTTCCTTAGTTTGTTTGTTTAAATTGTGTTGATTTTGAAATCCCAAATTGCAAAGCCCTGGCTAATAGTATTACTATTTCATTCCAAGAACTATAGAGCCGTATTGCTGAGGGAATGCTGTTCCTCATCTAATAATGCAATCATATCACGCTATTAACAGAGAGGGAACTGAGGCCCAGAGCAGGGGAGCTCCATGCTCAGAGTTAGATGATAATAAGAAAAAGGCAGAGCGAGGACTCAAACCCGCGTCTCCTGGGTCAGTCCCTCCCCCCACTGCTGCACACCACCTCCTCATACTTCTAAAATGACAACAAGGTTACTGTGGCAGAGAACCCACAGTGCAGTCATTCCATTTTGTTTATTCATGTTTACAAACTGCATTTTGCAGCAATCTCAGAGGGTTCACATTCAATATTTCTAGGGTGAGAAAAATCACAAATATTTGGCAAAGAGGCACCTCTTTCCTTGGAACTGAATGCTTAATTGAAAATGTCATGCTTCAGCATTATTAAACCTTAAGCTTCAGTGAACTTGGGAAAATATTGTTTTGATCAGGACAGGTCCACGCATTGTTATATGACTTCCCAACTGTAATTGGATTCCTTGGGCACCACAGGAGTTCCAACTGCAAAAGCAGAACAATTTCCCACTCAGCCAGTCATGTTGTCCCTGTTGAAAGCCTTAAAGAAAAAAAAACACAAAAAAAACACCCACAAAAAAACAAAACCCATTTCATTTCTGGGTGAATTTCAAAAGCTAACATAATGTCAGCACATTTTCCTCCCATAATTTCCAGAAGGCCTGAGCAACCGTGTAATTTTCAATCATTCCCCTTCGAAAGGTTTCAGGAATAACATATTATAGACAAATTTAATACAACTGCCACAGAGCCTAAAAAGGCAGACGGTGTTTCTGAAGAAAAGATAAGGTGGTACTCGTCTATAAATCGTGATAATGTCATGCTATGTTCTTGGCTCACGGTTGGGCTGGGGGAATTTTTCAGATTGCTCCGTCCTGTCTCCTACTGGCCGTCTTTCAACCTAGAGGAGCTGATGCTTTTGCACTTCTAGATTATCACTTGGCCCCTTCCGCAGCTGCTGGGCAAGTCACCCTCTGGATGTGGCTTATTTGGGTCCGGCCCTGGATCCAGAAACCCCAAGTTGAAGTTGCAGGGGGTGAGCCAGGTCAGCCCCAGGAGATGAGGCTGATGCAGTGCTGGTTGCTTGGAAACCAGGAACTTGAGAGCTCGAGGCACACTGGCCACAGAGGTGCATGACATAGACAAAGGGTCAAGAGCCCAGGACACAGGTGAGGCCAGAGGACCTCTGTCAACACATAAATAAGAGCTGTGTGATACACCTGCTTTTATACTGTGGGTCCCCACGGCAGGGAGCCGTAATCTACCTTTGGACGGCAAGGAAATCTTCCCTGAGGAAGTGATGTTTAAGGACGAGGAGGTGCTGGTTAGGTGGAGAAGGAAGTAGGATCCTTCAGAGGGAAAATTTGTGCTAGAGTCCTGACGCTAGGCAAGGTCTGGCTCAAGCAAGAAATGGAAGTGAATTTCATCAGGTTGGAGTGAAGAAAAGTGTGGGGAAAATGGGGTAAGGTGAGTGGAGAGGTAGGCCAGAGTTAGATCTACAGACCCTTGTAAACATGTTAAAGACTGAAGACTTTAGCCCCAGGCCACGGGGTTGATTAAACACTGTATATTTTAAAATCTTGACTTCTGGATTTCCTGGTTGTCAAGCAAGAAAAGTGTCCTTGGATTGTCTGAGGCCCAGTGGGTGCTGGCGAGGAGCCGCTTTTTCTGGCAATCCATTGCTCACGTTCCAGATACTGTCAAGCCATCTAAGCCTCTAAGAGATGATGATTGACCTTTTAAAATTCTTTCCTCAAAGCTTTTCTCATTCCTTTGCAAGCTGTGATCCACTCTCCATTACCTCCTCTAATGAAGTATTGCAAAGGTAGCTAGCCTTCATTTTCTCTATTTTGATTTCTAGTATTATTTGTTACTTCTCCTTTCTTTCTGCTTGTCCAATCTTGTCACAATGGCTATTTCAATAGTCTTTTGAAAGGTTTAGCTTTTTTTGGTTTAGTTGATCACCAATTATGTCTGTTTTTTTCATAATTAGTGTCTGTTCACTGCTTTATTTTTTCCTTTCTGGTAATTTATTTGGCCTTATTTTGGTGCTATTGTTGGTTTTCAGTTTATCTTCTTTGTTCAATGCTTACTAATATACAATCTTTTTTTATTTTCAGATATAATGCCTTTATACTATACATTTTCCCTATGCTTTAGCTTATCCCATAAGTTTTGATATTTAATTCTTTCATTTGGTTTATTTCTAATTACTTGTAAATATTTGTATTTTCTAGTAATTTTTTTGTTCCAAGAAATTATTTTCAACTGTTTTTTCTTTTCTTTTTTTTTTTTTTTTTTCTGTTCACAAATTTAGCTTTCTATTGTCTTCTGGGGACAAATTTTATTATTTCATTATGGTTAGAGAACGTTGCCCAAAATATATTATTTCCTTGATATTTGTGAGACTTTGTAGCCAATTTCTTTTTCTTTTTTCCTCATGGGAAAAAAACAGCTGCTGAATTCAAACTCGTACAGTTGATTTTGTCTGTATTATGCCTTTTTCACTTTTCTAGACTACAAAGAAGTATTTTCATCTCGAGCAGGAAAGTTGGATATGGCCCCACCCAATTTGCCTCTTTCTTCTTCACTTCACCCGAAGACTACAGGTTGACAAGTTTCAAAACCTACTAATTGGTTTATTATGAGCACCAGCCTTTGGGTACCTCATTTGCATGTTTCTGTGCATTTTTGCTAGTGTTCAGGTCTTCCTTTGCAAATCAAATATAGTCTTGACCATAGGTTTTATTCCCTCTTGCCCCTCACATGCTTAATTGGATCAGATTGCAAAGGGAAAAAATAAAAATATAAAATAGTTCTTGAAAAATAAATTGCAGGAAAGGATCACTTGGCTACGTTGTGGAGGCTTTTAATTAAAGTATTCGTCATGTAGATAATGCCAGAAGTTCCAGGTGGGATCTGAGCTTGCCTCTGAGAATGGCCTGTTGCATTCCTGCTGTCTAACAGTTTGCAGAAGAGATGTTATCTTAGAGACTTTCAGAAAACAGCCCAACCTTTGATAAAGATAATAGTGATCTGAATGAACCAGAGGCACAACTTTAAGAAAATTTAGGTATGGTGACAAAAAAAAAAGTAAACATTTTAGTCCACTTTCAGGCACTAAAAGTATCTCGGTAGTGCCTTCCTAGACATTAGATATGTACCCCTATGTTCATTGCAGCGTTATTCAGAGTGGCCAAGACATGGAAACAACTGAAGTGTCCTTTGATAGAAGATTGGGTAAAGAAGATGTGGTACATATATACAATGGAATACTATTCAGCCATAAGAAAAGATGAAATACTGCCATTTGTGACAACATGGATGGATCCCTAGAGTATCATGCTAAGATCCCAGACAGAGAAAGTCAAGAACCATACAACTTCACTCATAGGTGGGATATAAAACGGAAAACAACAAATGAACAAACAAGGTAAACGAAGAAACTCATAGATACAGACAACAGTATGGCGGTTACCAGAGGGAAAGGTGGGTTGGGGGTGGTAGAAGAGGGTAAAGGGGATCAAATATATGATGATAGAAGAACTGACTCCAGGCGGTGAACACACAATGCAATATACAGAAGATGTACACTTGAAGCCTACATAATTTTATTAACCAGTAGCACCCTAATAAATTTAATTAAAAAAAGAAAAAGAAATGGTGCAGTGAACCAAAGCAAATAGACAAATTGGTCAGGTGAGAATAAGTGCTAAGGTGAAAAATAAAGATGAAAGGACAAAGGTTGATGGGGGGATGTTATTTTAAGTAGGTTAGTCTAAGTCTTACCTATAGTCTTATTATAAAGATGGCATTTGTATTTAGAGCAGAGGTCTGAGAGTCCTGACATTCTGAGAAATTTCAGAAAGTTAAATGTAAACACTTGAAAACTCTCGGCATTGGTTGTGGTTTTCTGCATCTCTATTGCCAGCTTATGGGTCAAGGGCATATCCATGCCAGACAGGCCCAGGTCAGAGAAGCAGAAATCTGGCAACGAATGGCCAACCTAGCCTTTGCTTCCTGTGCACATGCTGCTGGCACCTTCCCTGTACCACTTTCTCAGTATTAGCACTGAGGTAGGCTCATTTGTACAGATTCCTTTTGCAATATTTTAAAATACTCCTGCAAGTGCAACCGTCAGTCTGCTTCTCATCACTGCTTCCTCGATCACTTCTTACTTGCTTGTGCTAAGACTATAATGACCTTTCATCCTTATCTTAGTCTATTCAGGCTGCAGTAACAAAATACCGTAGCCTGGGTGGTTCGTACACAACAGAATTTATTTCTCACTGTTCTGGAGGCGGGAAGTCCAAGGTCAAGGTGCCAACAGACTCAATGTCTGGTGAGGGCCCACTTCCTGTTTGACTATCTTGTCTTCTCACTGTGTCCTCACACGGTGGAAAGGGTGAGGAAGCTCTACAGGGTCTCTGTTATAAGGGCACCGATCCCATTCAAGAGGGCTCCACCCCCAGGACTTAATCACCACCCAAGGGTCCCACTTCATTGGGGATTAGGTTTCAATATATGAATTCATTACGAATTTACGTTTAATTTTATCAAATGCCTTTTTGTACATCTTTTGAAATGATCATATATTATTGATTAAAGGATCAGATATTTATAAGATAAACAACTAATAAGGAATAGAATCTATAAGATATCAAGAATCTCTAGAAATCAAGAAGAAAGAGACCAAAAAAAAAAAAAAAAGCAGCATAAAATACACAAATGCTTTTATGGTAGGCACAGCTGATTGCATAATCAGTAGCCTTTCCCCCCTCTTCTCTTAGTGAAAATAGTTTTGATTTTGTACGTGGGGCCAGTTTTCTCTGCTCAATGTCAGTTCCCTTGTCTCATTTGAAATTGGTGGCAAAGGACATAGTTTTGGCCATTAAGATGTAAGCCAAGATGTCCTGAGGGTTTCTGAGAAAGTTTTGTTTTTCTGAAACGAGCTTCTCTGCCTGAAACTATGATGCTCTGCCAGAGACGCTGCAGTCTTCTCGTGACTATGACAGGAGAAGCCCAGCATGCTAAGGCTGGAAGAATTCACAGTGGAAGCTTCGTGAAGCATTGATAGCCTCATAGGTCTGGGCCATCAGGGACCTGTCCTCCTCTGTATTCTCCTTAGATATAAAAAACTGGAAACAAAACACCAAAAAAGAAAACCAAAAAACCTGATTTTGTTTTTCGTTATTTTTACAGCATTCCTGACTGATGAAAGTAAAATTATAATATATAGAAAAGAAATCACAAATGTAAATATATGTGAAAAGAAAGCTTTACATCACAATTTTACTGGTAACCAGGAAATACAAATTAAGAGACCATTCCATGCCCAATAGATGTGTAAAAGAGTATTTATATAACTGTACCAACCGTCTTTCCCTGAAAATAAGACCTAGCCAGACAATCAGCTTTAATGTGTCTTTTGGAGCAAAAATTAATTTAAGACCTGGTTTTATTTTACTATAATATAAGACCCGGTCTTTACTATAATATAAGACCGGGTCTTATATTAATTTTTGCACCAAAAAACGCATTAGAGCTCATTGTCCAGCTAGGTCTTATTTTTGGGGAAACATGGAAGATTTAGCAAAGGTGTGCAACAAAAGGAACGCTTATCCACAGCTTGGCTTATGGGTATATAAATTGCTACAACTCTCTTAACAAACACTTCAGCAAAATCTAGTAAATTTATGTATGTATCCAAAAGAAAAAAGAACTGGAAATATTCTAAATGTCCACCAGTAGAAAACTGTATATAAATTGTTATGTATTCACTTAAACGACCATGAAGTAGGAGTGAAAGTGAGTGAGCCAAGTTTTATATATCCATATGGAACAACCTCACTTAGAATCAGCAGCAAGAAAAGTAAATTACAGAATACATTCAGTATGCTACAATTTATATAGTTTAAGAGGAGGCAAAGCAGTAGTAAATTACGAAGAAATCCAAGAGAGACCAACACTAAATTCAAGCTAGTTACTACCTCTGTGGATGGAAAGCAAAGGCTGCAACTGGTGTGATAAATCTGGAAGGCTGATCTGTAATGAAAAGATTCTACTCCTTAAAGTGGATGGTAGAGTTGTGAATGTTGACTTTATTATGCTTTAGACCGCCTTGTATATCTTCTTAAATCATTTTATATCTTTTTGTATGCCTTAAATTATGTTTAATATTCTAACTAAAAACAAAAGTATACTTATTTTAAAAAACAAGTAGACATAAGCTGTGCCTGGGTACATGCACTTGTATGTGCGTACACATATATTACTAACACCAGTAGTTGGCGTGTGTCTCCATTTTATTTTATCCTTCACAGATTGTTGGAAAATTATCTGCACCATTGGAAGGCTGAGCAAACTGAGGCTCAAGGGAGATAAATGACCTTCCAAGGTCAGAGGGTGGTAAGTTGATTTTCTTTCTCCTGCCAAGGACCTTCCCGTGGCCCATGGTCACTGGCCACACAACACCACAATTCCCAAACCAACCTAGCACACACATAGATACCCGAGAGTCTAGAATCCAGTCATTAACGTCTCCTTCGGCATTTGCAGGACACCAATGATTGGTTCAGGCTAAATAATGGGCAGTTTGTGGTAAGACTGGTGCAAAATACTTCTGGGCTTTGACAACTGACCACCGGTACTGGCCCTGTATTGATTGAGAGAGCTGCCTACTGGGCATTCATCGTGCCCAGGCAGTGCTGTCACTAGAGGGACTGTAGCCATTCATTCCATGAGCTCAGAAGTCACTCCCTGGGAACAAGAGTGAATTAGTCACAGCCGGTGCTGCTGGACAAATGCATACTGATCAGAAAAGTCTTCTCGAAACATCTCATAGACCCCTCTGAACAGCCTTTGAAAATAACCTCTCCCCTCCAAATAGAGCTTTCCCTGAGCTTTTAAAGAGATAGATATTTATTCATCTGTTCACCTTTTAACTCATGTATCCTTATATCCATTTGTTCAGTAAATATTTATGGAGTATCTCTTCATGCTGGGAACTCTGTGGAGTACAGAGTACACCTGGTGAATAAAAAGAAATGGTCCCTGCTCTCATAGAGTGTACCGGACATAAATATCCATCCTCATATTAATACAAATGGTGGGAAAGAAGGTAGAAGGAGACTCACGAGGAGAATGTACTTTGATAAAGTTTTTTAGGAAGTCACTCTTTAAAGCCATGCAAATCAAGCTTGAGAGAAGAATTGGAGATCCCCTGAAATACTTGAGATTTCTTGGGGACAGGTTCTGTTTCCAGTTCATGCTATCTCCCTAGCAACTGCCACTTACTGTGAGACAGTTGAGGTCAATTGGAGAATGCGCTGGTCATGGCAGCACCCAGTGTAAGCTTTACCAGATCTGAAAATCCAACTCCATTGTTACCTCACGAGACCCCAGACTCGGGCCTGGCACTCGCCCCACTCCCCTCTGATTCAGAGCAGCACTTCTCTACCTATGTTATGTTACCACGCATGTAACAGAAGGCAGGCTCCAGTGCAACACACTCTGGGGGACGTGTAGACTCGAAGTATGCATCAACACGAACCCCACCTTTTCCTGACCCACTCACAAAAATATATCAGGAGGCACATGAGTGAGAGCAGCTTTATGACTGAATTACTCTTGAATCCACTTGACTTTAAAACATCCAAATTGCATCCTTCAGATAGTCTGTGTTATCAGCAATGACAAACTACTGATGGAACACAGGACAACTGGCTGTGGCACAGAGCTCTGTTGATATCACAGTTAAGATCACTGCTCTGTAGAGCTCCGGGTCTTACCCCACTGACATGAATGGGCTCAGGGTCGATCCCTTGGTGCATTATTTTCCTAAACCCAGGACTTCATTGAAACGTTACTCGAGGTCTCCAGTTCCACAAGTCTGCGCTCATCCCACCCACACATGGCTGGTTGATTCCTTCAGGCAAAACCTTCTCCAATATACTCTTTATTTAAAAATCAATGCTCTTATGCCATCTTGCTTACCTTCCATCCATCAATTATGGATTCCTGGTGCTGAGGTTTATAAAAGGACCTCCACTACAACCCCACTCCAAGAGTTAGGGTCATCATGAGTAGTTTCTTCGTACATCACTTATTCAACAAATATGCATTTAGCATATATCATCATCATCATCTTCGTCACCATCATCATCACAGAGGAGGGGAGGAGAGGGGCACAAGAGCTTCCGCAGTGAACGTAATAGATACAGCCCTTACCACCATGTAGCTCACAATTTAGAGGAGATTTTTTTAAATGGATACAATTTAAAAAGATAGGTTTAGAGGATGTGTTTTGATGAAGGAATAGATGCTTGAGCAAAGTGCTAAAGGTAAAAAGTAGCAAGATAAGCCGTGAAAAAAAAGGAAGTAACTCATCACTTGGCAATCATCTAATAGGAAACGCTCATAGTTTTCAGCTGTTCTGCTGGTTTAGAGCTTTGTTCTCTGATACTTCAAACCTGTGAAGCTTCAGTTTTTTTGTCACCTGAGCTGTTCAGAGTTGGGGAACGCACTCAATTAAAACAAAACCCAGCAAACGCACAGGTTAGGCCCCATGTAGGCTTATCTTTCTAGATTAGATTTCTCCTTTTTGTCTGCATTTTACATCAGTCCCCTGGGGGCTGCTTCATACAACATAATTTAACTGATATCAGGGATTTAGCCTGAAGTTCATTTGTCAGGTTTGGGTTCTTATTCTTTCTGTTCTCTCTTAGCAGGGAACCCCCCTTTAAATTACAGCCGCTTTTTATAGCCCTAAAATTTTATCTCTGCCACATTTAGCCAATAAGCTACATTTTTGAAGCTGTATTCACAGTGGTTGGACAGTTCCCTCATGCCAGACAGCCACAAGCTCACAATATTATACCCCTTCCATTTGCATTCTTCCAAAATTAAACTCTCCGAGACTTCTGGATATTTTGTATTCTTTCTGGTGTTATTAACTATTTCTTTTTTAATTTATATAGTTTTTATAAATGTTATCCATGGCAAGTTTCATGCCACCACTTCACTTCTCTGCCATGAATTTAAAAGGTTTTTATTTTATTGATCACTTTAAAAACTAATGCATTAATTTAGCATTTTTTCCCCTCTAAGCAATGCAAGACATGTACACAGTATTGGGATAGCAGTGAGTAATACAGACATGATTTCTGACACTGTAGTGGAGAAGACAGAGTATAAATAGGCAAACCAACATGGGACAAAATATAAAGTCATTATAAGTGCTGTGAACAAAGATAAAGGGATGGAGTGGTGAGAATATTATTTTAGATATGACATTAAGGGAAGGCTCTATGGAGGTGACATTTCAGTAGAGATGCTAACTATTATAGCACATGTATTTTTAAACCTGTGTTAACTTCCTCTGGGAATGGTAACTATAAATGAACTGCACTTACCACTCGGAAGGATGGTTTTGCTAAAGTAAAAGACATCCATTGATTTATACGTGAATAAATATGACCGAGCCCCTGCTGTTGGACAGGCAGTTCTGAGGGATAAAAGTAGACAAATTCCTTGCTCTCATGGGATTTACCTTCTAGTGGGAAGACGCAAAAGTAAATGTCGATAAGCAAATTATCCAGAATGTTCTATCATTATAAGCACTAAAGAATAAAGTAGCAATGATGTGTGGTGTGCCAGTAGATAGAAGAATCCATTTTAAATAAGGAATCAGGAAAGACCTCACTGAGAACAAACACCTGAGGAGGGTATATTTTGGAAGTTCATTCTGTGCCAAAGGAATAGAAACGGCCAAGTTCCTGAGATGGAAATGACCCTAGTGTGAGAATAGCGGAGTCCAGTGTGTCTGGTCAGAGTGACTAAAAGGCAGAGGACAAAAGGAGAGACTGGAGAAATACGAAGAGGCCACATCAGCAAAATCTCATAGACCACGGTAAGAATGTTTACTTTGATATTAATTGAAATGGGAAACCATTGAAGGTTTTGAGCAAAGGAGTGACATATGAAAATAATGATTTCTTATATTTTATCCCACAAGAGGCCTTGATCTGTATCAGGCCCTCCAGCGTAGCTAGATAGGAAATGCCTTATGTTTTAACAGGGCTCCTTTGGTGGGCTGCTGGGTAGAAAACAGATCATTTGGGCCACACTTTGGGAATCAGCAACCTACTTCAATTACCCAGGAGATACTATTATAGGGTCTTCGACCAGAATGGTAACAATGTCGACCGTGAAAAGAGTTGAATTCTGGAAATTCAGAATGCCCATTGTGTTTTGAAGGTAGAGTGAGTGGTATTTTGTGTTGTACTTATTCGTACTGAGATGTGCACCGGAACTTGACATAACATTGAAGTATTGCAATCATATTATTTTCCGTGTCTTTGTTTACATGTTCATTTCTCCTACTCTATTCTTGAGTTCCTTGAGAACAGAGGAAATGGAGTTTTGTCGTTATGGCCCCAGTCTGTGTAGCCCACAGTACTCCAGTATTGATCAGAACTCATCTCACTAAACTTTTACCCATCGATTCTTTCCCAGCCCTTGAGGGCGGCACAGAACAAGCCTGACTTCTCTTGCACAAAGGAGTCCTTCACATAATTGAAGCCATCCCTTCCCTGCCACTCTGCGCACATATAAAATACTTGGGGAGAATGGAAGTGAGTACCTAATAGGTTTGAGGAGTTTAATGGAATTGGATTGAGCTTTGAGGGCCATTTGTCAGCCACACCATGGAGGCCACAACATGCCCCTTGCCTACCGCCCAATAAATACAGAGGGTGCCCCCAAAAATGTATACACATTTTAAGAAAGGAAAAAAAACACTGTATTAAAATTGTAATACTCAATATATACCGATAACGAAAGATTATACACGTCATGGATATACATGTTTTTAGCAACCCCGGTGTAAACGTTTCAGAAGGCTAGGGTAAGCGGGAATAAAAATGACAAAAGGAAAACTGAAGGAAGACAACTGTCCTGTTCAAGAACCTGGATTCTTCTCCCCACTCAGGGCTCCCTTTCTCCTGTGAATACACAAACAGCGTCTATATTCTTCAAAGAAAGTTTTCTGCCTCAGCAGCAGCTCTGGTTCTGCCCCCTGTGGGCGGGAACTGGGGGAAGCTTCATATCAAAGCCACCGCGATAGAGACCCAGGCTGCCTTCTCTCTCCCTCCCCTGCTCCCTCCTCACTTCCTCAAACAGGAGAAGATGCTAAGGCCAGAATTAACAGCTACAACAGCTTCGTTATAAAGTTCTGATCTCCGTAACTCTGGGTAGTTTACAAGTACTTTCCAGTGAATTAACTCACCGAGTACACACAACAGATGCGCTAATATTTACTATGTATAGTGCCAGGTAGGTACTAGACTACGAGGGGGGCCATTGTTTAAATGTCTAACCACTGTGCTATACACCTGAAATTAAGATAAAATAATATGGAATGGTAACTGTAATTGAAAAATTTTAAAGTTGGGAGGGGGAGGTGAAGGGGAATAAGAGGTCCAAATTTCCAGGTATAAAACAAATATTACGGGGACGTAACGTACAGCATGGGGAATATAATCAATAATATTGCGATAGCGTGGTATAGTGTCAGAGGTTTGCTGGTCTTATCATAGTGGTCACTTCTTTAAGTATTATAAATGTTGAGCAACTAGGGTGTACACCTGAAACTAATATAATATTGTGTTATCTATATTTAATAAAATCTTTTTTTTTAAATGAGTGAATACTAGAAACCTCTACCATGCCAAGTCTTTGAGCTGCCTTCATTGAAGCTTGCCATTAAATGTGCCCCATTGATTGGTAAAATCATCATTTATGAGTATTTTAGCTTTAAACTCCTTTCATATATATCATTTCCTTGAACTTCCTCAAAAACCCTATGAGGAAAGATAATACTGACTATATAAACTATACTTTCTTCACTAATCTGTGAGCTCCTTTGGGGCAGGAATGGCATCTTCTCTTTTTCGTGTCTCCTAGCACAGCCTCCAGTAAATCTCGGTCATTTATAGTATATGAAACATAGACTCATACCAGCAAAGTGACTTATCCAGGCTCACAAAATCTGCAGGTGAATAATGTAGTATTTGAAATCAAGTAACCTAACTCCAAGTCCTCTCTACTCACTACCTCCATGGCATTGATCAGGGGGGATTTGGGGCCCCATCTTAATTGAAATGTATGCTGCCCGTCACCAGGGCCAAGCTGAAAGCATCCATCAAGTGTCCAGACCAGGCTGAGATGTGGGATGCTGAGCCAATCAGGCACGAGAGTGACCGCCATGTTTAGCCAGGCAGCTGGAAGCGGAGACATGGAGCAGGACTTGGGGTGCCTGGCCTCTTCCAGGCACGCAGTGATGGATGACGCCTGCTGAAAGGCAGCAGATGTGCTGAGATGCTGGGATCACTGGCTTCATCTGTCAGTTGCCCTCCTCTGCTGTTATTTGTGCATTTGCTACTTGTAAGGAGCTGCTTTATCTTGGGAACCAAGTACTAAAGAACAGAAGCGTCAGCTTAATTACCGATGTAACATAATCACCCTCTTTCCTAGGAAAACTGATGAGGAAAGAGAGATGACAGACAATAAAGGTACAAGAGAATGAATCTTCTACTAATTTTGCTAAATCAAATGGAAACCAAAGCAATTTCTCCAGTGGTTAGTGGGAGCAGGGTCATTTTCTGAAGGCTCAAATTTACCACTTTCTTTGAAAATTTCCCAAGTCTCTCTGTGAAAGGAATTTTAAGTTCTCGGGAGTAAGCTAAAGTCAATCTGCTCAGGGTCCATGAATTGTCTTATGCTAATTCATCTCAGTGTCTGAGCTCCACGCGGATGCCATCCAATGGCACTCTGAGATTTCTAGCCTTGGAGTGCATCACAGAAAGGAAACCCTATCAAGTGCAGTTCGGTTTGGTTGTACATCAAAGAAAAGCCCCAAATAACATAGGTTTAAACGAATGGGTTTACCTTACAAATAAAAGAAGTTCAGAGGTGGCAGAGCCGAATCATGGGCCCCCCTGCAAGATCCTGGCAAAACTAGAGTGGGGTGCAGGGGAGGATTTTTTGAGATGATGGACGTGTTCTATATTCCTATATCTTGATTTTTGGTGGTTTTTACAAGAGTGTATGCATTTCTCAAAACTTGCCTAACACTAAAAAAGGGAAATTTTACTGCATGAAAATTATAAAGGTGGAATAAAAGCTTATTTAAATATCGTTCCATAAGATTTCTATAGACCACATCATAGAAATATGAATATACATAATTACAGCCTTGGCACTTGTGGAGAACACAACTCTGAGGGGATTTAGCAATGTGTAGGTTGCCCACATACTAACAGTGGTCCATCGTACGTAACTATTATAGTACAGTGAGGGTGCATTGTTTCTTAACATTAGAATCACTACAATGTTATATTAAAAAAAATTTTTTTTTGGTGTGTGTTCATTTATGTTCATGTAAAATGTTCTACGACTGCTTCTGTCCCCAGGAGTATTTATTGTTGTGTAAATATCCCTCATAGTGTTTTATACAATCTTAAACTGTGGGCCTTTTCAAGTATTGACAAGGTTAATGAGGTATCTTGAATCAGCTGGACTGAGCTTATAGTTTTAGTCACCTCCTATCTTCCAGAGCGATCCAAGTAGGCCAACGGCAGTTCTGATAAAATGAGGACTGCACAGTACTTCTTTTTATAAGGGCGTCAGGAACTCTGAATGAGAAAAAAAAGTACAGCCTGGAGTGTCTTCCTTTGGTCCATTCTATAGTGTCAAAAGCTGGCTCTGTCTTATCTTCTAAGATATATGATTCTTTTCCAGTCTTTGCTCTCCAAGAGAATGTCAGGATCATTCTACCCTGTGTATATATGATATTGAAAGACCTCAGTCTCAAAAAATAGTCTTGTGATGAAACCATTCTCTCTCTAGAGGTGCTGTGTGTCTGGCGCCCCACTGCGCGTGGGACTACCTGTTCTAGGTATCCCTTCACGTAAAAATTTGGAGGAATTCTTGAATCAAAGACTCTATCATGCCTGGAAAGGATTTGTTGAGAATGACTGAGGTCACAATCTGAAAATAAATATAGTACATGAGTCAATTATAGTAATCCTTAAAGGTAGACTTCATGTCTGGTTGCGAATGGAAAAAATGGACAATTGATAAAAAGCAGGTTTGGGGCCAGATTTCTGGAATCCCTGCACTTCCACTTGTATAACTTTGGGCAAATTACTCAATTTCTTGGTGCCTTGACTTCCTCATTGGTCAAATAGGAATCATTATAATAACCACCTCTTTTGTTTGTTGGACTTTGAAACATGGAAAACATCATAGAACAATGCCAGGCACAGACTAAATACTCAAACATTACTCACTATGATAAAGAGTAAAGAGCAGAGCTCTGTGTGAAACTGACCTGGAACCATACCTAGGGCTACCACGAATAAGCCGGGTGACACTGAGTCATTTATTAAACTCTCTGTTCTTTAACTTCCTCATTGATAAGTGGGTATATCATGTACTTGCCTAAAGAAATTACCACAAAGATTAAATTGATTGTGCAATTCAAGCGCCCAGTGAAGTGCCTGTAACAAAGTTGGTGCTAATACATTTAACTAGTTATCACTACTACTACTATGAATACAGTTGGCTAAACTCCAGATTCTGTACTGCTTTCTTACAAATTCTATTCAGTGGCATTTAATGAAGGGGATAAACTTTTAGAGGCATCTTAAATACTCATATATTTAATTGTCATGAGTCAATACAATTGACAGTTCAAAATACAATTGACAAAGGTCTGGGTATAAAAATCACTGTTTGGCCAAGGCCAAAGCCAGAAGGTCGTATTACCACCTCATCTTATGGGATACAAAATTAAATCTGGAATTTGTTTTAAAAGGTAAATATTTCATTGTTCAAATTTAGTAATCTTGAAAATTGTGCTACTTTTATTTGTAGAAGTTTATGAATAATTTCCCAGCACTGTCAGATATCAGATTGATCTTTCTGTCCCTCTACTGTAGTTCATGAGACTGAATTAATTATTTGCTTTCTTTTAGGATCAGTTGTGGAGCTGGTCTTTTTCCTTTATTTGCTGTCTCTGAAGAAATAGGCTAACTGTTATCTCCAAGTTTGTAAGCTTGCTTTCTGCTCTGATTTTAAGTGATCTAAGTATATTCTTGTATCCTCTTCAAGTCATGAACGTAAAGATTTAGTTGATGGTGTTGAAAATTTTTATTGAATAAGACTGTTAGTGTGAAGCTTGTGTACTCATTAAAGAAGACACTGATTTAGCCCAGGTTTTCTAGAAAACAGAGACTACGGAAAATTTCATGTACTAAGGCTTCACTGGGAAATGTGATTCATAACAGTGAGATTGAGGGGAAAATGATATGAACAGGCAAGAAGGTGGAAAGCATATACAAGTGGGTGCATCTATGAGCTAGTCACAGCTCAATAAAAATGTGGAATGAGGCATTTGGTCATACAGGACACCTCCAACCAGGCCCAAAAGAAACACACTGCCATAGGATATTTCTTCCAAGGAAGGAAGAGAGAGATCCTATTATGATTCTTTCCTGTCTCCTGTCTACTCTTGTGTATCATTTATCCATCATCACGCCAGGGGTATTAACTCCCCTGTACCATACTTTACAATTCTGTAATTACCATTTCCTTTATGTGGATTAATACAGCAGCTACTTGATCTTGCAATGACTTGATCTCATTCTGTACCTCATCCCATTATCTACAGGTGAAAATTGTATTAATTGTGATGTTATCACCTGCCAGCGGCTATTAACACTACACCTACCTGCAACAGCGCTTCTAGACAGAGAGTGAATCTTAGCACTAAATCTCAACCTTTAGGTCTTTTTTCTAGGACTTCTCCTAGAGGCAACTGTCTTATCCAAGGCTCTCTAAGAAACAGCCTGAGTCAAAGCTTAAATGTTATGTATGAAGAGACGTAATTCCAACTAAACAAAAGTAGGAGAAAAAGGAGTAAAGCTGGGAAGGGGGAAGAAACTTAAGTTGGTGAATTACGAAGTCATCTTCGTCTCCACGAGGAGACACAGCCAGTTGCCCTGTCATGTGGGGGATATCTACATTCTCCGGGGAGGAATAGAATATTTGACATGTTGGCTGCCTCTCATCTTCTCTCTCCATTGGGTCAAATCTCACCGAGTGACACAACGACTCCACCACCCCTTCCGCATTTCATCTCCTGGCCCTTTACGGGAGCTGCTCAGAAGGCTGTGTCTCAGCTCTCTGAGATGGCCTTTCACCCAAGATTAGCGGGGCAGGAGGACCCAGAGTGTCCGTGTCAGATCCACATGACCTCAGTGCTGTAGTTCCTGTGGATCAAACCGTGTTGCGTGATGAAGGCCATGCCGGAGCCTGGCCCGCTGCTCATTCTGGGAGAAACGCAAAGCTAAGCTAATTGCTCCTTAATTACATTTTCATTTCTATGCTTTTGCATGTGTGTTCATAGGTTCAGGGATGGAAGAAATAGAGCAGAAACTCAGTCACAGAGCCTTCTAAAGGCTAAACCTGAAGTTGAAGAGCAGATTTTGGCTGAATAACCAGGGCAAGGCTGACGTTAGGCAAATCTCTGGTTTTCATGGATGTTTAACACCTTTCTTACTATCATGTGTCCTTTTAGATAAGTGATACAGCCCTTATTTAAGTGACAGATAGTTGGGATTATTATTTGGGTTTTGCTAACCTATAGAAATTTGATCACATGAGCTGGAGGTTAACTATTAAGACATGTCCGATTTGGGGGTTAGCTAGGCAGAAATTAGCAGAGGAGGCTCATGGTTTTGCACATGGACCTAATTGTAAGAAAGCAGAGAGAGAGAGAGAGAGAGAGAGAGAGAGAGAGAGAGTAAAAAAATTAAGGCTTTATGGTATAATAATTTCATGTTCTGGATAATTAAATGTGGGCCTCCATGTCTGCCTACCTATCTATCTATCTAATTATCTATCTATCTGTCTGTCTGTCTGTCTGTCTGTCTATCTATGATCTGCTATTATACCTATCTGTCTTTGTACACACACGCATATATATACAGTCTTTCTTTTGATTAAACTTTCATTTTCAAGGTCAAACACGCATCTGGTGAAAAGGGGACTTAATTCAGAGTCTTTAAGGCATCTAAAAGGAACTAAAGATTTAGAATGAAAGCAGTTAGACACCGTTAACAGAAAGAGCGCCTGAAGGATTAACATCTATTATTAAGTATTTTTGTGTCACATACAGAAAAACAACCCGCCTCCTTAAAAGCACTCTGAAAAGAAAAGTAGATCAAAGTGACACACGGTATTCATTTTTTGATAAGCAGCAGGGTGTGGAGAGCACATCTGGATTGAAAAAAGGAATTTATGACTGCATTCTAAGTGCTTGACAAAAAGTCAGGGAAAATATAATCTAATAGTATAAATCAACACACCATTCAGTTAACATTTGCCATATACAATGTGCCACGTACTTTACCTTTAGGATCTCAGGAATCTTCTCAGCCACACTGTGCTCAATGCTGAGAACACTGGCACTCAGTAAAGGAAAAAAGGGTTTTCTAAAGCCACAGAGCCAGTACTTGACAGAGGCCCCTACAACCTGAAGGAATTCCAGATCCCTCATTCTTCCCACTATTCCCCTTGTTGCTCAAGTTCCCAAACAATGCAGCTCGGTCAGCCTAGCAAATTCGGTCCTTGGCTTTTTCCCATTCAGCAGTGCGTTTGATCCAGAAAAATACACATGCATGAGTGACTATGATGAGATAAATATTAGCTAATAATCTCAATCATGACTGACAAGCATGTAAGGACACCGTGCCTTTTTTCCAACCCTAAACTAGCTCTAGTTTACAGGCAAGAAAAACTTTCATTTCTCAAGCATTTCTGAATCCACAGGTAATAGTAATATAGTAAACAGTCAAGCTGTCATTTTCTCCAAAGGCCGCACATAGAAGGCAAGCTGTTCTTTCCTGATTCCTTGCGAGCATTTGTCCCCCAATTTTCACTCTCCACAAAGTGAAAACTGAGGATGGGCATAAGAAAAATGGAATGACCATTTGTACTTGAATAGTTTGATACAGTAGAGAAGATATCAAGACGTAAAACTACTAGCTCGCCAAGAGAACTAACACAGATTTTCCTTTTTTAATGACACCCCGTAATGCTGGTGACAATGGGGGCAAACGAGCCCTTTGATTAATTGTTGGTAGATGTAACATTGGTAATGCCATTTTGGAAATAAACTCGGCAACACACATAGAAACCCTTTAACACATTTTGATCTGTTGATCCAGAAATTTCTTTCATAAATCCCTCTTGAGGAACTAGTTCCAAGTAGCAGTCGCTTGATATATCACAATGCCACACAGTTGTCATAGAGTGTTGGTGTTTTGCATGATGGACAGATGCTAACAGACATAGACGAAAGTTACAGATACCTTTAATGTAGGCAAAAGATACAACTTATGTTAAAAATAGCTCTTCAGAGCACAGGTGCAGCTACATCCAAATTAGAGGAGCTTGTTCCTCTGGGCTTTCCAATGCCCCAAAAGGTCCTTACCCATAAACTATGAGGGCAAACAGTATTGGGCTCTTTGAAACAATCACTTTGCCATTCTTCCAAGGCCTAGGAGCAGAGTAGGGAGTATTACTGATTCCTACCAGCCACCCTGGAGACTGGTTACAAGGCTTTCTGTTCCCCAGGAGGAAGTAGGTGGTAACACTCTAGCACATGGGTGATGGTTGTGGAAGTTTCCCTCAAAATATCCACTGCAGCTAATTTATAAACCTAAACAGATCCAATAACATGGAATGGGTAGTTACAGATTGAAAGATACGCAATCACTTATGTTGATCATATTTAAGCTATAAAAATGGCAGTGCCACAAGGATCAATCTAATAAATAATGTCACATGCACTCAACAGAACAGTATAAAACCACTAAAAATGGCGTGTATAAAGATTTTATATGCAACATGAAAAGTGCTTTTAATATCATATTCAGTTAAAAAGTGGGCTGAAATATTATGAATAAAATATGGTCTCGTGTATAAATAAGGATGCAAAGGCAGAACCCCGAAAAGAAATGCATTTTTTCAGCCCTTTGTCTCCCCTCCCTTTTTCCCTCCACATCCTCACAAACAAAAGCACAGACCAATAAACCAACTAAAAAGTACTAAAAAGAGAACTGGCCCACCTGGCTTTTTGTGTTGGTCATGCCATTGACGACCTGAAGCTATCTAGAGCTTTCTGGAAGAAGATCCTTTCAGACCTGTCCATGCTAGGGCTCACTGTCTCATCTACTAAATAAGGAAAGGGATTCTAGATGAATCCCTTTGGGCTCCAGAGTAATGTGATTTCATTTAGAAAAAATCAACATAATTTGAACACAAGAGTCTCTATTTTGGTAAACTATTAACTTTGTCAGGCGCAGAAAGACAAAAGCAAGGCTGGTTAAATGTCACACACTCCACAGAAAAGAAAGAACGACACACCGTTATCTCCCCAACTCCATTTTCTAACCTATTCAGATTTATCAGCCTATTTTCTTACTCAATTTTAAGTGTTCCTTAATTAAGTCATTTAAAATTGCTTAGTTTAATTGGATTCTTGACTCTCAGTGAGACAAAAAGCCAGTGGATTTTCCTGATGTCAAGATAGCAAGAGTCTTGTTTTTTGTGTTTTGGCACGGAAACTATTTCTTTTCAACTGTTTTTTTCTTATTATTATTTTCTTCAGATTTTGGTGTTACAAATAGGTTTTGAGATAATTGGATACACTCCAGAACAGTTCAATACTTCTATCAGAGAAAGGTCACCCAAAATATGTCACACACTTGAAAATAAACATGCAAGAGAGTTTTAAAAAACAAGTTTGCTTAAATTGCAACACATTAAAAACAGAAAGGCTTTGGTAGATACGGCCATTTTAAGTGTTCAATTTGAAATATGTTTTAATATATGATTTCTCTTGATTTGCTCAAATACCATGAGAATTTGTATTACCTTCCTTTTGAGTCTGTATTCCAAAGATGGAGTAGGACTTGATCGATTTATGCTTTCCTATCTATCTCGCCTACAGTGGAAGGCAAACAAAATCAAAATACATCAATCCCGAAATACAATGTTGACATTCACCAACATCAAAATCAATTCTCTCACATTTTAAAGTAAATGTAAAATCAGTATATAGAGTTTCAAGGGGTTTATTATTTTCACCAATGCTTACGTGACATTTTCATATAGTAAACACCATGCTGGATACTTGGTATTCGACACAGCGAACTCACAATCTATCAGACAAAATAGATTTAAAAAAATAATTGCAAAAATGATCACCACAAAGTGAGTACAAGATGTTACAGTAATGTCATCCAGTCCAGAGGAAAACGGGGCGCTCCGGTTCACTACCCTGAAAATGTGACTTTTCAGCTAAGAACAGAGGAATTAGTAGAAGGAACTTGGATCTTGTTCTCTCACAAAAAGACCAAGAGAGACATAGAGTTTTGAAGTCGGAAAGACATACAAGGTTTAAGCAGCCTACCGTTCTCCTGGACTCTTAAGGCAGAACACCACAATAAGTACTGCGGTCAAAGCAGCAGGTTTTCAGCCCCCGTCCTCTACATGCAACAATGGTGGTCAGTGGGACAATTCCTTAACTTCACTGGGTCTGTTCCTGTCATCTATCGCTAACAAACCATCCTGGTTTGCCTGATAGCATCCAGGTTTCATCACTGAAATTCCCACATCCTGCAGAAACCTTCAATCATAGGCCAAAAAGGAACAGGTGGTCACCTGCTAACAAAATCACTTCAATACCTGCTGGCCACAAACATCGATTGATTACCATCTCTCACCTTTCTGTGTGCTGTCTGTGCTTCATTGGGTGGTCTCTCATTTCATTGTGATTCAACAGGAGCTACAGCTTGAGAGACGGTGGCAACAATTCTATCTCCATGTTGTGCATGAAATGCTAGATATAAAGACCCCTGGCTCTCTCCAATCACTGTGGCCTCCCAGAAAAATTGATGAGTAAGATCGTTCAACCAATGTGACAGAGTATGTAAGAAATAAACCCGTGTACCAAACCCTTTCAGGTTTCAGAATATCCATGATAATGGTCAGAGGGTCTAAATTCCTTTCAAAATATCTGCTAGTCTCTTTGGATCTCTGAATAGAAAATCTTTGGATAACACGCGGTTCCTGTTCCTGTATTACCCCTACCTGTCAGTCACCTTGATTCTTCATCCTTCCCTGTTTCAGACTCAAGGAAAGCTCTATCTGTAAATATGTCAATAACACTGTCCACCTCGCTATATTGCATAATTTTAAGCTATTTAGCATTACCATATAGATTTGTGAGGATGACTAAATAATAGATAATATTTATAAGCACTTTCTATGCTCTAGGCACCTAAGCACCTTACACAACTTATATTGTCTTGTTTAATGTGAGCAAGAATCTTATGAGGTAAGCACAGTCGATTCTTATTATTCGTGGAAGTTGTTATTCACTGAATTAGTGAACGCTCAACTGCTGCTTCTGGGGGAAAATACAGAATTCAGTTCCTGTGAGCCTCCAGCTATAACATTTTTCTCAACTGATCAATACCTAACCTTGTTTTATATGTGTTTCTGTTTCAAGGGAACTCATTTAATATATACTGTTGATTCAGTAACATGGAACTCATGGTCAACAATACTATAACTTATGCTTTGAATGAAGCGTATCTAACACACTTAATTTCTCCAGAAGGCAGAGCACAGACCTCCTGAACTCAGAAACTATAGCGAGCCCTTCGGCACTAAACTTGGAGGCCATTTGAAAGTGGGAAAACACCAACAGAAACACACAAATGCGAAAGACATGGCACTAATTAGACCACAAAAAGGATATTTGTTTACAGGATGAGAGCTGAAACAAGAAACCTGTTTAACCTCAGCTGGGAGCTTGCATAGCTGGTGACTCAAATTTCTCACCATTCTACACGTCCGTGAGTGATGGTGAAAACACTACGAGTATGGATACGGTGCTTCCAAATAAATTTTAGCGAGTAGGTGAATTTGCAGATACAGAATCTAGGAATCACGGGGATCAATTGTATAATGACCTAGCTTATCATCTGGCTTTTTCGGGGAAAGAAACGCTCGTGAAGTACTTAACTCATTTTCTCAAAGTCATATTGCTCATAAATCATGGAGTCAGAATTCAAACTCTAATATTCTGACTCCAGAGCTAAGCTCTGAACCCCAGTTTTGTCTCCTATGAGGCAGAACTTTTGATGGAATGGTACCCATATCAAGCAGCAGTAATGAGGTATAGCAAAGCAATGCAAAATTCCAGCAACTCACAACAGACACTGGTTTTTCTTGCTGCCAGATCTGTGGGTCGGCTGGGATTCTGCTGCTCTCACTTAGGATTATCTGGACGGGCATTAGGCTGCAGTGTGGGTTCGGTTCTGCTGCAGCCTCTGTTCTTGAACCTACTCAGAGCTTGTTCTTAGCACAAATAGCAGAAGCACAATAGGCCAAAGTATTTAACACAATGTATTTAATACAAACATGTTTAAGTCCTGATGGATGACAAGTCCATTCATATTCAAAGCAAGTCACAAGGCCAAACCCATCGTCCATGGTTTTATCTACTCCTAAAACAGAGGCTTCCAGGTCACACAGCACAGAGTAAAGATAAACAATTCTAAGAAAGAAAGGAGTGAAAATGGAAGCAATGATCCACTCTTTGACAACGTCTTGGGTCAGATTAAAAAGCACTGTACTTCTGCCAAGTCCTTCACTCATCTCTTAAGGAGACAAAACAAGCGTTCACCCTGAGCCCCTTACCTCAAGCTGGGGAACCACACTCACTCTCCTGATTCAACTTGGTCCTGCACTAGGACCAGGTACCTCTTGCCCTGAGGGTGATCTAGGTGATGGTATCTTGAAGTTCAACAAAAAAGCCAAGGACCCTGCAAGTATGCTGTCACCTGCACGGGACTGGACAGAATTGGAAAATCTAAGTAATGCCAAAGTTAAGAAGAACAGGCTGTCCTCATGAGAGTGGCATTTCAAAGGTCAGAGGTAATACCCCAAGAAATGTGTGAACTGATTGTGGTGGTTGTTTGGAAGGTTCCTGGGGCACAGGTTGCTGTGCGCCCAAAGGCCTAAGGAAATTGGCCAAAAGCTGACCACTCAGTGACCTAGTCCTTTGGCCTTGTGCCAGCTGACTCCCCTTCTTTCCACCCTCTCCTGGCTTTCAGCAGCCATCTTTATTAGCCCACTTGCCATCACCTGACTCTTATGATGCCTGGTACACCTCACCCTGCATTCCTTCCACTCTATTGCATCAGAGACCCCACTCCTATCTCCTTTTTGATCTGGTCCTTCTAGGTCAGATTTGAGTCTTTTCTCCTTTAGGACTAATTTTGCCTTCCCCCTTTTGGTGAGTTGAGGAAAACCCATTCTTACAGTTTCTTATTAATTTTAATATATCCCTGTACGAGTAGTTACAACTTGGTTTCTTTCATTTGATTGACATTCCTGGTTTACCTTGCACCTTGTACCAGCCCAGAGAGAGAACAAGCTCTGAGATGCAGTGTTTACATCTCTTCCCCTACTCTTAAGCCCTCATCAACTGACTCCTCTGCAGCAGTCTGATTAAGTGAAAATCCACTGGATGAGGAGTTTGGAGACCTGTGATCTCGTTCATGATTTTTCATTAACTCAATTAATGACTTTGAGGAAATAACTTCATTTCTTTGCTTATCCGCAAATGGGCTGCTGGAACCCCATCTGGTCTTTGTGATGCTCTTTGATGGCTGAACATGTTTGCTGAAATATAATCTAAGAAGGAAAGTACAAAATGTTAAAAACTGAGCTGCTCTAATTGAATCATTGATGCTGGACATAGGCAGGGATAACGGGGGGAGGGTCTGCTAGAGTTCCAGTCACTTCAGACTGTCCCCCTGCTGCCCGTGGCCTCGGATGACCCCTCTCAGAATGCCCAGTGCTCCGTGGAATGCAATTTGGAAACTAGTAGCTAAAACAGTACCTTACTTCTTTTTTGGGTCTAAAGTCACTTGAATCTTTGTTTTCTCTTAAATTACATATTAGAGCCCAACTCTGGAAAATTCTAGATATCAATTCTTTTTATTTCAGTCCACCAACACAGAACAATACATTGAGTCATTGGCTGGGTTTTAGCAATGGCTGTGCCACTCAACAGCTGGTGAGATTTTGGTCGTCACGCATGCTCTGTTTTCATTTGTAAAATGAGGGTCTCAGGTTAGATCTGTAAGTCCTCTTATACATTCCGCATTCAAGAATTCAAGCCATTCTAACCAACCCTTCCCCATCTATTAGCAGCTCATTTGATAATACTCGTGAAAAGACAATTTTCTGGGACAAATTACGTTGTAATGAGTAGGCGGGAAGTGTGTGCCCTCACAGCCAGAACCCATGCAAGCCTGTTTGTAATTATGCAAACTTCACATTCATTCTTATGAAGCCTCATTTGTCTTTTGGCATTTCTGATGAGTCAACCAACTCCAAACCAATTTGGAACAAGCGAAATATGTTATCATGAGATATTTGTTTTCTCAGACGATTGTACTCATGAAGTCTCTCTTTCTTTCCTCCTCCCCTTCTGCTGTTTCTGAATAATTACCAGAAGCCTGCAAATCAGGGATAACACCGATTACAAACCCATGGAGATGGAAAGTTGATGCATGTGGACCAAGTCAGAGAGGCAAACGAATAAACAGGGAGGAAATACAGGAAAAGGGCTAGAAAGATAATGACCAACAGAAATCGAATCCCTTTCTTTTTCCCCTTCATCGAACTTTCAAGCCAAAAATATCCACAGTGCCAGCTCCAGATGGAAAGAGAATGGTCTGTTTACCATCTGTAGAGACAAAACAGCAGAGTGAAACCACAATTTAAAGAGGAAAGTCATCAGGAAGAGAACTAAATAATGTATGCTGGAATTAAGAGCTTTGGTACAAACCTTTTGTTAAGACTCTAGGGTGCCTCTGTGTGGGTGTGTGCAGTTCGGAGACTGAAAGCTAAATCCTTTGACAACAAGAAAATAAATGTGGGGGACACTTTGGGGAAGTAAACAGAAGACGTTAAGTGAAAATCACACATTCTTGGGAAGGAAATAAAGAGGAATGAACACCACCACTTGCCTTGAAGCATTTGGAGATTTTATGAGGTTAAACAGAGACATCTTCTGCTGGAGACTGAAATTCTCCATTCAGAGGATGCATGGGCTGCATAATTAAAGAAGATCGGGGCCAATTCAGAAAGCCAGTGGAGAAAAATGCTGCTGAGAAATTGTTATTCTTGAGACTGTGTAATTACGGTCATCCACCATGGAGATGGAAGGAGAAACCAATGAGACTGGACGATACCCCATTACCATTTCACATGGGGTGTGCTGAGAAAGGTCATGGACTCTTCCTAGACGTTGTCTGGGTTGCCCTGGGCCACTTTCTTAACCTCTCTGGTCTCAGGTATCCCCATCTATAAGACAGTGATTGCAAAAATATGGAGAGAGGGCTTCATGTGTCAGGGACTGTTGTGTTTTTATACATGAGCTCGTGTAATTCCTTACAATAGCCCTACGAAGGAATTATTAGCCCTATTTTTTCAAATGAGGAAACTGAGTCACAGAGAGAAGTGAACAATTCACTCCAGCTCACACAGCTCATAAGCAGTGGCGCCATGGGCACTGAAGGGAGAGTTCTAGAGCTCTTAGCCATAGCACAGGGTGATTCTGACACTGCAGTAAGGGCGGGAAGCACAGGATACTGTGGTTCATATTAGAAACTCAACAGAGTCTGGCATGTTAGTTTTCTTCCTAATCAATCATGAATTTAAAAAAAAATAAAGTAAGTAAGTAAACACTTATAAAGATGCTACTATGTGCCTAAAATCATGCCTGCTGATAACAGTTAACATTTTCATTCTGTCCTAACGCATTTCACCCTCATAATTCTCAGCATCAGGGGCTTTTGCCCTTGCACTTCCCTTTGCTGGAAATGCTTTCCCCACAGATATCCACGTGGCTCACTTCCATGCCATTCAGGTCTCTGAGCGACTGTCCCTAAACACCATGTCTAAAACACTAAACTTCATCATAGCCCCACATCCAAGCCTACATGCTGAAAAACTACGCGTTCAATAAGGTGGGGCTCGTGGTACCTGGCGCTTGGTGTCTGTCATATCAGTCTCCAGCAAAGCACCCTGGGATCATTCCAGCACTGGCAGCATCTATGTTAGTGGCACATTCACAAACGAATGTGACAAGACTGCTGAGCAGGCACATGTGGACAAGGGATTGAGTGGGTGGGCCTTCAAAACTCAGTGGACACACAGAACCCCTCTCCAGCAAAAGGGGAACAAAAATAGTTGGGGTGTGGACAAAGTAACTTTTAAGATTTTTCCCTTCTGGCCATGCTGAAGAACCACCCAGGAAATAGAGACCCGACTGATGGATAGCAAAGAAAGAAGAAATTTTGACCAAAATTGAGCAGACTAGGGAATCGCAGATCATAGCAGGGATTTTGTGCATTCCGGGGAAGCGAGGGATGCTGGGAAGCTGCACCCCAAAGCCACGCAGCCCAACCATCTTAGTAGTACCGTGTGGGAGAAGGGATAAAGCACCAACACACAGACTGAAGTCACCGCAAACTTCTCAGAGTCTCCAGAGTACCTCAAGCAATCCGTATGGTTAGTGCTTCACAGGGTATCCCAGAGTATTCTCTGCTTATTCAATTTCTTAAACGGTGTGTCAATAACTCCTCACTTGCATGGAGTTCCAGGAAGTCTGGGAAGGCAGACAATGCCGCCTGATAGTTTCCTTGGAAGACAATGACCATGGGGACCTTGTGAAAATTTGTACTGAGTGTGACAGGATGATTCTAAATACTGGTGCAAAACCAGCACCTCTTCTGGACAGCTTCTAGGATGGAATTTATCACCTCGTGTTGTAATTGTTGGCTTTCCTGATGAGCTCGCCTGCTAAACTGTGAACTCCATGAAGTCCAGGAAGTGATATTATTCATCTATGTGTCCACCTGGTATAGTGCTTGACACATAGATTATTTATAACGTGGTTTTCAATGATGAATGAGTTACGGCATTCTTAACCAGAGTTGCATGCTTACACCCTCCAAAGCCCATTCTCCCTCAAAGCTATGGGTTTTTCCACCAGCCTTAGTTCCTCTTATCTATGTATTTGCAAAATAAGGATACTGCATCAGTCATTTCCTGACATGAGTTATTCCGCTGACATATTTCAGGCAGGCCCATCTTCCCCAAACAGGAGCTATGGCGGGGTGGCATTGGCTGGCTGGGTGGTAATAAGTTAACTGTCTACAGCCCAAAGAAGAATTGAAAATTCAGTTCATTCTTATGTTGGCTTTTCTAGCTGTTTTCAGAGAGGATATTCCTAAGGAAAGCTTAAAAAGTGTATCCTTACTGCTTCTGGACCCCGAATTAGCTAACGAGTAAGACAAATATTTAGCCTACAAGACACTTAAAGAAAATTCACCAAGTCTGAGCGAGGACTCAATGCTAATCTAGCTGATTAGAAAGAGCTAAGAACAGACTAGAAAGAACTAGCACAAAGCCACTGGGATAGGGAGAGGAGAAAAGGCCTGGCTTACTGGGGAGTGGTGGTAGAGATGAGAGACACCAAAGCAAAGAGACAGAGACTCAGACTCAGAGACACATAAACAGAAAAGATCAAACCCCTTCTCTAATACTGATTTGGCAGCTTCTCTCCCAGGCACTGTGTTAGGTATTCTAGAGAGAGACATGAAAAGAGATGGGTCCCGCTTTGGAGGCACACATCAATGAGTGCCAAGGAGGAAAACCAGGGCGTCGTGACAGATACCAAAAATGAGGGTAATTAGATTGAGCCCTGGAAAACTGAGAAGGCCAGCAGGCACATGTTCCAAGCAGAGGGGAAACATGTTTACTGCCACAAATGTATGAACGTGTGTGACACATTTGGGGATAGCCAAGTCATCTGAGAAGAAGGTGGGCAGGGGGACTAACAAGAACTGAAACTGGGGCCACATGTTGTCACCCCTTGAATTCCACATGCAGAGGTTTAAATATTTATCGGAGGTCAGAGACCAGTGAAAGCTTTTAATCAAATGAGCATGTCTGTATTTTGGAAGGAAGGAAGAGACGTTTTGAGAGCTAGAAATAGACATACAGACGAAGGGACAGAAACATGCACATTTACTTTTCAGGAGTGCAGTTTAATTCGTGGCAAAATCAGCTTGGTCAGTGCCCTAATCCCAAGTGACTAACTATCCAACATGTGCACTTCCGTGGATTCCAAATTCAGTTGTATTTTACTCATATTCCCTGGAAAGCTGGGGTTAAAGAGTCATATGCTACTATCGATCTGGTGTCTCGGTCAACTTCCCGCTGGGCTGGCTTCTGGGTGACACACAGAGCAAGAGAGTGACCCAGCCAGATAACGAACTACTGCCCAAACTTCAAAAACAGGACCTGGACCTCAGGCCAGCGGATATCAGCTGGCAGCCTGTCTAGCTGCCCTTGCTGACAGCCTCATGGCATCATTTTAATAAACTGCCACATCTGACTGACCCAGTGTAAGAAAGTTTTTTGTTTATTTCTATGTTCCAGAGAAGGCTGACTTAGAGGCAACTACTGGCTTTCTGGTAGCAACGAAGTATGAACTGTGCTCTGGAGCTAGGAAAACGCTGGGTTTCCCAAGTCTCTCAGGGAAGAGAGCCAGCAGATTTTAGGAATTCATCTAACAATGTGCCAGGTACTTAGTGGGAGGTGCTGGAGTTGGAAGGCATCTAGACAAGTTGGGGTTCAAGTCCCAACCCCTCACTTACTGGCTATCCAATTTCGATCAAGGTAAAGTCTCTATGCTTTATTTCTTCATTGGTGAAATAAAGACAATGACGGTGCATGCTTCTAATGTCATTAAGATTAAAGGAGACGATGAAGATAAAGTGGTTAACACAGTTCCTGGCACATAATAAGTACGTAATAAATGTTGGCATGTTATAAGAATTATTCGCATTAGTATTTGAGAATTGTGGCCACGTATTTATTTTTGTACCCCGGATCCTAGCATATCACCTGACACCTAGTTGGCACTGGACTTTGTGTTACCCAAAGCTTCTGACAGACATCAGATTCCAAAGAAGGCTTTAGTTTCCTCAAGTGTAAGATGGAGCGACTTACCTCGCATGTCACTGTGTGCAGCACATGTGACACTTTAAAAATAAAGATTTTAACTCAGTCTTTATGAATAAGGCAAGCCACCATAGATAGTGCTGACTGCTCTAGAACATTCAGCGGGTGGCTGGGGGTTGAATGGTTTGCCAGTGACCAATCATTTAATCAATCGTGCCTATGTAGGAAGTCACCATAAACACCCAAAAGGGCAGGATTTGGAGACCTTTGGAGTTGGAGATTCGGGTACAGTGGTGTGCTGAGTGAGAGCATGGAAGTTCCACACCCTTTTCCCATGCCTGGCTCTAGCACCTCTTCCCTCTGTCTGTTCTTGAGTTATATGCTTTTATAAGAAACTGGTAATCTAGAGAGTGAATGGGTTTCTTGAGTTCTGTGAGTCACTCTAGCAGATTAATTGAACCCAAGGAGGGGTTGTGGGAACCTTCAATTTATAGCCATTCACTCAGAGCACAGGTAATAATCTGCGTTTCAATTGGCATCCTGAGTTGGAGGAGGCCATTGGCACCTCCAGTTTGTAGTCAGTCGGTCAGAAGCACAGGTAACAGCCTGGGCGAGCGACTGGTGTCTGAAGCACTGAACCCTTAACCTGTGGAATCTGATGCTATGTCCGGGCAGATAGTGTCAGAACTGAGCTGACTTCTCAGACATGCTGCTGGTGTCTGAGAATTGCTTGGTGTTGTGTGGGAACTGCCCCCACTCCCCCCACACACATACACAACACACACATTGGAATTGGTCCAGGAACCCAGTTTACTATCCATCACGAGTCAGCTGTGGGCTCTGCTTCATGTTTCCTCACCCCAGGGACCAGGCTGGCAGACCATCCACCATTTAAACATCACTAGTAACTGTAGCAAGGAGACAGCATCATAGTAAATCAAGTACTGGTTCTTACAGCTTCCACCCTGAAGCAATGCCTGTCATTTCTGCTCACATTTCATTTGGTCAAAGAAAGTCACACAGGCATACATCACATCAAGAGAGCAGGAAGGTGCCATTCTAACCTACGCCTGGCGGGAACAGGGGCAGCATTTAGTAAATAGCATTCATGATGACCACAATCGGCTTCATTCTTCCTAATAGCACCTCCTACTACTTGATTATATTTATTCATTTTTTCATGGCTATTTCCTGATTCTTTGCTACCACCTAAGTCTCCAGAAGGCAAGAATCCAATATTCCAAATTGACTATTGTACTCTTAACACCTTGAACAGTACCTGGAACAGAAGATATGCTCAGGACATATTTGTTGATTATTAAAGAGCTGTTGACTGTAGCAAGAAGGTTCCCATTAGAAGAACAGTCCGGAACATAGGGAAAATATTGGTTGATCTCTTGGGAACTTTTGTAGAACTGTAATTCAACAATGTCTTTAACCACTTATTTCTTAAGTTCATTCATGCATCCCTTCACTCATTTCTCAGTGAACATAACCAAGTATGTGTGGTGGGTGACATGATGAATAAGACACATTTCTTGACCCCAAGGCACTAACAGTCTAGTTAGGGAGACAGACAAGTAAACAAATGAATGCAATACAAAGTGGTCAACTCCAAAGGGGAAATGACAGATTCTCTCTGAATTACTGAAGAGATGCTTTGCCCAGCCCCTCCACCCCCTGTACTGTGTAATGAAAGTATTGATTTAGACCAACTAAATAAACCCATCAATCTGGATATTTCTCTCAGGGCTTTCATTCTAACAGTGTTGTTGGAATCGTCCATCAAGAGACATTTGCTCAATTTCCCAGACAGGAGTTTATAAAGTTTCTCATTCGGGGAAGAGAAGCAGGCGACAGAGAGAATGAGGAGTGAACAAATTCAGTTGCATTGCGTGAAGCAGAGATGTTAAAAAATCCAACATCTGCAGCTTATCATTGGCTAAAAATAAGTGCTGTTTGCAGCATGACAGATGTTTCTTCTCACTGGAACTACTACGGGAGGAATACAGTAAGGTCAAGGCAGAGAAGAGAAGCAATCAGGGAGGAAAACGGCTTACCCTGAGAGTAACCAAGTCTTCACTGGGGCCCCACACCATTCAAGTTGGGAGGGATGTAAGAGATTATACTTAATCCCTCTTGCATTCTTATTGACAAGAGCATGAAGTCCCAGCAAGGCTCAGAGGTCCAGGGCAAGAAGCCGCTGAGGTATACAACCATTAATTCTCTTTGTTTTCTCAGACAACGGAAGCTGCAATGTTTCCTCTCTCTCTTTTTTGAATCGAGTAGTCATTTTTTCCCCCTCCAGTTTCTGAAAGAAACACCATCAGCTTTAAGAGCAGCAAGTCAATCCTACATACTTCATCTTACAGATATATTGCCAGCATTTAAGGGGACATATGTATACAGGCCAGGACTGGGCATTGCTGTTGGCAAAGAAATGTCACGTGAGATAAGACAAAATCAGAAAAGAGAGAAAACAAAGTAATTCTTGTTAAGGCCTTATGGGCTGAATAGATTACAAGGTTCATCCATCTTTGTATTAATTTAAAAAAAATAGCCTCTAGAATAGATGTAAGAAAAACAAAATATTCCTGATTTTTTTCATGACAATTACATAAACATTTACATGACAAATCAAATATCTCATTTTAAAAATGATTGTTTCAGGTGGTCATGAAAATGTGCCCCTCAAGTCCCCTGCTACAAGGAACAAAGGTAGTTAATTATCCCACCTGCCATCCCTGCTGCACCTATATCCATTAATGAGTACAAATCCACCACTTTGTCTGTTTTAAAGCCAATTCGGCCAATGACGAAGCCTAACAGAAATACTAACACAGGCCCATTGAGACTCCCAGTGGGCAACGTAGGTTTGAGGAGTCCCAACAGCTTGGCCGGAATTTCTTTCAATTGTACTAGTGTCTGAGGCTCTTCTTGCCACTTCCTTCCCCCTGTCCTTCAAAGGAGTCAGACCTGCACGACAGTCTGAAAGCTCTCCCACCTTCTCCAACTCTCTCTTCTTTAACCTTCACAGATGTTTCCCCCAATAAATCTCATGCACATCCTATCACATCTGCTTCCCAAAGGACCCAAATTAACACGTGTGTGTGTGTGTGTGTGTGTGTGTGTGTGTGTGTGTGTGTGGTCCAGCTTCACTGGTGCCCTGAGCACTTATTCTGTTTGCCTACTGGGTAACCCAGATGTGGATATAGTAGAAAATAAAGATAATTACATTTCTTTTTTAAATTAAAATTTATTGGGGCGACCATTGTTAGTAAAGTTATGTAGATTTCAGGTGTACAATTCTGTAACACATTATATAAGGGAAGTAAAAGCTAAAATAAATGAATGGGACTATATCAAACTTAAAAGCTTCTGCACAGCAAAAGAAACCATCGACAAAATAAAGAGGCACCCAACTGAATGGGAGAAGATTTTTGCAAACAGTGCCTCCGATAAGGGGCTAATATCCAAGATAATTACTTTTACTCATACCTAACACTGAGCTCCAGATGTGTGAGCTTGAGTGTACTTTCATCTCTATAGTTAGCCGCCTCCACAAAAATTTAGTTATTGGAAAAAATCCCTATCGCTTTTGTCTTCTCATCTATAGGATATTCACTGGTGGGGATGCTAATAAGATCTGCTACAAAAATTGTCACACATTTAAAGAAGCACATTGCCTCATCAGACCGTGATTTCTAAATTGTGAATTATAAAACATTCCTTTACATTTTTTGTGCTATTAGGCTAAGGTTACATTCAGGGTTGTCTTTTAAAATTATACACTTCCAGTTCAATGTATATGATTAACCATATACCTCTTCCCCTCAAAGCTCCTTAAAAGGACAATATTTTTGTTTCTTTTTTTGAACATGCAAAAACCCCAAAAGACAAAGAGAGAAGATAGTGAAATAGTAGAGACATCTCTGAATATTGGGAAGATAGTGAGTAGAGAAGCAGTTAGCACAGGAGAGGAGCCAAGCAATCTACAATCTGGTGCCTCAATGGGGGTGCTTAGTAAGAATCCCCATTTTGCCTCCAAAAGCCTCACAAGGATGAAAATCTGAAGGCACAAGACACCCACAAAGGCAGAAGTGAGGGACCTGATGAAAAAGACTTGTGGAAAGTCTGTATATTCAAAGCTAGTTAGATCCCACCTCCCACCCCCAGTAGCCCTGAAGGATATTGAAGATTCATTTTTCTGGAGAAACTGGACGTGAGAAGCTCATTGCTCAGAGAGAGCCAGCAGAGTAAAGAGGGTGTAGGAGGCATAGGACGGAAAGTGTGGGATTTGGGAAAAGTCTGGCCCTGTCCCCAAATGATGGAAATACAGATTCTCCTCCTCGCTCCTTTAAGGTAGAATATTAGTTGATTACTTTTTGGAGAAATCTCCAAGACTCAGAGAAAAAAAAAAAATTAGAGATCACCGTAAGTGGGGATAGTCTCACTGATTTTAGCACTGAGAAGTGGGATCCTACTGTAACAAATAGTTTAAAATGTTGAAATGGATTTGAAACTGTTGAAAGTGCAACCTGATTTCTCCTTGCTACTCACAGTAAAATGTGAGAGGAAAGAGATAAACTGAAGAAGGAACTGTTATGTAAAAAGGAACCAGCGCTTGATGATTTGGGAGGCTCGCTGCCTATTCAGATTGCCAAGGATGCTAAAATTAGAAAATCCACTGCTGGAAAACATATTCTGGAAAGAGGACCAACAGTGTGACTGGATAACCTTTTGCTGAAAAGAATAGGCATGTGACTAATGAATCCAAACAACCATCTGAGCAGAAACCAGGAATACAGATGAGGGGCAGGAACAGCGATTATTCAGGAAGGATCTGTGGAGGACCCTCTTGTCTAATGGTGTGAATCTGGGTGACATTCATAGGAGGCCCATAAGGTTTTTGAGACTATTATGCCAGCAGAAATGCTGCCAGCCTGGTCTCAAAGGGACAAAGACTAGACAAAATGAAAGAAGGTTGCCAGACTCCAAAAATTCTGTAGGCAGGAAACTGACACTGATTTTGATCACTTTACAGTGAAGCCCAGCAGTGGACAATCCCATGTTATACACACAGAGATTCCAATCGGTCCTTTCTTTTCATTAGAAAACAACAGATAATCAGATATTTAAGGAAAATCTCCAATATATGTGAAAGAAAAAACAATCAAACAAAAGGAAACTGGAGAAAATTGAAATAATATCCAAACTAGGAAAAAGTATCCTTTCCCCATGCACAAAATCATCCCAACTACAATTAATATCCTGAAAGAACTAAAACATGATGATGTTTTCATGAAATAAGAACAGGATGTTAGAAAAATATAAACAATCTGAGAATTTCTAAAAAATGCTCAACACAAAAATTCAATAGCTGAAATTAAAATATCATTAGTAAAGTTGGAAAATAAGATTGAGAAAATTTCCCAGGAAACTAAGAGATAAGAAATAGGAGTACATGAAAATCAGAGCATTATTCCATAAGATACAATATCCAATAAATAGGAGTCAAAAAGGACAAAATAGTGAGACACAATGAACAGAGAAACCAGAAAAGAGGAAATTAACAACAATAACAGAAGCAAATACAGTGTAATTACCCAATGTTGAAAAAACCAAGTCTCTGGTACAGTATGTGTCTAGAACACACCAAGCATATTATTAAGGAATTTCAAAATAGCAAAGATAAAAAGATGTTTAAATCTACCACAGAGAAAGACAAGTCACATATAAAGGGCCCTAAATCCCCAAAGCAGCTATATTTCTGACAATAACCCTGGAAATTAGGAGATAGAATAGCAATAGTTTCAATATTTTAAATTAAAAAAAATTTTTCTTCTAGAATTCTCTACACAGTCAACCTATGAATCAAATGTGAAAACCGCAAAAGAAAATTTCAAACATGCAAAGATATCAACATTTATTTACCACAAACTGTCCTTAGGAAGATATTTGAAAAACTAATCAGCAATCTTAGGAAATACACAAATAAAGAAAAAGGCATATGATTTAGCTCTAGGAGATCCAACATCAGAAGGTAGTGTAGGTTAAGTCCAATGATGATGGTTCAGAGAAATTGATGGATGACAGCTAGGCAGCAGAGTAACTAGGTCCGATGGTAATGAATAGAAGCTCTTCTGAGGGAAAGAGGGGGCTAATGGTTTTAGGAACATAATACTAGGCGTGCAGAAGACAGTGATAAGGCTTTAGGCCTCAGATAAAGAAAAGTTGTCAAGAGAGGAGATATATAATCGCATACCTTACTCTGTTCAGCAAGGAACATTTGTGTAGTCAATCTCATGTAAATTCTGATGAGTAATTTAACAAAGAATTGTGATGCAGCCACTGGGAGGTATTGAGAAGGGGAAAGAAGAAGTTGTAGAAAAGCTTTATTGTCCTGTTTCATTACAGAGATCTAAGAATTATTTCCTAAAAGAAAAATAATAATCATGAAATTCCAGCACATTATTTAGAAGTATATAGATCAATATTAAGGGGTAGATCTAGAGTTATTCAAGTTGCAACCTTGAAAGAGATGCACCAGGATTGATAGGGCAGCAGAGGAATTTTAGGACTATTGGTCTATTTAAACCACAAATATGTATGGGTTCTTGAAATTGTAAATTAATTAAAACGAAATACTTTGCCTGAATATAAACTATCTCTCCTTAATATGGACACAAGATGTTACCCTCCAAGTGCATCTTTGAAGATCTAGCATCTTTGGAAACTAGAGCGAAGTATAGGTATTTTAAGGAAAACCAAGTGAGTGACACTGAATTCTATCTATCCCCTGCCCCTTTCTTTTAGGTCAAACTATTTATTTGGAAAAAATAAACTCTTAAAAAAGGTGCTAGTTTTTTTTGTTTTGTTTTGTTTTTTTTAACTAATGAGTGTTAGTAAATCCTGTTTTCATGATTAATTCTTACATGTTGGCTCCTCTGAAAAAAAATATGATTCTGCAAACCTTAGTGGTCACAGAAAAAGACACTGCACACATTCCTTTCTCAAAATATAAACTTCTGGAAGTGAAAACCTAAAAACAGCTGGGAATGGTTGCTTCGATTGACTACTGGGAATTCTATCTTTAAATACTTAGTTTTGTGTGTATATTTACACGTATGTGTAATATACAAATTGGGCTGCAGTGCCATTTAGATCCTTCAGAACATTCAAGAAGCAAATCTCAGGCACCCCCCTTGTACAGCACAATGAACCACCATTTTGTATTTTATTACTATTGATCCCAGCTATGAAAATCATAAACATCAATATGGTAGATTCCCTCCTCCCTCAGGCTTGACACAAAAGTAGAACTAATTCTGTTATTTAAATCAAAATTTAATCATAAGGTTGTGCTCAGCAAAGCAAACTCAATAAAAAACAAAAACAGGTTAAAATAAAAGTAAATTGTGTGTGTGGGGGGGAAGGTCAGGTACCATTGCTTAACTTTTTCTCTACAAATATTAACTCTTACTTTTCAAATTCAATCCACTATGGAAATAATTATTTTTATGTATCTGGATAATTTTAAAAATTACACATTGCAGAGAAGACTTAGGTTTTGCATTCTTTCCCCTACTGATGGGCCATAAGTAGTTGTGTACACTGCATATTTAACAAAAACTGATGAGCATTAAAAATTTAAAACTAGTTCTTTGTAAACAGATCTGGGCTCTTGATAAAGGAGTATCAATTGATTGATTTATTCAGCAAAAACAGAAAGTATCTCCTGTGTGTCAAACCTGGCCCTGGGTATTGGGGACACACAGGCTTATGGATGCTCAGCTGTTATTATCCAAAGCCTTCTGCAAAATGTTGCTTGATATGGCTTTTCAGTTCTTGAATTTTGCGACTTTTACAAAGCTATGAGTTGACTGGAGTAATAACCGGGGATTTATCTATAACATAGCATGCACACAGCCAGTAGAATGGGATGTGTCTACAGAGAGTAGTGGAAACAACCAGCGCACTCTGGGTCAGGTTTGGTCGGTGATAAGAATTTGCATTATCTCATTTAATCCTAATGATGATCTCTATTTTAGAGTATCATATTTAATCCTAACGATGAGTCCCATATATGGACATTTAATCCTAAGGATGAACCCCATTTTACAGACGTAGGAACTGAGGTTACAGAATTTAACCCTCTTTGTGGGCCCAGGATTAAAATTTTTTCATTTCTTTGTCCAAATTTGGCTTTCTGCCACTTATCCTTCTGGGCACATTTCAGTTCTCATGTCCTTGGGTATCTCTGCACACTCTGAAAATTCATTATCACAGCATACGGTGCCTTTGTCAAAATTTCAGGTGTAACTGTCTCACTACCTATCTGTGCCTTCCTGAGGTCAGAAACTGTAGGTATTTTGTTCAGCCCCTTAGTTCTTGTGCCTGGCACATGGCATTGAACAATAACTATTGAATGAACCAAGAAATGTGCAAATGGACTCAGACCTATGCAACTCCAAACCTGTGCCTTAGCTAGCAAACACACTTAAGTGTCATTCTACTTTTAGTGACAATTATAGATAATGTATGAACTGTTTGCTTGAGAGGGAAATGTAAGTTTGTTAATTTTCCTGTGTGTGTATGTGTGTGTGTGTGTGTCTGTGTGTGTGTAGATGATTCTGAAAGTTATTATTGAAGCCAAATCTCTCCAGTTTAGCATCACAGACATAAATTATGGTGGAAACCAAAAAGAAATCATTTTTCTCCTTAAATGTTGTCTTTACTCTAACAGTTTAAAGAATATAACTAACAAGTCATCGTAATAATTTAAAACAATGACTATAACAATTAATATTTATCTGTAGCTATTTACTGAAAACCAAATGTCTACAAACCTGCCCACTCTTCCTTCTTTTCACCCCTTCTTGTTTCCCCACTCCTTTATTTTGCTTTTTCTGTCCACCTCTAACACTAAGGACTTGTATGACTTTGGAGAAGGTCACTTTTCTGAGGTTTTCCCATCTGTAAAATGGGGATAAATAACCAAACGTAAAGTACCTAGCTTGTGGTATCTTAGTCATCATCCTCACCCACCATGAAATGTTAACTGGAAGTTTATAGACATCAGGTAGCATCTTAGGCTCTGGTTTCCCAAAGATGAATATAAGGCATAATTTTTGTCCCTAAGGAACAGCAAATATTCCTAAAATGGGATATAGTGGGGGGTTTTGTTGGTTGATTGGTTGGTGTTTTTTTTTTTCTTTTTCTTTTCTTTGGACTTGCCTGGCAATCAGAATCATATAGCAATTCTGATTGTAGATAAGTAGGAGTCTCTGAAAGAGTGATGTAGCTTTTAACATCAAGATGTTTCCTTAGCTAAATGCTTTCACCATGCAGAACAGCAGGAATTCCTTTCCTCTGAGAAACGGCCAAGGCTCCTCTATTGCCAAGATGGCGTCCCTGCCCATGGTACGGGGAGGAAGCAGCATAGAGATGCCCCATGAAACTGTCCTGATGAAACTCTTCAAATGGCTACTTGGGCTGACAGAGGCCAAGACCAAGGTTCAGCCAAGAAGAGTACTGCAGATTAAGTGATACACCTGTTAGGTTTAATAAACATACCTACTGATTCCAATGTGTGCCACCACATGACAAAGACAGGTTAAGTGGATGTCCTAAAAAAGAAAAAATGTAGCTGCCAGTATGGGGAATATAGTCAATAATATTGTAAGACTATGTATAGTCTCAGATGGATACTAGACTTATCGGGGTGATCACTTCATAAATTATATAAATGCCTAACCACTCTGCTGATACTATTACATAATAATATTGAATGTCAACTATAATTTTAAAAATATATATGGTTATGGGATATAAAGTACAGCATAGGATATACAGTTCATGGCATTATAATAGCTCTGTATGATGTCAGATGGGTAGTAGGCTTGTTGCAGTTATTTTGTGAGGTGTGTAAATGTCTAATCACTATGCTGTTTTGTACACCTGACACTAATTAAAAAAATTAAAAACATAGTAGCTGAGAAATCAACGACTGGACTACAGATTTCTTGACGAAAATTGCTAATTTTTTTGCATCTGAATGCAGGGTGATAAGTCACTTTATCCCCCAGAGAACTCATTCCTCATTCTCTTCCTGAAGAGGTAGAAGAAGCCGGTACCTTAGAGGTGGCCAATTGAGGTTGAAAGTCTTAGGTCAGCCACTTTGCGGCCAGGAGAATGAAGCTAACTCCTTAGCCTAAGGCTATGGTTTTCTTTCCACTGGGTAGTGTCATTAATAATATAGACTCCAAAGTCAGACTGGATACTTTTGATTCCTGCAGCCAATCATTAACTAGATGACTTATGTCAAGCTATTTAATAGTTCTCTGATTTTCTTCCTCTTTAAAAACGAGAATATTAACAGTGCTTAACTCATAGAATTGTGAGGATTAAATAAGGTGATTCATGTAAAATCACTAGGAAAGTAATAAACAACCAATAATGTGAGCTGTTATTATTGCCAGTAAAATGGAAATATGTAATAATACAATTTCACATTATTGTCGTGAGGATCCAATAAAATTATAGATGCCGAATTCCTTTCTAAAGTACAAAGTGCTAAGTGATTATAAGGTATTATCACTTCCCTTATTATTTTTACACATCTAAGTGATTAGAGTATCACAATAGCTATTATTTTCATTATCGCTAACTTCTATAAAATGAGTGGGTTGGCCCACACCATTATCTAATTTCCATTTTTGTGTTGACATTCCCTCAGACTCCAGTAGTCAAACAAAAGCTGATTTAAGGAGTACATTTTAAGAATACTCGGAGGTATGGCCTATGATCTCCTATTTGGCTTTTCAAAAACAAAATCTACCCCACTAAATTACTGCAACTATTTGTTGGGAGAAACATATCAAGGTTGAATTAGCTAACACCACCAGAAGTAGTACTTATGATACGCTGGAAAAGTAAGCAGGATAATAAATCATTCATTCATTAGTTAGTGATCCTGTATTTTATTTCATTTAATAAGTTTTTGCTGAACAATCTCTGTGTGTATCATATCTTGACCAAACAGAGATATCAGAGACAGAAAAGACAATCCACAGGAGATAAAAAATATCTTAATAACGTACATGCCAAAAATACATTTACTCCATTCCTCATATTATCTTCTTTTAAATTTCCTTGGTCTTGCTTCTTGCTCCCCTTTGCAAAGCTTTCCAATGGATTTCCAATATAAAATGTGTGAGAAATATAAGTTTTATAAGGAGAGACTATTCGCTCTTTCTCTATAGTTATAGAAAAACAAAAGACACCCCCTGCACCAGTTCTGAAAAAGTGGTGGTTTGAAAAATTTACAACATATAAGTATTACACTTCAGTCCATTGTGGAGACTCAAATGACAGTGTAAATCTTATTCTCTCTTTCTGCTATGAAAAATGTCCTGAGTAGTATGGCTTTGGCGTAAGGATAGACACATAGGTAAATGAACAGAAAAGAATTCAAATGTAGGCCCACACATGTACGGCCAATTGATTGTTGACAGACCTTCCATGGAAATTCTTCATAGACAGGGTCGCTGATTTAATAAATGGTGTTACAATGTGTGGATATTCATTTGCAAAAACAAACTGAACCTTGACTCTTACCTCACACCATGTGCAAAAATTAATTTAAAATAGATCTATAGATCTAGATGTAAGAGCTAGCACTATACAAGTTCTGGAAGAAAACATCAGGGAAAATCTGTAACCCTGGATTAGGCAAAAACTCATTAGGTAGGACAGAAAAAGTAGGAACCATAAAAGGACAATTTGATAAGTTGTACTTCCCAAAAATGAAGCACTTTTGTTCTTCTTAAGAAACTGTAAGATAATAAAAAGACCAGTCACATACTAGGGAAACATACTTACCGAACACATATCTGATAAAGGACATGTGTCCATAATACACAAAGATTTCCCAAAACTCAACAACAAGAAAACAAATGAACCAATAAAGATATATGGATAACAAATAAACACATGCAAAGATGGTCAACATCATCCATCCTTAGAGACATGCAAATTAATACTATCATGAAATACCACTACACACCCACTAGAATGGCTAGAATTAAAAAAAAAAAAAAGAAAACAATATCAAGTGTTACTGAGGATGAGGATGTAGAGTATTTGGAACTTTCATATATTTCTAGTGGAAGAACAAAATGGTACAGCCACTTTGGAAAAGAGATTGACAATTTCCTATAAAGTTAAGCATTTACTTACCATACAACCCAGCAATCTCATGACTAGTTATTTCCCAAAAGAAATGTGATTGACCCATCTATTGTCCTCTTTTATTTAGATATGTTATTTACTTATTTGTTTTCCCATGGACCCACCATGGACACAGAAACTAGTACACTGATTATAACTTACATCTACTTATTTAGTCTTCTCCCATTCCAAACCCCTGCCTCAACCTAGCCAATGCAAACACCACTATCCTAAATCTCGTACTGATCACTCCTTTGCTTTTGGGGGGGAAAAAAATCGTTGCTGTGCATTTATTTGCATTTCTAAAAATATAACGTTTTGCTTTATTTGGTTCATGAAAATGATATTACAGTGTCTGCCATTTTTGTAATTTATTTTGTACTCAATATTATTCTACTAAGTATAATATGCTTTTACTCAACATTACACTGCTAGGAATCTTTCATATTGTGTACATGTGTAGTTGATTCGTTTAGACTTCATATTTCATTTTATTATTGTACCAAAATGGTCACAGAAAAAACATCTGCTTGACTATTCCTATAAACATCTCCTGAATATACATATGAGTTCCTTTTGGAACCTTGGAGGGAAAAGACTCAACCTTAGGATACACGAAAGTTTGTAGTGTACAAAATAATGTCAACCATTTTTTTTCAAAATGGATATAGCAATTGACACTCTTGCCAGCAGTTAATAAGACATCCTGTCACTAAACATCTGCCCTAACATTTGGTATTATCAGACCTCTTTTTTTTGTATTCAGAATGAGTATTAAATATTATCATGTCATGGTATTGATTGCAAAAAAAGATTAAAAATTACTAAAGTAACTCTTTCTGCAGATGTTATGATAATCCATATTGAAACCACACAAGAATTTATATGAACAAATTATTAAAATAGTAATAAAGTTAAGCAAGGTGACTGGATTTGAGATCAATATACAGACACCAATTTCATATACAGCAGAAACAAAACAAACAACTAGAAAATTGAGTTTTGAAAAATCATTTGCTACAGCTGTTATGAAGTGCAACTGGGACTCAAACCCAAAAAGCCTGACTCCAAGGCTGAGTTTGCAAGAGTAACTTTCTCATCTCCAGTTGATGACATCATTAAAATAACATTCGAGAGTGATGAAAATCTGATGATATCTTCAGAGAAACAAAAGTTGAAGAAATGGACCATTTACAGATTCTTGCTAAACAAATAAGTATTAGGTATGCACATTAATAAGAATGAAGTAATAAACCTAGGGTGAAGGGATAGGATACAAGATTCAATGTTCGGCCAAAAAACAGAAACAAAAACAAAACCAGAAACATTGGTTAATTATGTTAAATGTGATAATGTAATAATAGACTTTATTGCCTAGTCCAACCAAAATAATAGGCAACATTCTCAGGAAAGATGAGGGAAGATGAAATCAAGCACCTTGAATAGCTTGTAAGATTGGATGAAGATTAGAGCTAATATTTGTTTCATTTTACTAAAGTCAAATACATATATATATATATATATGTATATATATATATATATATATGTATGCATATATATACACATATATATGAAGATAATTAATAAAATAAATGTACACATAGCTACTAAATAGAGGAGGAAAAGAAAAGAAATAATCCAAGTGAAGACTAAAAGGAGAAAATAAGAATTTAGAAATATCATGGTGCACCCACGGGCCTCAGAGTCTATCTGCCATGCCTGCTTTGGGCCCCAGACACTAGCTCAGCGGATGGACCCACCCACCTCCCACTGTATCCTGCTTCCAAGGCAACGAGCTGCAGCTGGAGTGGCTGGCGCCTGTCCCCACTCTCACAGGTGTTTGATCTGGCTTCTCCAGCAGCTGCCAAAGGAATTGAATGATGCAACCTAGAAGGGAGGAGGGGATCAGCTTCCTTTTGGGTGGACACTGACTAGTGAGGGAGAGGAGAAGGGAGGGAGCCTGTTGATCAATTCTATTCTAAGTCCTGTTTCTTTCCAAGTAGCCCAAGAAGAGATATCTTGTGACTCAGCCATCGCACCTGCTAAGCTCCTGACACTGTGTTTACTCATCTTTCAGGTTAATGTTGTTATTAGACTGACTAATTATCCACAGTTGACTTGGGCTTTCAATATTATATTAGACCTCCCTCAGTTCCAAGCTCTGCAACTCATGGGCCTGTCCCATTCCACCTCAGAGCTGCATTCAGGGCAATAAGCTTGTTCAAGAAATACAAATAGACATCAGCAACGAGATGGATCCAAGCAGAGTAAGACTGAAGGCAAGCAGAGTAACTTCTGTATTTGAATAACTCTATGGAGCCATGTATCTCTGTTTTATACCAAAAATAATAACAATAATAATAAACAAACATTCAAAGTCAATATCATTATCATCATTTCAATTTTATAGAATGAGGGAACTGAGAGAGATTAACTTTCTAGACTTAACCAGAATTCACTCAGAAAGTCCAAAACACCTGTCCAAATTTACACAATAAGTAAACATAGACAAAAATGGTCTAGTCAGTAGGTTCTCAGCCACAACGCTGTGTGTGGAGGACGTTTTAGCAAAGGGAAGAGGGGATGTCTTAAGTCAGACAATGGGAGTGGAATGGAAAAAAGGGGCTTTGCTGGAGAAATCATTTTGGGTAGAATATATACGAGCTAGTGTCTTGCCTCCTGATGGTGGGACCAATTCAGGGAACGATCACAGGGGCCGCAGACAAGCTCAGCTGTGGTTCAAAGAGCAGCTGGCAGCAGGTTTTCCAGGGAGAGTAAGAGACATACTCTGAAAGATTCAGACACCCGTAGATCTCATTTTAGCAACATTCATTTCCTCCAATAAGCAGAAGATCTTTCTAAAGCATACCAATGATCACGCTGCAACTCTGTTTAGAAATTTTCGGTGTCGTCCCCAAGGGCCTTCAGCCCTACTGCCAACTTCTGAATATGGCCACGACCAATACCGTCCCCACAAGTCTAAAAACAGCTTTCAGCTAGAATATATTAGATTCGTGCAAAAGTACTTGCAGTTTTTGCAATTGTTTTTAACCTTTTAAACCGCAATTACTTTTGCACCAACTTAATACTACCTCAGCACATCGGACTAAATGCTATGGCTGATAGTGAAAGATGTTCTGCAAAATTCCTTATTGTATCTCCTATCGAGATGAGGCTGAAGATCTTAATGACCATTAGGTTTCACTGCACATTTTCCGAGTCAGTCACACTCTTCTGAGCATTTTGCTGGTTTTGACCACAAAGACGTACAGAATTCTTGTTTTGTACTGCAGCTAGAAATCTCAGAGGCTTGTATGTGTCTCTTCTCCACTCCTGCAGTAATAAACATTGGACACTTACGGAGGTCAAGTTGCTCATTCTTGCTTTATGTCATATTTTTACTCTTTTTCCTCTTCTTTCTCACCCACATTTAATTTCATCTTGCCTACTTTCATCTTCTGGTATTTTATATAATCTTATAACCTACGCACTTTTTTTTCAGTAATAAGGCAAATTATAAATAAACAAATGCATCATTTATAAACAACGACTATGACTCTCCAAATGTTAATCGCTTGATAACCAGGTGAATCCATTGCTCTGAATTACTCTATAAACTGTTTTACTTAAAAGGCTTGAATCCCTAGACTTGGAGAATCCTGCTTGCTAAAATCCAATTCTCTGTTTTACTTATACAGAAAGTATATGGAATATTTCTATCAATTTCACTGAGACATGGAGTTGCTTTTTAGAACATTAATTTCTACAACACTTATGAATAATTATACACAAAAATAAACTGTTTCTATTAAAGGAATAGTTGTAAGGTCTAACATTTTGACAAATGTTAACCACCCTCTTCATATTGTATCAAATATCGAACTACTATTAATTCTTCAGAACAAAGAGTGACAATGTGCTCACTGAGTTATCATCTCCACACTTCAAATGTTGGAATGAAAAGGATGCCAGTTTAGTGGTGAACTGCAAATTTATGCTCGCCCTTGGCAAGATTTAACCGGACTCAGATGTCCTAATCTATATATTCAGATTGACTAATTCAAGTCATCATTGGAGAGAATTAGATTTCATCATGGTATGTTTGGATAAATATGTAATATTAATTAGCAAAGTCCATCTGTAACATGGAGTCCTGCTGTAATGTTAAAATATCATCCCTAATACTTCAGGAATCTCACCATTGAAAATTTCTTTTATTCTGTAATACAACCTTCATAGGATTCAGTTTGCATTCATTAATTGTTTTTTAATTGTTTATTCATTAATTCAACAAACTTTTACTGCATATGACAGGTGAGATATTTGCTACACACTTTTTAATTCAGAAAAGTTAGAAAGCAGTATCTTCCTTTACAATATAAAAGGAAAGCTAGCTCAACAAACAGATGATTTGGGTATATTTATAAAGCGACAACTCTAAGAGAGGTATGAGCAAATCATTGTGGGAGGAAATATGAGAAATTATTAATTCCAATTTACATAACTGAAAAATGATTCTTGGAAAAGGTTACATTTATAGTGAATGCTGAAAAGATACCTAGAACTTCAATTGCTTAAGAAGAAAAAAAGAGAGAATATCATGAGTGAAGATAGGAAAGTGGGAGCTGTGTTTGTAGAATAGAAATGGAGATAACCAATATTATTACTAACACTCCACTATTATTACTAGTACTATTATTATTACTAATACTATTACTCTCAATACTACCATGATGACTGTCACTACTGCTACTATTAGATATCACTTGTTCAGAGACAGGAACCAACTCCTTTAGAATTAGCAGTAGTAATACTTGACACCATTCATTGAGAGTCAGGAACTGTCCTCCTTACAAACATTAGGATTTCCATTGAACTTTCTACTAATAAAGTAAACACGCTGCCTCAAAATCTCATGAGTAGGCCTGTTAAACTCTGTCTCTTCAGGGATCCCTTCAAGTCTGTGTATATCATGCACATGTGTGTAAATCTCCAGATTAGGTGGAACTGATTTTTCTGGCCTCTTCATAAAGGACGCAGCCTCTTCAATAATGCTTTATAAATTCACTCTTAGTCCAAATTGGGATACCATTAAGTATCGATATCAATGGATATATCATCTAAAATAGACATGAACAAATAAACCAAAAAAAAAAATCAAAGAAAACAACAACAAGTATTTTCTGATCATATCTCCATAGTCAAGAGTGAAGCGAAGATGACAAATTGTGCTCCAGAGCAGAGGGGACCAATAAATACGATTCAGGTCCCGCTGGCCTTTTTTGCTCTCCTTCCATAAAAACACAGTTCTTCTCAATGATATTTTTAGACTGATAAGAACAAAGTTACCTCAGTTTGACAGAGAGGGAGGAGGCAGAGAGTAGAAGGTCAGCAGTCCAAACATAGGACTCACCAACCTGGGGTTCTTGATGAAATCATCTTCCACAAAAGAGGAGGAAGAAGGGAGTTAGATGAATTTGGTATCACTCTCGATTGAGAACCTGGTTGTCTCTTGTGAGATCTTAAGTCTCCTCTTTGCTCTCCTCATTCCCTTACTCCACCTACAAGCAGTGGATAGATGGGTCCAATGCAAGGAAATCATGGTGTCTCGGTGATAAAAAGAGTGGTGATATTGTTTCTCAAAATGGTCTCACCTCCATGCAGCAGGTGAAGTAAGTCAAGTATAGAACTGTTCATAGTGGAATCTACTCCCCTTTGGAAAAGGCTCAGTGTAGACAGAGTAGAGCAAAGCTAGAAGCTGAGAAGTGTTTTCTTTGATCCTTTTTCCTCATCATTGAAGAAGGTCTTCAATGTAAGTCGAGGAGAGAGGAGTCAGGTTGCTGCTTGGTCTTCATCTCTGATCAGAATAAAAGGAGCCCTCATGAAATCTGACACAGCTAACTAGGCGAGGTCAATGCTTTTCTTGAGAAAAGCCTTAAAATAGAATAGATTTTACTTAGTTCAGGATTCATGTGCTCTTCAAGAGCCTAAAGGGGAGATTGACTTCGAGGATTTCAGAGTTCCAGCATCCGGGCCAAATTCTAGTTCATTATCAATGTGACTTTCCAGAAGTAGCTCAGACCAATATTTATACCACTGGATGCAGTATGAGGCAAAGAGAGTTGCAGGCCCTTGATGCAGGTCCCAGGCCCTCTGTGAGAGGAAAAGAGACAGTCTCCTGACCTGGTCTATTCATCAGAAAAATCTGAATAATAATGGCCGACTCATCAAGCACAAACACATTCATTATGCAACTCTATCAGTGGCCCCATTGGACCAAATCATTTTTTTAATTAGCTGAGAAAATTCTAGTCACATCATCAAAATGAATGTAGAAAATGGTCCAAAGGAGGTGAATCAACTCACCAGAAATGTGTCCGATCTCTAGGGCCCCCTTACAGCTTTTGAGCAGTAACTGTGTAAACTTTCATTTGGAACCAATTGTTTAGCAGTTAAAGAACACTGATGACTAAACCATCTGAGTAGCTTAGCGACCAGTCTATCTGCTCAAGAGCAGGAGTTAATAGCTCCCTGGACAGTTCTGATTTAAAAGTTAATGCATTTTGCATCCAACTTTGAAGTTACAGACATGTTAACCATAATGTTCTCATTTTTAAGTTATGGAGTATCACCAAAATACATGGAATGCCCTTGAAGGTTCACTTGGAAAAGATTACTAGAGCTAAAATAAACAACAACAACAAAATAACCAAAGCATAGAAACATCATGATGGAAGAGACAGAATGTGAACTCAGGAGAAGATACACCCAGTTGGGAATCCCAACTCTGTCACACACTTGCTATGGGACTTTGGGCAGGTCACTTAACCTCCTCTAAGTCTTGATTTCATCATCTACAAACGTGGTTACTGTAATCGTCTCAGGTGGTTGATTGCAAAATGGCTGCAATTTACCATCCCTCCCTGTGTTCACACTTTTTATGCAATGTGACTTTGCAGCACCTCCTGCTAAGAGGTGGAGTCTGTATCCAGGCCATTGGATTCAGAGTGACTTATGATGGACTTTGACCAATGGAATGCAGGGAGAGACACTTTCACCTGGGCTCTTCGGTTCCGTGTGATATTGATTGGGACTTCAATCAATTGGGAGCTCTGCTGGACTAAGACACCCTAAATGGCTTACTTATATGTCTGGAGGTCAGTTGCCTCAGTACTGTCTGGAGATGCTGAGACAGATGGGTCTGTCTCTGCTTTCTTCCCCTCTTCTCCAACCCCTCTCCCCTTCCTTCCTCCCTCCCTTCCTTCATTCTGTTCTTCCCTCCCTCCCTCATTCCCTTCTTCTTTTCCTCCCCCACCTCCCCCTACTTCTTTTTCCTCCTCCCTCTTCTTCTCCCTCTCTCTATCCCCTTTCTCTCTTGTCTCAAGGCTTCTGCAGGCTACCTTTCTGTTGTATCTCTATGTGATGTTTGCAGCAGGATAGCTAGACTTCTTACATGGCAGCTTGAGGCTCTCAAAAGGGCAAATAGCCAGTGCTATTAATATGTATTCCTATTTAAATTATTATTTTAGAAGTGTTGTTGAATATTCATCATCCCCTGAATTCTGTTTTTAAGTGCACTTAAAAATTAGAACTCACTCAAGAAATCCACCGTGGTTCTCATTTATGAAAGCTCTTGGCCTCAGATAATAAATTAGAACCGATTCAACATTTATAGCACTGGGAGCCAGGCACATCCATCAAGTGAAAGGGCAGGGGAGTGACAAGCTTTCAAGGAAGGTTGGTGAAAGATTTATGACACTTGGCAACAACTTACACAGCAGTCTTAGCAACAGGTCCCCTGCATTAGGGCAGGGACGTGCCTTCCAATGGGAGATGAGATTTGCTTTCAGAGGTCGATCCAATTACTGTCTTCTTCTCACTTGAAAAGAATAAAGGACTCATTCCTATGGTTTCATCAGGACCAGCCTTCATCCATCAGATTTTTTAGTGGGCCTGTGGGCGGACAGTTGTGGATAAAAATCTGAAGCCTTTTGGAAAATTAATAGTCCACTTGAGGATGGATAAAGCCAGACTCCGAAGCTTTCCCTATTAACTTTTGGGTCTACAGAAGTTAGTGGACCCAAAGTAGTGTAATTATGGGGAAAGAGTTACAAGCCCTGAATGGATTTCTCCCAGGTCTCAGATTATGGCAGATTTTTTTATCTACAAGGAGCATAAAGAAATACCTTTTAGCGATATCCAATTCCCAAAGCTGTTATTTGGGGAGTGTGTGTGTGTGTGTGTGTGTGTGTGTGTGTGTGTGTGTGTGAAGGGAGGGAGGGGAAGGAGAAAGAAGGAATGTCCTCTGAGCTCTAGTGCTCCACACTGAATGGAGTCACAGATATGGCTGCCTTTAGGCTCCAGGACAAGTGTGAACAGTGCAGAGAAGCCACAGGCTCAGGGTCAGGTCAATCTGAATTAATGTCTCATTTCTTATTGCTTACCATCCAGGTGGCCTGGAAGTAGGTAGCCTCTCTGAACTTATGTCATCACATATAAAATGAAGACAATAATACCTACCAAGAAGGGTTGCTTAGCCTTTATTCTGGTGCTAACTGGAATGTTGATGAGACAATACTTAAAAGGCATTAAGAGGAGAAACTTCAAGCTGCTTCCTGGCCTAGAAGGAAAACTGAGCTTGGTTCTTCAGCCATTCCAACTCTTTCTTAAACAAACACAAGATGAAACTACCCCCGTGGCCCTGGAAAAAGTACGTATGCGTAAATGAATTATTTGTGCTTGACAAAATCAGGGCTTCCTAATTGCATTTTTATATTCTCAGCCATTCCCTGGATTAAATATGAGGCTTACAGATTCAAAATACCCTGGGAGAAGGAAAATGGAGGCTCTACCTCCATTCCCTTTGAAGAATTTCTCTGTTCATTATAATGATCCAAATGTGGCCTGTCAGGAGTAAAGAACCCATGGTCTCTACTGAGGATGGCGGGGGCAGCATGTCTGAATGGCTCAGACATCTTCAGTACCAGGAGGTAGAGTTTCACATCATACAGGACGGGCGGGAAGCTCCCCTGGACCCTGGCTTGGCATCATGCTTTGGGAGTAATTACTAAACATGCCAGTGAGAAGGAAAAGGGCTGTGATTGGGCTCAACTGTGAGATTCAGAAGGAAGAAGACAAGCTCAGGCATGAACAGAACAGCATCCCAGATGAAAAAGGACCCATGTGGCCACAACCAAAGCCATAGGACTAGTGGACCTATAACACTTTCCGTTTTTCTCCCTCCCTTGTGTTGGAACAAATCTGACATTTTGGGTCTGAGCAGGCTCTGAGAGTACTGGGAAAACTCGGTGTGGAAGACATTCAATTGGTAGGTACTGGATTTTCTGCTAATAAAGGCAAGTGGAAGCTCAAGTTCTCGATCGGAAAAAATAGATGTATTAATATTTCCACTCTTAGCAATAAAACGGATCAACTAACTGTGCAGATATTGGGTATAGAGCACCTGGCACTTGTATGTGTGAGACAAATTGTTGACATCGTTATCGTTACTCCTACTCTTATAATTATGGATATCCTTGGACTTAATTTGATTCTTCGTCTCAGTCTGAGAACAAGATAAGAGTAAAGCAGAGAGACTCAACAGATAGAGATGCCAACATTCATTAGAGTTAATCGTTGAAGGTCAAGTACTTCCAGGATGTTGAAGTATCTTCTCTTTATTGTTGGACAGTGGCAAACATTAGGAGATGCAATAAATAAAAATGGGTTTGTGGAGAGCAGAAAATGTTGACCTTGGACTAAATCTGGGTGGAAAATCACCAAGTACTGACCACCTAGCACAGCACTGTGGGGGGGTGGGGTGGACATGGCCTGTGCTTCTCTCATGTGGAGTAAATCACAACGCGACTCAGCTAAAGAGAACAGACAATAACCGTAATCAAAGCAGTTAACATTTGACGGCCACCCATGTGCTGGGCACTATGCTAAGTGTTTTAAAAGGATTGTTTTTGCTTAAATCATCACAAAAATCTCATGAGACAGTCACCATTACTTTTTTTGTTTCAGGTGAGGAAATTGCAGGCCAGAGAGATTTACAGGTATCCCATGTCACACAGACAGTGAATGGTCAAGCCAAGACTGGGACCTAGGGTATCTGACTGCATTGCCCACGCTCTTAAGCCAAGTGATGTGGCATCCCCTGGATTTGGTGTAAAAAGTTCTAGGTTTGGATTTTAACTCAGAGTTCTTAGAACAAGTGACTTAGAACTCCCTAAGCCTCAGTATCATATTTTATAGCTGGGAGAAGAGAGAGAGCATATAAACATGCCTTTAACCTCTGAGTCTCAGCTTCCTCAACTGTGAAGGGGAATAAGAATGCTTCCCTCTCTGCCTCCCTCTTTTTTTTTCCTTCTTGAAACACTTGTTGCTGCTAAGTTTGGATCCCTGATCTCAAAGAGCTCACAGTTAAACAAGGAAATAAGCTTACAGATACATACAGGATGATATGGAGGTGATTAAAGAGCAGAGGACAATTGTCCCCAGGTTGGGAATGGAGAAGTTGATAGTCAAGGCTTTAAAGAAGAAAGTACCATTCAGACACATTGACTTTTGACCTCTGATTAACTGGCTTTAAATCCCACACTCGATCATTCTGATTTTAATAGATGTTCTGTTTCTATTCTAACACAGAACCGTGGGCACTCAGCCCAAATTAGCTCGTGACTAGATTAATAATAAAAATAATATCAATAACATTTATGCTGTTTAATGAAAAGTTAGAGTTGGTAGGATGTGAGCAGAAAGAAGCTGCATGCTTTATTACTTCAACCCTTTAAAAATTGCTCTGTTGAATTGTTTGTTCCTGCCCCTTGATAAAATCTGGGAGAATCAAATAACATAGGTTTCCAATTACATTAGGCCCTGTGTCTCAGTGATCTCAGCTTCAAGATAAGATTAATTATCTTGGATAATTTCCAAAGAATTCTTAGGAAAGACACACAGGATGATAGAGAGGGTGACAGGATGAGATCTGTTCATTAAGGGGAGAATAAATGGATAGAATTCCTATTCTGACAGGGCCCTTTCGGTCTCACTTTGGAGCTTCTGTTTGTTTCTGTTAAGGAGGGTATGATGTCACATCTTAGAATTAAGTACAACATCAGACCCATTCCTTAAACCTTAATCAGCTTAAAGTTCATTATCAGACATCTGGGGTCACAGCCTTCTTCACAATTCCCTGAGTCATGGCTTAAACTTGGAAGGCACATTAAACACAACTGAGTTTTAATTACTTATTTCATTGGTAAAGAAGAAAGGGCCCAAAGAGAAATTAGTATTATATTCTTCAGCTTCATTTATCACCAGTCCTTCCTACTTCAAAACACAAACTCCATACGTGTGAAATAATGTGTAGCTCTTTCTTTTGGTATACTCAGTCTTACTCTGTGCCTTGGTGTATGCTTTTCCCTCTGCCAGGAATGCTTTTCCTGACTCACACCCTCTCCAATCAACTGTGTAACTTCGATTCCCCTTTCAGGTCTCAGCTTAGATTTCACTTCCCTATGAGAATCCTTGCCTGATCCCATCTCCACCTGCCTGAATTCAGTGCCCCTCTTAAATACGGCTATTGCTCTAACTATATTCCACAAAAGCGCTCACCACGCCAGTGCGAGGGACTGTTCATGACTTTGGTTTTCACACCGGATTGTAATCTCCTTGAGGGCAGGGCTACGCCTTGTTTGTCCAGCACAAGGCATGACCCTAGCAGGCTTTGACTCAGTGAACGAAATACAAACTGAAAGATCTAGAAAGAGAACTCAGCATACGTGGCCTTCCCTTCTCTGAAACACCTCTTTTGGGGCTCTGAGAGTCCAACAGATTCAGTATCTAAAGCTCAAAAGCTTAACATAATGTTCGCTAAGTCCAACCATATTGTTGTAAGTGGTAAGGTTTCCAGATCTATAGAACATTATGTTAAGTGAAATAAGTCAGACAGAGAAAGACAAATACTATATGAGCTTGCTTATATGTGGAACCTAAAGAAAAGAGTAAATGAATGAACTAATCAGAAACAGTCTCAGAGACATAGAGGAAAAACTGAGGGTTGCTAGATGGGAGGGGGGTGGGGATAAGGAGGAAGGTAATTAGAAAGCACAGTCAGTAACCACAAGATTGCCACGGGGATACGAAAGCCAGTTTGGGGAATGTAATCAATAATGTTGTAAAGATTTTGTAGGGTATCCAATGGACACTTGTCTCATTAGGGAGACCACCTTAGGGATGATGTAGATGCCTGATCACTGTGCTGTACACCTGAAGCTGAAGCCGTACAGTAATGAATGTCAACTACAATTATATATATATAACTATATATATGTATATAGTTACAAGAAGCAGAGTACAGCATTAGGAATAGAGACAGTGGAAATGTAATGGCTGTGTGTGATGTCAGAGGGATAGTGGATGGGGGGGTTTGTCACTGTGTGAGGGATATAAATGATAAATGTCTAACTATTACATTGTTTTGTGCACCTGAAACTAATTAAAAAATGTTTAAAAAAATAAAGCTCAAAAGCAAACTTTGTTGTCACATTCGTTTTCAACAGTGTTTTGCATGTGGGATATTCTTGAGTTTCAATATCCCGATTGGTTGACTTCTTGTGGGTAACACTGGATTACTATGAAAGCAAGATGGGAAATGCATATTTATAGAGAGCATTCCATAACAGGTGACTTTTGAGATGGGTTTGAACAATGCCGAGCTTGGCTCTCTACAAAACAGGTCAAAATTAAGTGCTACTGGATGCATCGTTCCAGAACAGCAAAAATGAGTCAAATAGGAAAGGAGACAAGTAATGATGAGAAGCAAATGGAAAAGGATACATTGCTGCTCCGGCCGCTGTTTCCCGACCCCCCTCAGCAAGACCTAGGACATCATTTGTCAGGTACCCCGCCCTGGCAGCCCCGTCTGCCTCCTGTGTGGCAGGAAATCATGGTTGGCACAGTACAATGAAGAGAGGAAGAGGGAAGAATGTAACTGCTGGGTTCTCTCCAGATTCTTTCTTCCTTTAGTCAAAATATGCCCCATAGGTAATTAAGTCTCCTGTACCTCCCGGCCCCTGGGAAAGCCACTGCGAAAGGAGAGACAATGGGTGGGGTGTTTCAAGCAATTAAAAAAAAAAAAAAAAAAAGGAGTGATAACAATGATAATAACAGTTAAACTGTACGGTGTATAGGACACATTTGGGGGCTGGTGAGTAGTCCCGTGTCCAGAAATAAAGCCACATTGGAGGTAGCTGTGGAAAAATGGCTAGCATCAGGCCATGAGGGAATCCGAATGACATGACGAGGAACTGAAAGCAAAGACTTCGCCTGCTTGCCTGTAGCAATATCATAATAATGGGACCTAACCCTTGTCTAGGTCTCATGATGTGCCAGAAAGGGGTAGAGTCAGGGCTTGAATGGAAAGTGACCCCAAGAGGCATACCCTTCATCTCTGTGCTAAAACTACATTATTCACAGTGTGCTGAGACCTGGCAAACCCAAGCGAGTGGCAGGATCAGGTGAGGAGGCCCTCTCAGAGCCTCTGTTTGAATATTTAATCTATTTACCCAGATGTCAGTGTTCTCTCCAGAAACTGGTGGAGGGAAATGTTACAGTCAAAATTTGCCACCTGCTAATTGCTGCACGAAAACAGCAGGGTCTAAAGCCGTTATTGTGTGGTGCAGATAATTACAGCCACACAATGGTGGGGCAGCCTCCTGGCTCCTTTTTGCACAAATGTGCAGGCCTCGATGCCAAGCAGGTGATGACGATTGACAAGAATAATAATACATGCCAGTGGGGGCACAGGTAATTGAGAGATGCAGGCTGCAGACAAGGTCCTCGGAGCATCTGGAAACAGAGCAGGAGAAACTCTGGAGCCTTCCATGCAGTCTAGAGTGCATCTGAAAAGACTAACCAGCCCATCCAATAAGCACAATTTCCCTAATGCATAAAGACGGAGGCAGATGTTCAGATTGGGATGGGTAAATTAGTAAGTACCATTCCCGATATGGGAAACAGGCTTACTGTCCCTTTCTGGCTGGGCATACAAACATGAAATGGATATGACTTGGAACAAGAGACAGAGATGAATGCAATGCCTTAAACCAACAGCCAATAGGCACAGTGAGGATGGTTACGCTGCTGGATTGAAAAATAAAAACCCAAATTAAAAAATATTTCCGAATTTCATGTGGGAACTTGACATGTTAGCGAGCCAGGAAGACAATGAACCATTCAGAAACATCCAAATTCAGATCAGGTTGCTGCCAATATTTGGGGCTTATGCATTTTGAAATCCAACATATTCAATGACGCTAGACTCCATTTCACCTTCGGACAGATGTGCCCTATATCTGCAACCCTAAATTCATTAAAAAAAAAAGAAATCTATGCGACACACTTCAAGTTTCTTTTCTAAATTACTCATTTAAAAGGAACTTTGTAAGCAAAATTATCTTTTTTTTTTAAATGACCGCAAATTCAATGTCATCCTTTGTAATGTGAGTGGCTGGAGGAAAGTAATCTCGGACCACTAGATTTGCTGTTTTTTTTCCATGTTTGGAGTTCTCATTGCTAAACGTGTCAGACAGCTTTCTGGGAGGCCTGCTACCAAACCTCTTCTCCCCAAATTTCCATCTAACTTTAGTGGATGGACTGGCCTATGACAAAAACAACAAAAAAGGTACAGAGGGAAAAGAAAATGACAAGGTCATTTATGTATACAATGTGTGTGTTTGTGTGTGTGTGTGTCCACATATATTGTGTATATAAGTCACAATTCAATATACATGTATATATATTGAGAGGGAAAGGCATATATAAATACTGAGGGAAAAGAAGTATAATTGGAATTTAGTGTTAAGTACTATAATAATTATACATTACATATATTACACTACTTATTACACTAAATGATGTATGTTAATATATGCATAAGCACGCAAAACACTATTTTAAATAGTGATAAGGTACTAGAAACTCGGTAAAGGACTGTACAACCCTCTCATTTAAAACAGCAATTCCATAGTTTAGGTATTTTCACCCCTACTTGACAATTAATGAAACCAAGACTCAGGAGGTTAAGACAACAAGGCCAGCCTCATACCTACTGAGTGATTCATCTGAGAATCAAACCCAGGTCAGCGTCATCCCAAACCTGAGCTCTCAACTAACACCCTGCACTGCCTGCCTCCCTGGCCAGGAGCTGTGGGGAAAATAGAGGAAGTTATAAGGAAGGCTTGTGGAAATAGTGAGTGCCAGGTTTGAGAACGGAGGATGAATGGAACACCAGGTGAAATGCTATTCCAGGCAGAAGCTCCTAGACAAGACACCCAGAGGCAGGGAAAAGAACTTGCCAATGCCCATTGTTGTTGGTTTGTTTTTTGTTTTCTGTCTTTCTTTTGCATTCTCCAAAAGAAGGTGGTGAACAGAAGTCCCTGTTCTTGGGAAGTCATCAGAGCCGTCATGATGCAAGCACCAGGAGATGAGTAAAATCGTTGATCAGGGACAAGAAAATACGCTGTAATGTGTTTTTCTTTTCACTGTCTATGTAGAAACAATAACAGATACATCCATCTGATCTTTGATGCATTTAAGATCTGAGGTTTAAACTGGCATCCAGCCTGCAAAGATATTATGTTAGATCCTGCACAGTGTTGCAAAAAATGAATCGGATTAATTGCCAACATTAAAAAAAATACGAAATGTTGCACACACACAAAATTTCAGACTTCCAGTTTCTCTTTTAAAAATCCAAGATTTCCCAGGTGCTGAATACTAGCTGCCCATTCAGATGGGTCATATACTTTCCTATTAACTGCTGTCTCACCGGCTTTTTGTGGTGACTATTGTTTTCTAAAAACCTGGCCTGCACCACTGATGCGTTCCAGTTTCCTGGTCCTGAATGCATTTATTTTTAAGATCCCTGTTAAAGATTGTCAATTCGTTGATTCTTCAATTATATAAAACAAACAAAATTTCAACATGCATGTTCCCTGAGTAACAGCGAATGACGTTGTGACTTCAATTCCCTACATGCATGGGATTAATAAATATTTGCCAACCCATCATGCCAGTATTGTGCTGTATCGAGCTTTCTGTTTTATAATACTATTAACACTGCCTGGAGTATGAATGAGTACAAGCCAATGAAAGATCAACGAAGAGCTCTTGGATTTCAAAATAACTTGTTAAGCCTCATTGAGTATAAAGATGGATCACAATTATATGCCACTAGGAGAATAATATTTTCCACTTGTGGATGGTCAGATGAAATTTGGAAATCGCTGCTCTGATCACTGAATAAAAATATTACCATCATCCACTTCCCAGCGAACGTACCTTGACTTGTTAATTGCTTGGCCATTCATCATTAATAATTGAATACTTGAATGCATTCTTACTGTGTAATCCAATTCTATCCCTACCATTCAGGGCAATATTAACAAGAGCACTTTTCTTGAGGAAATGCATTAGTGCACGCTACGTTAAAAATGAAAGCAAAGTGTCCTATAAGTGGAAAGGAGAAATTTATGTTGGATCCAGAAATGTCAAAATATTTATAACAGGAAGTATGACGAGGATGAATACAGGGGAAATAAAATGTTTCCTGTGGTCCAGCTCTATGCCACACATTGCACTGGATGTTTCATGTAAATTTATCTTATGTAAACCTGTCAATTAAATAGTTATTCCTAGCGTAGAAACAAAGTACTCCAGTTTGGAAGAGGTTAAGTAATCAAAGTAATAGAGGCAAGTTTCTTCTCCAGGTTTTTCTGAAAAGATTTAACAATGAATATCTAAATAAACAGAGGCTTATTCTCTACTTGGAGAGGGATAGAGGTAGAAATAGTGGACAATAGTGCGAGGGTTAGTTTTGGGGTTTTTCTGTGATTCATCTTTATTATTATTATTATTATTATTATTATTAAATTTATTGGGGTGACATTGGTTAGTAAAATTATATAGGTTTCAAGTGTACAATTCTAGAACACATTATATGTATATTGCATTGTATGTTCACCATCCAAGTTCAAATCTCTTTCTGTCACCATATATTTGACCCCCTTTACACTTTTCTGCCTCCGTTCACCCCCGTTTCTCTCTGGTAACCATTATACTGTTTGTCTGTGCCTATGGGTGTTTGTTTGTTTGTCTTGTTCGTTTGTTGCTTTCAGTTTTATATCCCACATATGAGTGAAATCATATGGTTCTCAACTTTTTCTGTCTGACTTAGTTCACTTGGCATGATAATTTCAAGATTCATCCATGTTGTCACAAATGGCAGTATTTCATCTTTTCTTATGGCCGAGTAGTATTCCATTGTGTACATATGTACCACATCTTCTTTACCCACATGATGGTTAATTTTATGTGTCAACTTGACTGGGATGGCAGACACCCAGATATCTAATATAAATCAGATACAAACATTATTTCTGGGTGGGTCTGTTAGGGTGTTTCTTGAAGAGATTAGCAAGACTGAGAAAAACAGATCTTCCTCTCCAAAACAAGTAGGCATCAACCAGTTCATGAGGGCCTGAATAGAACAAAAAGATGGAGAAAGGGAGCATTCCCTCTGCCTGACTGCTGAGCTTGAGCTGCTTCCCATTTTATGAAATCATAAAATCGGGGAACTCTCCAAACCAAGAGTAAATGTCCAGCCAACTGATACACTCAATTGCTCATTTATTCATTTACTTGTAATCATATGAACCACTCTGGGCCTCAGTTTTCTCAACTGTGAAATGGGAATAATGATCGCTCCTTTGGTTATCTCACTGGAAAGTTGACGATCAAAAGAGATAATGTTATAAAGGCACTTTTCAAACTGTAAAATTGCGGGAAAAGGCTCTATGGGGAGCAAGGTTTTCAGACATATTTTGGCGTTGTTTTGTTCATGGAATTTTGGCATCCATGACAATTAAAATTTAAAGCAGCCATAGGCAAGTCAATTTCACAAAACTGTCTTCGCAGAAACATACTTCTGCGGTTAGTTAAGTTTTGGAAACAATGCATTTTTAAACATGTTAATCAATCTTTTTAACTGAAAGATTTTCAGAGTCACAATATGTCAATGCCATTATCACACACCTCTGCGGGCGACAGAATAGCATTTCTTTAGGTTTAACTGACTGGAGAATCTTGTTGATGGTGAATTAGCTAATAAATCTGTCCCCCGACCCCAACCCCCACCCACCCTGGAACACATTTTGGAAAAAACAGTTTAGGAAAGGATTCCACTTAGACACAATGTCTTCAGGAATTATGGCACCAAGTTCCACCCAGCAAACAAATCACCCTTTCAGGTTCATAAAATGAAAGGTTTCAGAAAACTAATGAAGATCTCAAGAGAGGCACTATAGTATATTAGATTACTTCCCTGAAGCACAATAAAGCCACAGTATATTTTAAAACAAGTTTGTTTTTTTATAACTACAACTGCATTTTAAAGTATTTGAGATCCATTACAGCCATCATTTTCTTTTGCTGTATTAGTCCATCTTTCTTAACTCCTAACTACTCAAACAGAGACTCTTCTCTGCTAGGTGAGGCCTGACAAGAAAGTTATGATAAATCAACTAGGTTCAACACTATTCACTTATAAGAATCATTACCTTCTGTCAAGCCAACTTATTCAGTGTTTCCCAGATATGTATTTAATCCAGTTTCCATCCTTTTGCTCATGACAGCCCCTCAACAGAAATGCTCCCTTTTTATGCTTCCCTCTTCTTTTCCTCCTTCTCTCTTGTCCCTTATTTTCCTTCTCCTTTCTTCCGTCTTTCTTCTATCCACCCACCAACCCATATTTATCTGACACAGGGTTAGGTGTCAGAGATACACAGCTAAGGCCCGTTCTTTGGTTTCAAAATGTTTAACAAGATGAATGTGTTGAGGGGATGACTATACAAATGGACAATGTCCAGTCCATATATAAAAACGGAACTCTGACCCACAACCTGCTGCAACCTTCCCAGGAAACCAACCTCTCCTCTCCACGAAACCAGTCAGAAAGCCAGTCTGCGGTAACTCGTACTTGCATTAGGCTGGATTGCTATCACTAATAATAATCCAGGAAGTGAAACAATGATGTCTGTAATAACTAACCCTAAACAACCAGGACTGGATTAACAACTGGCAGCTTTCCTAATTTTTGTCCCTGCTTCCAACTTAGAACCAAGCAGAGAAGGCTAAGTATGTACCCCTATCCAATCACATAGGACACCCCATTTCTAGTGAGCTCACCTAGAGCTTCCCCCTGACAATCGCTTCTGCTCAGACATTTGATGGGATGGAGTCTACAGTTGATGCATGGAATGCTCACTTCCTTTCTAAAAACTCCATTACCATCCCAGGAAGCTAGCCCATGACCCAAATTCAATCTACTGCAGCAGAAGAACAGATGATGGAAACAAAGATGGAGAATATTGGTCGAGTTGCTAAGAAACCCAGAACGTTTGTAACTATGCCCGGTCACTGTCCTACAGAGAGGCCAACAATATGTCATGATTCCATAGTAACCCGATACGAACAGGATATTAGTTGAAAATAGAGGAAACTGAGAATGGTAATCGGTAATAGTTAAATATGAAGGAGGCTGAGTAACAGTTGGTGGATAAGGTTAAAATACTCATAAGCAGAGCATGAGATTTGGAGTACAAGAGGTGGGTTTAGAATTGCAACCCCACCACTGAAAGTTGTAAGACTCCAGCGAAACAGTCAAACTCGTCAGACTCCCTGAACTGTGCATTCCCCAGCTGACTAGTAAAAGCGTTAAATGCTGTCCTACTTAACTCCCAGGGATGTTGTGAGTTCTACACAGACACAAAATATTTTTAAAGAATCATTAGAATCTTTGTCTTCAAAGGGGCACATTGTTTCACATAATCTGAGGCAGTTAATTAATAAAAGACCATTTTAATTTGGCTTTGGCTTATATTATGCAGTAGAATTTTCTGTTTACAATAGATGACCCTTCAGATTTTGCATTAGGCTGATGTTAAATTAATTGATTGCTTATAGGAAAGAGCATGCATTTGGAGCTTTGAAATCTAAAACCAATTATTCGCTTGATTATTTGTATCATACTGAGCGAGTCATTTAGCTTCTTAAAACGCAGTTTTTTTTATTTCCAAAGAAACAGTAGTAATATTAACAAGTACCACCCTTAGACCTTGGCAAGTGATACTGTTACTTTACTTGGAACAAGTTGAAGAAGCACTTTAAACCCTGGGTACTTCTCCACCGGGTTTCCCCAAGTGAAACAAGACCTAATGCCCTATGGTGTGTATTGTATGTAATAAACTAACTTATCTCTATCTATTTAGAATGGTACTAATTAAGGACCATCCCTGAGAGAATGGAGAAAATCATTATTCCAATCATTTTCTAGGTTCTGTGGTTCAGACAAGGAATCCCAGATGCTTAACCTATTTCTATAGCAATGTTCACTATTTAAGAAAATGTATCCTTCATATATAAAAGAATAATAATTGATTGATTGATTCATTAATTTTAGTCAAATTAAAGATCTGATCATGAAAGAATTCGAAGATATATTGAAGAATATTTCTATAACCTTGATGTTGACATGAACTTTTTAAACAAGAAACAAAAAGCACAAATCGTATTATAAAATGTTCATACGTTACACTACATTAAATTGAAAAACTTCTCTTCACAAAAGATAACAAATACTAAAAGTGAAAAGAAAAGACACTGGCTCCCATATAAACCAGCAATTCCACTTCTGGGTATGTATCAGAAAGAAATGAAATCACTATTTCAAAGAGATATCTGTACCCCTATGTTCGTTGCAGCGATATTCACGATCGCCAAGACATAGAAGCGACCCAAGTGTCCGTTGACAGACAAATGAAGACAATACATTGTACAGATACAATGGAATACTATCATCTATAAAAAAGGAAATCTTTCCTTTTGTGACCACATGCAGGAAACGTAAAGGGCATTATGCTAAATGAAGTAAGTCACACAGAAAAAGACAAGTACTATATGATTTCACTTAGATGTGGAATTTAAAAAAAACTGAACTCAGAAACAGAGACTAGAGTGGTAGTTGCCAAGAGTGGAGGGACAGGGGAGGTGTGAAGGAAATGGGTGAAGGTGATCCAAGGATACAAACCTCCAGTGTTAAGATGCATAAATTCTGGGGATCTAATATACAGCATAGCGACCATAGCTAACAATACTGTATTGTATACTTGCAAGTTGCTAAAAGTATGTTTTAAAAGTTCTCACCACACACAAAAATGCTAACTATGTAGTGATGGATGTGTTAATTAACCTTATCAGAGTAATCATTTCCTAATATATACGTATATTAAGTTGTGTTGTACAACTTAAACTTACACATCGTTGTATGTCAATTATAGCTCAGTAAAGCTGAGGGCAGGAAGAAATTTCCCCTTTTTATAGGAACACCAGTCATCAGGGGCTGGTGCTCTTATAAAACACCATCCAGAACACTGGATTAGGGGCTATCCTACTGCAGTGTGATTTCATCGTAACTTAACTAATCACATCTGCAATGAACTTATTTCCAAAGTTAGGACTTCAACTTATTTGGGGGCGGGGGGGGGGAGAGTGGGTCATAACTCAACCCATAACAGAATATATTCTCTATGAGGATAGCAACCTTTTCGTCTGATCAATGTCACAGCTCTAAAACTTCAAAGAATGTTCAGCACACTGTAGGTGGTCAACACATACTTACTGAAAAGCGGATGTGTCAATCAATCAATGAATCAATCAATTAAACCCTCTTCTCTAGTTCTAAAGCGGCTGCTCTTTCCACTATTCAATTCCCTCTCGCCTTTTTTTTCACACGTTCCAGCCTCTTGAAAGTTTATTCCTAATAAATCTCTCTGTAAAACTGTTCTCCCATTACTATTACAATACTCATCCCAATTAATTATTAACTCATAGCTACTATAATAATCACTAACATAGTCATTAGCTAAATATCAAAAAGTTGAGCTTTTCTCACTAGCATAATTGTCATTAATTTTATGTCATCCCAACAGTATGTTTCTCATGAAGGAGAAAAGGGCACCAGCAAGACGTCAAATCTATCTACCAGCTGCCTTTGCAATGCACTTCCTGGCCAGCTTCCTTTCTTGTCGGGCTGGAGCAATCTGTTCCTTACCTCAAGGCCCATCTTTGCCTGGGCCTCTGGGATCGATCCTAAACAAGGGGGGTTTTGAGGAACTTCTCCTGAAACTGAGACATGAGTTATAGTTTAATAACATGTGGCTGAAGGACGCACAGCCTACAAGAAGATGGTGTCAAGAAAGGGACCCCAAACTTTATATGGACCCCATATTTAGGAAAGAAAGCCAGGTTCAGAATGTTAAACAGATGCTTCTAAGTCTAAATAGGTCTTCTAATTCTCAGGTGTTAAGAGGGAAAGCTACTATCATTCATTCACTCAAAAAGAAAAATGTTTTTAGGCACATACTCTGTACTCAGCACTATGCCAAACAATGGAAACATGAGAGAAAACAGGACAGCCACATCTCTACCCTTATGGAACTTGTAGTCTAACAGAGGGGAGAACGCACCCGTGAAACAAGTGGTTCTACAAAAGAGGAATCGATTTCAGTTGTTAAGAAAGGAGAAACACAGGCTTATTTAAAAGTGTATAGCAGCAGAAATGATACTTATGGGAATTAAGAAGGGCTTTCTCCAATAAAAGTTTATGATTTATAAAACGGAAATTAAAAAAAAAAAAAATACCTGGCATCTCTGGGCTTGAAGGATAAAAGAGTGAGAAAGGAAAATATTCCCCTCCTAATAAAAAGCCTGTGTCTACGATGACCACAGCCAGCGAGGTCCACCCTTGCTGGATTGTAACTGGATGAAGCAGAAGGTTGCTTCCAAACCATCGAACAGAAATACCGCTGTGCAATGTATGCACTTTTCTCTCTTCGTGGAGCCTGCTCACCCTGGCCAAGCATTCAGCAGCCATTACTACTGGCTCAGAACCTTCAAGGTCCAACGTCTACTAAGAAAGGCCCTACTTGACAGTGCCCAAGAGTCCCACCAGATGGGTTTCTGCCTACACCCTACACCCACTCTCTGCGGTAGGTGCTTCCTTCATGAGAGGCTGGGCCACTGCAAGCTAAACAAGTAGTGTCCTGCCTAGAATGGACAGGAGTTGAAACTTTTTGTAATTTTATTTGAAGGTAGCTTATGAGCTAAGCTTACATTAATCCAAAGCCGAATTATCAAATCCTTTATGGGCAATAAGTACTCCTGGCGTGGTAGTATATGTGCATAGAAGAAAGGGAACACCTGGGGAAATTCCTTGAGCTTAGGTCCAATATTCAAGGCAGTTCATGTTTAGTCTAAGAGGTGTGCTTTAGAATCACATAATGCTGGGTTTGAATCATGGTTCCACCACTTAATAGTATGGTGATACTCAGGAAATGTCTTCAAATCTTTCAGCTTCAGTTTCTTAACCCGAAAATGGGGTTATTAATAGAACTTACATCACAAGCTATTAAACAGACAGAAGAAAACAGAGCATATAAAGTATTTGAGATGCTGTACATGCTCAATACATACATACTCCAATCATAACTCATGGTAGGATGTTTTATATTACATACAATTTCTGACAAAGGTAATTCATTAAAAACCCCTGATAATCCGTGGGCACCTACGTTGCATCCTTGTTCCTCTGGGAGTACACTCAGTATTGGTCTTACAAAATCTGATATACTAGACGTATCTATGTGCCTTCTCAGCTTCTCTTAGCCTCAACTGTCTCTCAGACCTACACCCACTAACTCTTCCCCAGCTGCCGCGTCTAACCTCCTGCATGCTTAGCAGGTCCGTGACCCGAGGTTGACCAGTTGCATGCCTGGAGTCTATGGCTCTTCCTTGATTTTCCTACCGTTTCTGTTTCAAATGAAATGCCACACTGTACTCATGGGTCCTGGATTCCCCAGCAGCTGCTAAAGGGACCAACCCAACATACTGGGGAATTAAATTCCAGTGGGTAAGATTCTGATCAGTGGGGTGGGAGGAAAAGGAGAACCTGCAGTTAATTTTCTATGTTTTGCCGTTCAACGAGCTGCTTCAATGCTATACTTTTCTGTATAGCCAGAGAAGTCTAAAATGCCCACATAACCAAGTAGGCACATCTTCATAGCAACCAACAAAGTGTCTTCGTGGCTCATCATGTAGCATTGGTCACTGCCAGTAATGCATAAATTTGCATTGCTTCCTACCCTTCCCTGCCTCATTTCACTTTTCCCTCACTCTTGCCACCCTGGGATTGTACTTCTCAAGTCAAGCGTTAACACTAAATTTCTACTCTAGGTTCTGTTTCTAGGAAACCCCACCCAAGACTATTGGTAACAGGAGTGGTTCTACAAAGCAGACTGTCAGACAGGGTTTGGAAATTGGCTTTCTCACTGGCCTGAAGGCAATAAAATCTCCATTGTTGGGAGGAAGTAGGATAAGTGGCATCCTGAAGACTTGGGCTTTCATCTGTTGTTTATGGGATAAAGACAAGCCTTCGGGAGATTGAGTAGCTGTCGTGTTTAGTTCGTTCGGTAGCAGGGAAAAGCATAAGCATTGAGGCACAGAATGGCTTTTTTGGGGAGGGTGGGCACAAGATATCTTGCAAAAAAATATATCCCAAAGCTTCTAATTGTCAACTTAAAACATGATTTAAAGCCCAGAATCCTCTGATACATTAAAAGACACTTTTATCCCTGTAGCCCGAAGACAGATTATGTGTAAATCAGATTGTGGGGATAATAACTGCAAAGAAGACTAAATAAACAGTCTCAACAAGTCTCATATGTCAAACCCAGGTCCCTGATAAGGAAAGAATGAAATATTTAGACCTGGGATAGGAATATTTGTATAGACAAGCATGAAAATCTTGAACTCCCTAATCCTCTAAACCCTTCCCATGGCAAGAGAAGCTTTTTACTCTTCTCAAGTAAAAACTTCTCTTGCCTCCCCTTTTATAAGGGCCGATAACTAAATAGGTTCTCCACAAATTCCTCCATGTTCATATATTTAGGCCAGATACTAGAAATTGTCTTAGCTGTGGAGCTGAACTTAGATGAATTGTAAGCCCTGTATTTCCTTTCTTCTAGGTTTATTTTTAAAACCCTTAAGTTTTCAGTACATCTCTCCCCAAGAAATTTTTATTTCCAGAAAAATCTTGTTAAAATAATGCCCCCAAAATGGCATCATGGCTGCTTATGTGTCTGTGCGATACCCTGTTTCCACCCCTTTGGCTCAGGATAGGACTGAAAATAGAAACTTTGAGCTTTTTTTGTCCTTTAAAAGTAAAAAAAGGCCATTGAAGCTCTTCTTTAGATTCTGTTCAATGCAACGGATGAAACTTTTCAAATCAGGGACAAGCCATTTTAAGTGAGCCATTTCAAAGTGGGATATTTCTATGAAATTGCACTATTTTGAAGGCTGTCCAGGAGCTTTTTTTATTCTCTCAATAAAAATCTCTTCCTACTTATTTTCTATTTATAAAGACTCCCTCTATTCCCTCACCAAATGTTTGAGTTTCAACTCATCTCAACAACCTGAGAGCCCAGCTGTCTTTTGAAACAGAGGAAAACAGCCTCCTGTTGAATCTGAAATGGCTGCTCACTGGACACAGGAGAATCCAGGCCTGCTTGGCTCCCGGTGGCCCACCAATTAGGGGTGTCTCGAGGTAGAATGTGAGCCTTTTATGTATGTATACCCCACAGCCAGCACTGGGCCAGCAAAGACAGCAAACAACCAATGACTCTTGACTTGACTGTCCTTTGTTCTAAACATGTAAAATCAGCAGCGTGTCATCAATAAGTCAACTTTTTTAGTGCTTCTTGTGTGTTAGCCACGGTTCTAGGAGCTTTACATGTATTCCTCCATTTGACCCTCATAATTTACTATCACCCTTGGTTTCTAGATGAAAAAAGAGAGGCCCATTGTGGCTGAATGACTTGCCCAAGGTTCTGTATATAATGAAGGCTCCAGCCTTCTAAATCTCAGGCTAATTGATGTGGATTAAATAATGCATTCAAATTATTCTTGAGCACCTGTACCATGTGACCCAAATCGTGCCCTAGGGTCAGAAATAGTTACCAAAGACAGACCTGATTCTTGTCTTCATAGAGCTTACAACCCAAGGATCAATGATTACCATTGTCCATCACAGTCAGAGGAGCCACCCAATAGCCAGTAGAAATGAATACGCACTACCTCTAATAGGAACAACTACATTGTACCATTGTGGGACTCTGAAATTCACAAGTGTTTCTGTGGGCATGAATGCTTTTGTCCTGATGCAGGGCAGACATTCTCCTCACCTTAGAGGTGAGAAACTGAGGCTGGCACAGGCTGGAGGACTTGCCTGAGGATCACAGAATTGGTCAAATGGAAAACCCATCAGTGGAATTAGGGAGGTGACTGTGGAGACCAGATGGAAAGATTTAGACTCCTCTGATGGTGCACAGATAAAAGAGGGCATAGAGCTCACTGGTAGCTGTGGCCAGTGCTGTGTCAGAAAAACAAAAATTAATTAAAACCCTACTAGATAGCTAGCTTTATGAACTTAAAAAGTCACTTTATCTCTTTGTCTCTCAGGGTTAGATTATGAAAACTGAGCTAAGCTAATTAGTATATGCCTTCCCTCGGACCCCGTAAATCACCAATGGGGAAGAATATGTGACCTAAGCCGGTCCAGTCACAGTAAATCTTAGATAATACTAGCAATGCTGGATCAAAGATGCTCTCTTTCCTACTAGACAGGAAAACGAAGACATACAGTGCTAAGAAAGTATTGGCAACAATTTTTGGACTATCAGGAAAATCAAACTTGAGTTGAAAGCAACCCAGGAGAAAGCTGCCACTGTCCAGCCTCCTGTGAGTGGTACACTACATATCACTAACCCTGGAAGATATCAAAATTTAAAATTTGAAGTACAGCTTCTACTACATGCCTATCATTTTCACACTATCATAAAGTTGAAAAATTACAACGTGATATGTAGATGATGTATTACAGAATTGTACACCTGAAACCTATGCAACTTGACTAATAACTGTCACCTCAATAAACTTTAATTAAAAAAAAAAAAAAGATATTTAAGTCAAACCACCGTACGTTGGAGACTGACAGTATATCCTCACTAAGATGAGCTCCAAGTCTTGGCTCGTATAATTCTGAACCCATGTCACTTCCTTCTGTCCTTGACATTGGGGCAGAAAGGATAGAATCAAACTTGTGGGCTCTTGGAAAGCAGGTAAAAGGACTCCAGTTTCTCTTTATGTCTAAGATGATGCCTAGCACACATGGTGCTAAATAGTTGTTTTTTAATGAACGAATAAATGTAAATACTGACTCAAGTCATTTAAAAATTATAAGCAAGGAAAGATATTTGTTTAAATCTCTGTAAGAAAAAAATGATCCTTCTTATTCTAGGAAGATGCTTAGGGAAAGACTGAGGGGAAAGATAGGGAAAATATTCTAATGAATATGAAAATTCTCACTTGTCTGTATCAGCCAACATCTCAAATTTAGTCCTTTCTTGGGGATTTCTTAAAAGGTGGTATTTTTTCCTCTCTTAGCTTTTCATGCAACCCATTTTCTGAAAACAGTTAACTGAGCTCTTTCCACGTATCAGACACTGAGCTGAGAGGTACTCATGCATCATCCGTTACATCCCCTCAATTATCCTATAGGTAGTAGGTATTTTTAATTACAAATTAGAAAACTGAGGTTCTGAGGGCTAAGTCATTTCCACAAACATCACACAACGAATCACTGATGCTGCTGGACTTTAAAGCCGTGTTTGTGAGACTGTGGAGCTGCTGAGCTATATCAAGGTGTTCATAGACGTTGGGTGTTTATGGGCCATCACAGATGATAAGATCACTCTATCGTGGGGTAAGCTTCCCATTGTCCCGCATAAAGGAGCACTTACTCTGTTCATTGTGCAAAAACAGACTAGCAGGGAGGCAGGTTTTGAGTCTTAGCTTTTTGCCCAAGACCAGGGGCTTGGTCTTATATAAAACGGCTGCTTGCAACAGTCTAACAAAAATCTTATGGTTGCATGTTTTGGGGCTGAGGATATATCAGGGATATCTTAGGGGAGATTAAACGCTGGGTAGAGAGATGGAGTAAAACTACTTTAACTTTAAGATTACTGTAGCATTACTCAATGATTTTCTCCTCGGGGCTCTATTAATCTACATTCTAAAGTAATGGGGAAAGCTGAGCCAGGAGCCACTGCCATCTAGTGCTTGTGTGACTTTGGACAAATCAGGTCACATTTCCTGGGATCACTTTCCTCATCATTTGCAAAGTGACGCCTTGGGAATAAACAATCCTTAGGACCCATCCAACTCCCACCAACAGAAGCTCAGGTTTTCTGGAATATGCTGGAAGGCCACAATGAATGACTGCTCTAAGACTCAGAGCTCCCACATTTGAAAAGATACATCCAACTGCTTAATCCATCAAATAACCGAGGAAACCCAACACCCATAGCAGGCTGCTTTTCTTACCCATTTACTGTACGTATTAATAAAGAGCTGTGAAGAAAAGTACTCTAATTTGTTATTCAGTCTACTTGACTCCTAGATTGATGAAAAGCCAACATATTTACCTGGAATGTGATTACTGTTCACATTTGCCAACATGAGCTTAATACTTGCAAAAAGCTGTCAGATTGAAGCTGCAGGAGCCGAGAGCCAATTTCTGCAAAAATAAAGTGCAACAGCACAGCAAAGAGCAATGGCTCTGAGGCTCCTTCATGGTGTGGGATGAGGGAAGGAGGCTCTGGAGATGGAGGCACGGCAAGGACCACAGTCAATGGAAATCACACCATCTTTAGAAGGTCCACTTTAGAACAGACCTTGATGTCATGAAAGAAGTCATCAATAATGCATGTTAGTTATATTCAGGGCTTGGGAGTCACACAGCCTGAGTGTGGCTCTCAACTCTGCCACTTACTAGATGTGCTGGTGATTCCCTACCTCGTGTCTGTAGCCCAGGTCTCTCTTATACCCCAGACTTGTGGATCCCACCAAAATACCTCTCAGATAGCTCAAACTGGACATGAGCAAAGTGGAATTGATCATTTTCATCCCCTCCACAAACCCACAGTTCTGGCCACTGTACAATCAATCTGCATAATAGGCAGGACTGAGCCTGGTCTCCAGTCACCCAAGTTTAAGGCTTGTCTGGCTGTCGTATATTGTTGGTGTCTGATACAAACAGGAAGCCATTTCTCTTAACAAATCGTAAATTTACAAAAACCAAGTATGTATGAAGATGAGGATGAAGAAGAGAAGGGCAACAGAAGAAGGAGAGATGAAGAAAGACAATTGAGAAAGCAATAGGCACAGAGTGAGAGGACGTGAACAGAATGGGTGCCACCTAGTCACGTGTTCTCCTGTGTTTACATTTCAGATCCTGGAAACAGACTCTGGGTGCCCCCAGACATATTTCGTTGCTATTTCTGGCAGCACATTTGCAAGTTAGAAAGCTATAAATGCAAACCTGAGCCCTCAAGGGCTAGTGCAAATGAGGTAACAGTTCATAAACTCCCAATGCCGATCTCCTCCCCACTAGCCTATGTGAAAACAGAGGTTTGTGACTCACTGGGGAATCTGAGCTCCAGCAAGCATCTGAGATGAGCCCACGACCTACGACCGGAAGCCAAAAGAGGAGGGAAGGAAAGGGAATTTCCTCTTGAGATCAAGGAAGCATATTATTCTCTGCAAATAAGCAGAGCATCTAGACAGAGTAGAAACTCCTTCACTGTTCCAAGTGACCAGGCTGGAACAGCAATGATTAGCCCAGAAGAAAAAGTACATATTTTCAAAGTTATAGAGATAGAAAGATATAATTGTCTTTAAAAACACACACACACACACACACACACACACACACACACACACACACACACACAAACCCCAAAATAAATGAAAATTCAATCACAATGACTAAATTACATTTCAAGGTACATAAATAAGAAATGAAATTCTCCCTCCACCTACCCTTTCCAGTACTAAGATTTGAGATTAGACTGTAAATATTCTTCAGCAGCTTCCTTTTTCCCCCACCTAATTGCATATAGTGGGTACCTTTCCTTTTTGGAATTTTCTTATTAGCTCTAGTTCCTTATTTTTGATGTTTGCAGAGCACCTCATTCTACTCCATTTAATTTGAATGCACCCACCCCATTGGAAACCCTTTAGGTTGTTTCTACTCTTTCTGTTATCACAAATACGACTGCAATAAAAATTCTTACATATACGGAGGGTGCCAAAACACGTATACACATTTTAAGAAAGTAAAAAAAAACTGTATTAAAATTGCAATACAATGAATGACGTTAGCATTCATTTGATCAACGCCATCTTTTGAGCGAACGTCACACTACACATTGCTACCGTAATTCAATTCAACTTCAAAAAGTAACAAGTAGATAGGTAACATCTCTTAAAATGTGTACATTGTTTTTGACACCCTCAGTATATAGCTTAAGACACTCATGCTATTACTCCTGTAATATAAACTTTTATAATATAAAATAATCTAAGTGGAATTGTGAAGACATAAGCTATGCGTATTTTTAATTTTGTTAAAAACTGCAAAATTACTGTAAATTGAAACTTCTAATAGCATATAAGAGAGCCCATTTCTATACTCTCCTGTCTTCCTATGATGTTGTTAATGTCTTAAATTCGTATGTATGAAAACTATTTTTTGTTTCAATTTAAAAAAATATTAGTGAAACGAAGTATGTTTACGTAGTGATCCACCAAAGGGATCTCTTCATGCTTTACCTACGACTTCAGGAGTTTGTATATAGAAAGACCTTTCCCAATCCTATGCTATATAGATATTTGACTTAATTTGTGTTATAATTTTCAGAGTTTTTCCAATAATTTTATTGTGATGAGATACACATAACCTGAAATGTATCATTCAAATTATTTTAAAGTTTACAAATTCAGTGGAATTTAGTACATTCATAATGTTTTGCAGCCATCAGCACTACCTAACTCCAGGGTGTTTTCATCACTTCAAAAGGAAACCTGCTATCCATTTAGTACTTATTGCTCATTCCCCACATCCTCTGGCAACCATTCATATGCTTTCCATCTCTGTGGATTTGCTAATTCTGGATATTTCATATAAACACAATCAGATAATATATACCCTCTTGTGTCTGGCTTCTTTCACTTCACATGATGCTTTCAAGGTTCATTCATGTTGTCATATGTATCAGTACTTCACTTTTTTATGGCTCCATAACATTCCATTGTCTGAATATATCACTTTTCTTTTTTTAATCCATTCGTTAGCTGATGGGCATTTGGGTCGTTTCCACATTTCGGCTATTGTGAATAGTGCTTCTATGAACAACCATGTACAAATTTCCCGTTAGACACCAGTTTTCATTTTTTTCTTGTATACACAGATTTAGCAGAACAGGAGGGAGGTCGGGGCACCCTCTCTGTTTTGGAAGGGACAGACCGTGGGGAAGACATGTCCTGTTCACTGTGTGAGCTCATTCCAAGACACTTTTTGAGGTGTGTGTCTGGCTAATACGTGATTCATATAGTTCTTAGTTTTCTTGAATCATTCAAGTGGGAGGAAATAGGGCAGAGAAATGAAACGAAATCTATTTTATACTGAGTCAGGCTTAAGAGAATCTATTAGTGGTTTTGGAGACCAGGAAATGGTATGACACAGCGTAAGTGTCAATTTCAAATTCCACGCATCAACAGAGTAATGAGTCCTACGTGATTTTCCACGAGCTGACAACCTATTACTACTAACAACCTTCCTGAGGAAGGGTGGATGATGGGGGGGACCAGCAATCGAAATTGATCTGCACATTCACCTCCCTACATACAATGTATTTTAAAAAGCTTTTAATTCCTGAAGGAAAAATTAGATGAACATACGTAGTTGGGATAGTCAGGGAGTTGGGCCCAGGATCAGAAGCCTCCTACAACAAGCTCCAAAAGGTGACATCAGCATCAGGGACCATTCTTAGGAAAATTATGTCTCTCACTATTGAAGGGAAACAATAGTATCAAAATGTAAAGCTACTTTTAGGATGCTCGGCCCTGGTGCCAAGGTGCTACACAAGTGCCAGTATCAGAGGCAGAGAAACAAGCAAAGGCTGGTGGAACGCACAAGAGGCCCAGTCTCGAAGGCAATCCACAAAACCTGAGCCAACAGGTGCTTGCAGAAATTGGGAGCCATAACCTATGAGAGTACATACTGCAAAGGTGTCTGTTTCCTGGAGCCGGAGTTTTCATGATGGAGAGATTGTCACAGGACCAGTTAGAGCAAGCACCACCTGGGGCTCATCTGCGTAAAACATGTCTTTATTTCTTAGCTGAGTCAAATGACTCAACTTCTTCAGTGGTTGAAGCTCCTCAGGAAAGAAAGCCCGAGATCCCTTCCATCAGCCACAGACCAGCAGAGACACCAATGTGTGAACCTTGAACTTCAGTTTTACAGACTAGGAAGCGAGGTGAGGGTATGTCTCTGCAGGACTTCTCCAGATCTCCCCAGCATCCTTCAGACAACCCCTCTTTGACCTGCAATCTCAGAGGTAGCCTGGGACACATGCAAAGGGGCTGCTATCTGAAGGACAACTCCGCCCTGGCACCCTAGAGGTTGAGGAGCTCAAAGCAAAGGATTAGAGATGGATACAAGGGGCTTGGGAATGAGCCCTTCCTTTGTGCTGCTAGGAGAGAGCCACCTATGTCTGGTGGGTCCCAGAAGTGGTCGGTTTAAGACTGGAGCAGATTGAACAACAAAGCCTGTCCCTGTTTTAGGCTTGTTATTATTGACTGTAACTCCTCAGGGGTATTTGCTTGGAACCAGTGAAAAAGCATTCATTGACTAGCCTCCAGACCCAGGAAATATATGAAGGATAGAGGTGTTTGTTGTAACAAACTCCAATGTTTTCAGATGCTAGCCCAGCACAGTTAGGAGCCTGAGGGCTCAGAGAACCCAGAGGTCGTATTCATTTTGTCCCACGTGCAGAAGCCTCCTCAATGAGAAATGATAAGCTGAGGAACCCCTACAAATCCCTGCCTTTTCTCAGAAATTGTAACCTATATGCCCATCTCCCAAATTGGGTCCTGGGAATTATAATGTTTGAGTTTCCCTGATATGTGAAGAGTAGAGGACTAGAAAAAGAAAGTCTCAAGAAAGAGTGATACTCTCTGCCCCTATGAATGGAACGTGAACAACATTCCATAAAATTTCATGGTTCTTGACTTTTAAGGGAAAGCTCTAGAAAGCCTTCTCCTTTTAAATCAAGGACTTTTAAAGCATTTGAATGGTGATTAACTGCAGAAACTCTCAATTCCATAGTTCCCATGCCCCCATCTCTGGGTGAGGAATGAGAAAGAACACTAAATACATGTGTAGATAATGACCATATTCTGGATAGGCAAACACCAAATCATGCACTGTTTCCTAAGTTTTTCAGAGAGCAGTTCTTCATTAGTCCACTCAACAACTATTTATATATCACCAAGTAAGAGATTTTATTCTCTGCCAAATCTCCAGATACTGTGCTAGGAACTGTTTCAGGCACTGAGGATTCAACAGAGAATAAAACCACAAAATTCTTGATTTCTATTGATGAGAAAGCCAATATTTGGGAGGGCAGATTTTGTAGAAGGGTTATTTTAACATACCTCTGGCTAAAAGGAAAAAGGAAAATCATTTCTTACATCGCACTGGAGGTGTATCAATTTGAAGCAATGCCCCAGAGTCTCAAGGTATCTATCTATCTTTTAATGATGGATAACAAAAGTGGTTAAAACACAACTACTTGGAAGTATTAGCTTGTCTTTGGAGAACATGAAGAGGGACTTCACGGAGAAAGCAAACCTGAAGTACCTTTTGATAAATGTCCATTCTAATTGCACATGGGGGACATGGGGGCCAAATAGGGGATAAGCATAATATTGGCACTATCCAGCAGGTCTCCTTCTGGGAATATTGTGGGTTCTAGGTAAAGTTTGTACAGCTTATTTCAGGCTATCTATGCCATTAGTGAGCTAACTGTGAGTTATGAGATTAATACCAGGGTGATTTTAACTAAGCAGAGGAAGATTCAAGAGCAGGAAGAGCCAAAGCTTTCACAACATATCCTGCGCCATCAACGCAGGTTCTTTAATCTTTAAAGACATTCCTGTTGGGACAGCCATTGACTGAGTGTTCACTCCCCAGTAGATTTCCTATTGTACTGCACATCTTAGCCTTCCCTGACCTAGTGAGTACCTCACTGTACATACAGAAGGGAGCTTTGGAGGACTAGACATGGTGCCATAGTGAGACTACAAGAGAGGAGAAGGCACACAGTTTTCGACAGCAGGAGAATGTCAGAGAATGAGACAGAGGACTCCAGTCACATATTTAAATTTCTTGCCCTAAGATGGGCAATCACGGGCAAGTGTATACGATGTCTGACAATTAAGTTCGCGAACTCATCCTAGAAAAAGTGCTACCCACCTCATTGCTGAATATCACTATGGTCACCTTTGAAGTCCTCCCCTTGAGAAGCTATGCACTGATGCCAGCACCTAGTCCACCCTTCAAAGCAATTTTGGAACTCTTTTTCTGGAATGGCCATCAGAGCTGTCATCATATTACCCTTGATGTCCTGAATGTCATCAGCATGTCTTCCTTGCAATGTTTCCTTTATCTTCAGGTAAAGAAAGAAGTCATTGGGGGCCAGATCAGGTGAGTAGGGAGGGTGTTCCAATACAGTTATTTGTTTACCGGCTACAAACTCCCTCACAGACAGTGCTGTGTGAGCTGGTGCATTGTCGTGATGCAAGAGCCATGAATTGTTGGCGAAAAGTTCAGGTTGTCTAACTTTTTTATGCAGCCTTTTTAGCACTTCCAAATAGTAAACTTGGTTAACTGTTTGTCCAGATGGTACAAATTCATCATGAATAATTCCTCTGATATCCAAAAAAGTTTAGCAACATCGCTGCAACAAGTTCACGAACTTAATTGTCGTGTATTAGTGGGTTTATTCGTGGGCTCTCTCTTCTGTCCCATTGATCTACGCATCTACTCTTTCGTCAATACCATGCTGTCTTGATTACTGTAACTTTACAGTAAGCCTTGAAGTTGAGTAATGTGAGTCTTCCAGTTTTGTTCCTCTCCATTAATACTGTCTTGGCTCTACTAGATACTTTGCCTTTCCATGTAAACCTTAGAATCCATTTCCAATATCTGAAAAGTAGATTGCTGGGATTTTGATTGGGGTTACATTGAATCTGTTGTGTCTCAGTTGGAAACAACTGACATCTAAATGATATTAAATGTTTAAAATTCAGGAGCATGGAATATCCCTCCATTTATTTAGTCCTTCTTTGAGTTCTTTCATCAGATTTTTCTAGTTTTCAATATCTAAGTCCTGCACATATTTTGATAGATTTATAACTAGATTTTTATTTTTTGGTGCCGGTGTGAATAGTATTTTTTTCCGATATCAAATTCCAACTGTTCGTTGCTGATATACAGGAAAGCAACTGACTTTTGTGCATTAACCTTGTATCCTGTTTTGTAGCTATAATTGCTTATTAGTTCCAGTTTTTTTCAATAATTCTTTAGAATTATCTAAATATACAATCATGTGTTCTGCAAATAAAAAGTTTTATCTCTTTCTTCTTAACCCTTTTTTCTTTTTTGTACTACCCAGGACTTCTGGTAAAATGTTTAAAAAGCACAGTGAGAGAAGACATCCTTTATCATCAATCTTATAGAGAAAGCATTTAGCTTTTTATTGTTATGTATTATGTTAGCTACAGGTTTTATGTAGATGTTCTTTATCAAGTTGAGGAAGTTCATTCTAGTCCTAGTTTTCTGAGTGTTGTTTCACGAAGACATGTTGGGTTTTGTTAAATGCTTTTTCTGTATCAATTCATAAATCGTATGTTATTTCTTTTTATTCTGTTGGTATGGTGATTATATTAATTGGCTTTGAATGTTCAACCAGCCTTTCATAACTGGAGTAAATCCCACTTGGTCATGGTGTATAACTCTTTTTACCTGTTGTTGCTTTTTATTTGCTAATATTATGTTGAAAACATTATAAGGACACTAACCCCAGTCATGAGGACTCTGCACTCATGACCTAATCACCTTCCAAAGACTCCACCTCCTAATGCCATGGCCTTAGGGCTAGGGAGGGCTTCAACTGCTAATTGGAGAGGACACAAATATTCAGACCCTAATAGCTTGTGTGTGTTTTCAATGCTATTAATTATTGATTTAAATTCTTTAATTGAAATAGGCTTATTCAGATTATCTATTTTTCTTTGTGTGAGTTTCGGTAGTTGTATCTTTCCAAATATTGACCCATGTCATCTATGTTATCAAATTTATGGGCATGAGTTGTTCATAATACGCCTTTATAATCCGTTTAATATCCATAACATCAGTAGTGATGGCTCCTCGTTCATTTTTGATATTAGTAATTTGTTTCTTCTCTCTTTTTTCTTGGTTAGCATGGCTAGAGTTTCATCAATTTTATTGATCTTTGCAAAGAGCTGGCTTTTAGTTTCATTGATTCTTCTGTATTGTTTTCATTAAAAGTGATTTTTATTAAAAAGAGTAAAACACATACGCACACCAAAAAAGCAAACAAACAAACTAACAGAAAACTTCCAAATAAGCCACTCATTAATAAGGAAATTACATAACAAACTAGAGACTATTACAAAGATAAGACAATTAGTGCAGTACGTATTGAACCCTGTGAGGCAATAGTACTCAGTCACTTATGCCTACAATCATTTGTGCAATAAGAAGTAAGATAGGAAATAAGGCAATCTATGGAAGAACGTATAAAATGGCTGACAAAACTAACCTAAGAGAATTGAAGGGTGGAACTCAGGTGGAACGTAGGAATTGGAGATCAGTAGGGTCATGAGAGAGTCTTGGGTTTAAACATGTTAATTTTACTGATGGGAAAAGTGAAGAGAAAGTTGCTTGACCAATAGTGACAATATAATCAGTGTCGCAACTTATTTGCGATCATATATGAGATATTCTGAATCTTCAACTATATTCCCGGTAGGAAAGGAGTGAAATAAATTTTGATGCAGGCAGGAAGGTAGTCAACGTACATGAGCCTTTGGTAGGTTTGGCCATTGAGGGTAGGGGAGAGAAGGGACGGGGTAAAGAGTTACCTGGAAGCCTAATGCACAGCACCTAAAGAGAACCAAGTTGCTACAAGGTGATGTCCATTTCCAATGGAGTCAGGGAGTTAGCAGTTGTCCAAATCTGTCTTATCAGCAAGACCCCTGCAGAACACACAGCCATGAGGAGTAGGATTGCACCCAACAGCTCTAAGGTATGAAATTGTCCAGCAATAACTTTACATGCAATCAGGGAGCTGACAGGACTTACACATAAGTCAAATTAGCACATGTCAGTAATAGGGTGTGATGGTACTTTGACACAGTAATGAGTTACATTTCTTTGTAGGAATCCAGTTAATAACAACTGAGTAGTGTGAACTATAATTTGACATGCACTTGAATTCATCTCAGGCTCATTGGATACCAAGCTTTCAGCAGCTATGCGAGTTCCAGACTTCACCCATAAATGGACTGAAGGAGATGATATAACTTCTGTCCTGGTGAGAATTGGCTGGAAATTATTGGAACCAACCATGTGGAAGGAAAAAAAAAAAAATCATTGATTCCAGTTGAAAGGGACTGAAGCTGATAGCACTGACAGCTGTTGCTTGGTTCTCCTTTGCCAAAGCCAAATCCAATCTGCAGGTTGGCAGCCATGTGAATCAGCCCACGATTAGACCCTCAAACCAGAGAGAACAGCGGTGTTTTTGCCAAGACATCGCCAGAGAAGCCAGAGCTGGTCCCAATCAGAAAGGCAAAAACAAGGGGGTAGGTACATAGTAAGACCAGCAAGAGGAAAATAGCATTGGTTTTCAGATCCAAGATTTATAAACCCATATTCATGGTTCAGGCAAGAGGTCAAGAACAACAGGAAATTTTAAGGAAAGGAGTCCAAAGTAGGACATAGTGATAAAGTTCAGGGTGAAATCTAATGTCCTAAATTGTAGAGAGTTTTATTTTTCATTAGATGCCAGCTATAGGATGTCCAAATTATTCTTGCATTCAACAAACATTTATTCAGTGATCACTATGTGTTTGGCACTGAGCTAAGTTCCAGAGATATAACTGTAAATGACACAGCGCCCTTCCTTCATGACACAAGCCTGTTAGGAGAAACAGCAGAGCTGCAGTCACGATGTGTAATACTAGGCAGAAAGCATACGGTGCTGTGGGAAACCTGGATAGGGTACCAAAAGCTTGCTTGGGCGGTCAAGGAAAGCTCCTAGAGGAACCCATCTCTTAGTTGGGAGCAAAACGACACATAGGAGTCAGTTTGGTGGCATGGGGTTAGAAGAGCTCTTCGAGGCAAAGGACAAAGCCTATATAAGAGAAAGTCAGCACGTTCAAGAAAACGCGTGGCCTCGACCGTGACTACAGCTCAGGGTATGTGTACGTGTGTGCACAATGTGATCATGGACGTGCCCGTCTGTGTGTGCACGAAGGAGTGAGTGAGTTGTGTGTGTATGTTTGCATGTACATATGTGTGTATAGGGAGCGAACAGCGAAAGATGAGAGTGGAGAAGCACGCAGGGACCAGATGCCAAATGGTCCTGCCTACAATGTTTGGTCCTTGTCCCAAGAACTAGGAATAATCTGTGGGTTTTCAGCGTGTTTATTTGTAAGGATGTTGTTCTCCTGCAACTGACAATAACCCAACTGAGAACGGTTAGTGGGAGCGACTGGCTCCCATACCTCGGAGGGCAGCTGAACGGAGAGGCCTAACTGAAATGAAAGTCACTAGAAGGCAATATAGCCCTACTTACTTCCTCTCTGTGCCCGCTAGATTCCTTCTCTTGCTTCGTAGACACATTTCTTCACGTGATGGAGACAAGCACACTAACGCTCCACCCTCACAGCTATAAAAACCTATAAAAGGCAGGAGAATAATGTAGTAGGCAGAATTCAAACATTTTATTAGGTCGTGTTATACAGCACAGTTGAACTTAAAATTGGGAGATATACAAGGGAGCCTGATTTAACGACATGAGCTTTTTAAAAGCAGACAAATTTCTCCAGATGTTGGCAGAAGAGGAAGTCAGAAGTTGAAGAATGAGGAGGATCTGACTCACTGTTTTGGGTTTGTAGATGGAGGGTCCCACATGACCAGGAAGGAAGGCGACTCTAGGAGGTCAGAGCAGCCCTGAGCTGACAACCAGCAAGGAAAGTCGGATCTCAGTCTTACAACTGTAAGGGACTAAATTCTCCCAACAAGAATGAGCTTGGAAGTGAATTTTTTCCAAAGCTTTTCCAAAGCTTTCCAAAGAGGAAAACTCAGCCTAGCCAACACCTTGATTTCAGCCTTGTGATTTCAGACTTCTTTAGTCTGAGCAGAGAACTTAGCCATGCCCTACCAGCCTTCTCCCCTACACAGTGAGCTAATAAATCATTGGCATTTAAGCCACTAAGGTTGTGGTACTTTGTTATGCAGCAATAGAAAATCAACACAAAGAGCCTCTGCCCCTTGAATCCTGCCTCTGTCTTAGCTTCAGTTAGCTCTCAAAAAATTACTGTGATCAGCTCAGCTTGTGGCCTATGCCTAAGTCTGAGACAATCACTACAGCCAGGGGAAAGTGAGATTCTCTAATTGGTCCAAACAAGACATAAGCCCACCCCTTGAGCAGACGATTGAATCACAAAAGGTAGGACAAGTTATAAATGGTAACTCATATGGAACATTGTCAAACATGTCCGTGAGGCAGAGGATGAGCAGGTGGGTAGATGCCGTTTACAGAAAATGGAAAGAATGTGCGCTAACACAGGGGAGAAAAACATCCAGCGTCACAATTTAGAATGACCATCCTGGCTGAAGAGTGGAGAAAGAACTAAACATGGATCCCACTGGAGATAGGGGGTCAATGCGAAGACTCTTGCAATAACCTCATGGAGAGATGACTGTCACCTGAGCATGAGGAGTGGCAGTAGGAAATAACATGCCACCTAGCCTAGCGGCTGGCACAAACTAGACACTAAGCCATTTGTTGAATAAATAAATGAATGAATGGATGGATGAGTGAGCATGAATGGAGGAGTGAGCATGGATGGAAATGGGAATGGCTCCTAGAGGTATTTAAGAGATTTAACCAAACTTTGGGTCAAAGCATTAAAAAAGTTCCTTTTTTTTATAAAAAGGGGGTTTTAGCTGTGCAAACGGTGTCTCTAGGGCCACAGAAGCCGAGGCTTTTTGGACAGAGTAGGCGTGTCAGACCGTGCACATTAGAATGCTTAATGTCTTTCTGCCTCACTGGGGCTTGATTACATAACACCCTGGATGCTTTCAATCTGCCTTTGCAGACCTCTTGCTGTTATTTATGCCTCACTGCAAGCTGACAGAACTTTGCATTTCCTCCTTTGCCATATGTCTCCAGTCCCTTGTCATCATTGCTCATCACCAAGGTAACCCCCTCTGGCTTCCTTTCCATTAATTTGCATGACTAAGACGCCCTCCCAATCAAATGAGACCCCCTGTGCTCTGGTGCCTGCTGTAGCTGCCTTTTCTGGAAGCCTCTCCAGGGCTGTGACCTTGTTTCACTTTGATATTTTGCACCTCGTTAACTCTGAAATGCCCTCAGATGGGCAAAGTCATTTCTCTCCTTTTAAGGCTCACCGATATGGGCACATGGTCAGATAAAGACCTTATTAAGTAGCCAGAATTGGAGGTGGAGAGCTGGATCATTGGATGAGGAAGCATCAATGACTCTGGATAAATTATTTGGCTTCTGCTGCTCAAGTCTGGCTTGGGGCTGTCTTCTCTTTACCTGTCCTAAGCTTGCAGCACCTTAGTAGTATCCACGTATCCTGTGAAGCCCCACTCACAGGGCTGTAAGGCTTGAGGGCAGGAACCACATTCAAGGAAATGGGAGGGGCTTCCATACACCTGGTCCCATGCCAAGCGCTGGGCATATGACTTAGAAAATAGGCATTGCCACAGCCTTCATGGAGCTTACAGTTGAACATTAGTCATATAATTAGACAAAGCTAATAATCAGCTGCTGGAATGCTCTTTGAATATATAGTAGTAAAGAAAGTCTTGCTGGAAAACAGTGGTAATTGGCCTCTGATCTGAGGGATGAGATGGAGTTAAGTGACTGAGTGGAGAAGAGGGGTGAATGATGTTTGCTCTGCCTTCTAACTCTATTCTAAATAAACTTGTTCTCCCTTCCACATGAAAGCCCTCAAATAATATATGTACATTTTTCATATTCATGCTTGTTTGTTTTCTCTTTAACAAAATAAGGAGAGCATGCTAAGGCCAGCCCCCACTCTGACCATCGAAATCTTCTTTCCCTGGGTAATTCCTAATTTGTTTGCTGATGTCCCAGTTGAATTGGTAGAGTGTCAATTCAAGAATGGAGCTAACAAAGGTAGAGAAGAAAATTAACATTTCTTGAACACGAATACGTCAGGTACTTTATATACGTTCACATTTACTCTCCCAGTAAGTGGGTAGTTATCAACCAGCCTTATTTTACAGATAATTAAACAGGCTGCAGAATGGACTGAAGACCACACGTTATAGGTGGTGGAGCCAGGTCTTTCTGAGTCCAGACCTTGTCATTTCCTCTCCATCACACACTGCATCCATGCATTTGGCCGTCATCCATCTGTGTAGCTTAAGGCGGCATTAGCTTTTTCAACAACCATGTCATTCTCTTGGCTCCTTTTGATTTTATGGACAAACAAAATACCAGGTCTTCCTACATGTGTGTACATGCGTATTTGTATGCACACATACATACCAGGACTCCAGTACCTTTTTTTTTTTTTTTTTTTTTTTTGCTGCAATTGATTTTTTAGATTCAAATTCAGTGAGACTTTTTGTTAAATCCCTATTAGAATTCATCTTGCTGAGTTTGAAAACTCTTTCCAGTCTGTTGAGAGATTTCAAGTACGGATTTCTTTACCCCGCGTGGAGCTGTTCCTACAAGCTTTGGGTGATGTAGTATGTGTGTACTCTGTGTTCTCTTTTAAGTCCTGGTTGTTCAAAGTGAGCCAATAAGATTATACCACATATTGAGAATCAGAGTTCCTGTATTTTCTATTTCCAAACTCTCAACTGCTTTTCCTGCCTGTCTGTGCTTAACAATCCAAATCAACAGCCCCCCCTGAACTACCTGAAGTTGTCCTAAGTGCCCAGTGCCTGCTTAGGTCATTACTTCTGGACATCCTCATGTGTCCATGTCCTCTTCTTCCTTTGAACTCTTACTCCTCAATCCAGAATACTGCCTTCCAAAGCCCCCTACTCTCAAGCTGAATTAACTGCTCCTGCTGTGTTTCCTATGGCCAGAATTTATCCCTATTGTGGCACTGGGCTGTACAATACTCTCCTGATTTTTTTCCTGGAAAGACTGAAAACAGCATTACCTTTCCTATCTATGACACCCAGCCCAACACATCATATATTTTAAGAACTCAATGTGTGTGGGTTGCATTAGCATGTTTTTAACTGAATCAGGTTGGTTTGCATGGGGCTCCACTCTGCCTTCAGTGTAATGCTAAAGCAGGAAGCAGGAAGTGAGTGTCCTACAGACCGTCTTTTGACATCGATGAGCAGGTCAAGAAGGGAAATACCGGTCTTTTCTAATATGTTGTGTGCCAGTTTCTGAAGAAGTCTTCCCTTCACACTTTCAAAAGTTTCCTCTCTATCCATATTTAGTGCGTCAGAGAACAGTGACACTGAAAGTAGCTGGTCAGTTCTGTCCTTCTGCCAGCACAGAGAACAGCACAGGAAGCAACCACGTCATTTCCCAGTTTTGAAGAAGTACTGATGTGGCTTTCTGCGTTGCCAGCCACTGACCCTGCACCTGACCGAAGGCCCTGGAGTGACACCTGGAGAACAGAAAATGAGTCTGGAACATGACATGGTCACTAATTCCTAGACCTTCCAAGCACTTTTATCATGATCAGATTTAGATTTAACCACAATAGTTTGAGCATCCAAGGTGTGCCAGACTCTTCCCTAGTCGATTTTGTATATTCCTTACATTCTGTTACAGTCCAATACTATTATGCTCATTTCAGGGATGGAATACTTCCGTTTCAGAAAGAAAGTCACTGCCAGGCCAACAACAAGGCATCAAAGGAACACCTACAGGGTCCCTGGAGTCACCTCACCTTCACTTTAGGGACACTTAGGGGACCCAATGAGAACCTTTCTTTGCTCTGTTCCCCACAGCACCCAACTCTTTTCTGTCTGTGTCCACAAGTTGGTAATAATTTTCCTTCTTCCTGGAATGTCATCTGATCTACACCTGCACTGTGGATCCATCTTTGGCTGTAATTTATTTGATGGTATTTGTCAGTTACTTTATATACTTCATTTTAGTTTATCTTTATAAATTCTTGCAAGGTAGGTATCATTAGCCCCATTTTTTAGGTGAGGAACTTGACACATAATAAGATTAAATAACTTGCCCCCAAAACATAGCTCATAAAGAGCAGAGGCAGCAGCATTCAAATCCAGTCTGTGCAACCCAGAGACTGCTTTTCATCACTAAGCTCCACCATTTTACTAGGTGAGCTGCTATTCATCCACAAAGCCTTCCTTGATCTTCCAGTAAACACAAGTTCCCCTTTGGAAAACGGTGTTTTATGAAAACTGGAAGCTCTGGAACCTGACTGTTGAGATTCAGTCCCCAGCTCTGTCAGTTACTATTGTGTTATTTCTGGCAATTTACTTAAGTTTTCCCCCCCCCATTTTCCAGATGTATAAACTGAAATGTTAACAGTACCCACTGAAAGAGATGGTTGAGTGTTAAGTGCGTAAATTTAAGTAAAGCATTTAGAAGACTGCTCAGCACATGTTAAGCACGTCTAGGAGTTAATAACATTACTAAGTCCACCAATGGCACGGTCCACTCTCCCCTGTGTGGTCTATATTTCTTATTATACTGAGAGGTAACTGAGAGCAGGGATTTTATTTTAATCAGATTTATATTCCCATACACAAAGGTACAGAGTAGGAATTCAATAAATGTGTATTGAACGTTTGGTAAAATGAAAGACCAGAAGGACTCACCAAAACTGGCATCGTCTACATCAGATCTCTAGCTAATTTGCCTGAAAGTTGAGTAATGCTATCAAGCAACTTATGCTAGCAAATAACTGATGATAATGAACTATTAAGCCATCCAAGTTTCCTCCCATTTCATACCCCGGGCTATCTGAATTTGAGAAGAGGATTCCATTATCCATTCTTACAACAAACATTTATTGAGCATTTACTATGTGCTGGCTACTGAATACACACACACACACACACACACACACACACACACACATACACACACACACACACACTAGGACTCAGTTTCCTCAGCTAAAAACTGAGAAGATTCTTTAAACAGCATTTCCAATTCTAAGACCCTCTCACTTGAAGAGTACAAGTCTATTTTTTATTTTTATTTTAATTTCAGATGAAGAACAAAAGCAAAAGAAGAAGGCATCCCTTTATCAGAAACATAAACCATCATGGTATTAATATACACACGTCAAAAGACAAAACTGGTTACCATGAGAAACCACCCTCTCTTGCCAGTGCTTAATGAAGACACACGAGTGCTGGAGTGCCAGAGACAGCTATTACAGGTTATTATCTTCTTTCCAGTTAAGGGCACACATTCTATTTTGCATTTCTGAATATGCATGAGCAGCTCTCAGCTGAAAAAGAACTTCACCAGTTGTGACAAGGCCCTCACCAAAACTGTGACATGAGTGTTAACTGAAGAGGAAGTAGAGTTTCCTTTTTCAACAGGAAGGTTGAAGAGCCCTCAAAATATCTGCCACGTTTTCCTGTTGGCTTCTGTGGGCGAGTGTCTCACTTTCTAACAATCATCTCAAACAAAATCAGTTTAGACTGGCTTCCCTTGGCACGGGGGCGCTCTGTGACATGGCTAACAACTTTTGCTTTGTATGACAGTGGAGACAATACTACGCTGAGGGCTGAGAGACCAGGGTACACATCATAGATCTGCCATTAATTGTCTGTCTCACTGAGCAAACCACTAAGCATCTTCGAACTGAAATTTCCCAATATGAAATAAACATGATGAAGCCAACTCAATGTTATTTGAGAAAAGGATGAGATTATGACTGTGACAGCACTTTGATAGCACTGAAAGATCATCAAATCCAATAGGGTTTTACTAAATGGTTTACTCAGATAAATATGAGATTGAATTATTGCTGAACAGGTTGGAATGCAAATAATATTATTATTGATTGATTATACATATTCAAATAATGAGTTAGGTTGGTATAGAAAGTAAAACAATAGCCACAATAGATGGTCTGCAAGTGCTGTGGCAGCACAAGTTCCAGACCAGTTAGGTAAGAATGTACCACTCCCAGTTACATAAATGCCACAGTATATCATGAGGGTCTCTGCAAACTCCACCTTGTTAGGGTCACTGAATATAAAGACTCACCACACCATCCTAATCCACACATGCCATCAGATTCACCTGGAAAGATATAGGAAAGGAACCAGAGCTGTGAACAGCATAGCACCAGGCATTTCTCTTCTGCAGGAGTGAGCTATCTCTTTGACCACCTCTCGCCTCATCCCCCAATCAGGATGCTGAGTCAAGGCCAAAAACCAAGATCCATACTGAACAGGTATGAGAGGCTTAATTTAATATGTCACGTCCCATGAAAAGCAATATCTTATAACAATTCCATAGGAATAGCTTCCTAAATCACCACAGTTATGTGCCCGGTTACAAAAGCCACTGTACTCAGGGTAGTCCTACGCCATAGAATGTCAGACAGATATGTGTAGTTCTCCAGGTGCATTTTATCAGTTAGAAGATATTTTTAACTACGAAACATTACCTAGGGACATAGTTGACATTCTTACCCTGATTAGATACAAGGAAAACACAACAGGACAGCTAACTGGAGGTCAAATTCTCATGCATTAGGGGAAAATAATTCATTAAAGTTTTGTTTTAAAAAACTTTTTGTTGAAGCTTTCCTATAGTTCCTTTGAACAGCAGTGCTTCTTACCAACAGTTCTCAGTTTAAGTCCACATTCCTCCTTACCTAGAGGTCAAGGCTCATCATGTGTCTTGTGCTTTCTTTCGTACCCCATCTTCCAAAAGTGGGCAGAGCTATCAATTCAATACAACACTGATTATGCCATTCCTCTGCTTAAGTCTCTTCAAAGGCACTTAAACTTCCTTGTACACAAGAAGAACTTCAGAACAGCAGAGTAAAGACATCCAAAATTCCACTTCTCCATAAATGCAAAAATCACAGTGACAAAAAAAGTTCAAAAGCAACTTTTGCAAAACCCTGGAAATGAGCCAAAGTCTTACAATAATACAATGAACACTTATTCCAGAAAAACTGCTGAATCCTGGTAAGAACAGCAAGATTTGTTCAATTTTAAGTTGCCCTATTCCCATCACTCTTTCCCCAGTTCCATGGCAGCCTTGAAAAAATTCTCACTATTTGAGCTGTCTGGAAAAAGCCCCATTCATTGGTTTGTCTTTAGTTGATTTGACTCAGAATTAACCAAGAAAAAAGAACCTACCCTCAGAGTTTTTGTTGAAAACAATCAGAGGCAGTTGTTTAACACTGTGACTGCCTGAGACTACATTACTTGTTGGGGCAAACACCAAGCTGGCCCAAAAACTCAAAATGAAAATCTTGGAACAGAGATGTTCATAGGATCTTTGATAAGTTCTGACATATTCCTGGCCATATGCATGTGCAGGACCCTAATACCTTACCTCTTGCTGACTTTTAGGCTTTGTGCAAACACAAAGTCTTGTCAACTGCCGGAGCTTAGAAGGTATGTACTAACAAATACAGAACCCCTTCGCCAAGGGGATACTTATTGGTTCAAAGCATTTAAGATTATCATTTTCCAATCATTAGCTGCCCACAAAGGTAATTGAGTAGAGATTTCCATGCATGCATACAACAAAAAAGATGGATTTTACACAATTAGTCTAGAAAATGTACTAAACAAATAAACAGCAACAGCAAAAATAATAACTACAAACAGCAATATTAATAACAAAGCCTGGTAGGGGAGAGAATTTGATTATCAAAGTTACCATGTTATATAGTACTTTAAATATTCAGTTTTCAAAAACAACAACAAAAAAATAAGAGATATGTAAACAACAATGTATGATCCATACTCAGGAACAAAAGACGGTCAAGAAAAACTATCTTTGTGAAGCCAAATGTTGAACTTGCTAGACAGATACTTTAAATTATCTATTTTATATGTTTTAAGAACTAAAGAAAACCACGTCTAAAGAATTAAAGGAAAGCATGAGAACAATGTCTCCCCAAATGCAGACTATCAATGAAAAAGATAGAAGTCATAAAAAAGAAGCAAACAGAAATTATAGAATTGAAAACTATAATAACTTAAATTAAAAAATCTCATTAGAAAGGGCTCAACAGAATATATGGGCTGGCAGAAGAAAAAAATAGTGAATTCATAGTTTCTCTGTTGGAATTATCCAATGTGAAAAATTAAAGAAGAAAAAAATGAAAAAAATTTAACAGAATCTAAGGGACCGTGGGACACCATCAAATATGCATATGCCTAATGTATAATGGGAATCACAGAAGGAGAAAAGAGAGGAAAGAGGACAAAGATAATTTAAAGAAATAATGTATGAAAACTTCCCAACTTTGATGGAAAATATTAATCTATACATCGAAGAAACTCAAACCATAAGTGGAGAAACTCAGAGAAATCCACATCTAAACACTTCATAGTCAAACTGTCAAAAGACAAAGACTGAGAGAATCTGAAAGTATCAGGAGTTCAGAAGCACTTCACATACAAGGGATCTCCATAAGATTAACAGTCGATTTTGTATTAGAAACTATAACGGCCAAAAAGCAGTGGGATGACATATTCACTGTGCTGAAAAGAAAAAGAATATCAACTAAGAATTCTATCTCCAGCAAAATCATCTTTCAAAATAATAAAGGAAAATTAAGACTTTCCCAAATAAAAAAAAAACTGAGAGAATTCATCTTTAGAAGACCTGCCCCTTGAGAAATACTAAAGTGACTCCTTCAGGCTGGAATGAAAAGACAATAGAGGGCAACATGAATAACATGAAAAAATATAGAACACATAGGTAAAAGGAAATGCATAGGTAATTATGGAAGACTTTAGTACAAGTTTCATTTTTGTTTGTAACTTTTTTCTTCTAACGGATTTAAAATTTAACTGCTTAAAGCAATAATTAGAAACATGTTGATGGGCTTGACGTGTATAAAGATGTAATTTGTATGATAGTAATAGAACAAAGAAGGGGGAGAAAAATGGAGCTGTTTTGGAGCAAAGTTTTGAATTCTTTTAAAATTAAGCTGTTTTTAATCTGAACTAGCACGTTTTAAATTAAGATGTTAATTATAATTCCCAGGGCAACCACTGAGAAAAGAACTTAATAAATACAGTAAAAAATGAATAACAAGGAAATTAAAACCATGCGGTAAAATAAGTCCATTCAACACAAAATTATGCAGTAGTGAAGAAATAGAGAAGCAGCTATAAGACATACAGAAACAAACAGCAAAATAGCAGATGTAAATCTTACCTTATCAGTAATTATATGCTCTGTAAATGAATTAAACATTCAAATCAAAAGGCAGAGATTGGCACAACGAAAACAAATACTGTTCATAAAAGTTATGTACTGTCCATAAAAGATATACTTTAGATTCATAGACAAATAGGTTGAAGACAAAAGGATGGACAAAGACATATCACGAAACAGCAACCAAAAGAGCTCAAGTAGCCATAACATCAGACAAAATATACTTTAAGGCAGATGTTATTAACAGAGACAAAGAAGGTTGTTTTATAATGACAAAAGTATCAATCTATCAGAAAAATATCACAGTTACAAATATATATTCACCTAACAAAAGAACCCCAAAATTCATGAAGGGAAAGCATCTTCAAAAGTCCCTATTTACTTTCAGGATAAAATTGAACTTCTGAGCCCAGAACAGTGATAACAGATGATGTAGTCCCTTCTTTGTTCTATTCCCAGCCTTTTCTCCTGCCACTTTGCTTACCACCCCATGCTCCATGCATAAAAACACTTTAATTTTCTTCCGAGTTTTCTTTTTCCATCTTAACTTTTGCACAGCCTATTGCTTCTGCCTGGTAGGCTCTCATTTCCCTACAAGACATCTTTCAAGTCTTAGCTCAAAAGTCTTCAAATAAGCACCGCCTGACTCTTGCTGGGTACAATAAAATATGCTCTCCTGTGTGTATGCATGTTCTTTGTTGTTACTTCTATTTAAGTCTGATTCAATCATGTTTGTCCATTTCACTCAACTCGGAATCACTGGAAAACAAAAAACGAGGTTCCAGTAGCCCTTGTGAAGCCAGGGGCCAGTACAGTGTTTAGCACGGACTATATTACCCCCCAAATAAATGCTTGTTAGAGATACATGAATAACAGAGAACATAAGAACAGACCATAGACTGAAGTGGCTGAAACAACAGAAATGTATGTTCTCACAGTTCTGGAGGCGGGAAGTCCAAGAACAGGTACCAGTAGGGTCAGATGTTGGTGAGGTCTCACTTCCTGGTTTGCAGACAGCTGCCTTCTCATGGTGTGCTCCCATGGTTTCTGCTGGGTGCACGCACACAGAAAGGGAGAGAGAGAGCACTCCTCTTTGTATAAGGCCACCAACTTGCTCTAATTAAGACTAAACACTTATGACTTAACTGAACTTTAATTACCTCCCACAAGCCCTATCTCCAAATATCACCAGCCTGGAGATTAGGGCTTCAATCTATGAATTTGAGAGGGACACGATTCGGACTGTAGCAATGGATAATAGTATATTCTGTTATGTTCATGTATAAGAGTAGGAAGTAGGTTAAACATCATTAACTCAGCACGGTCCCCTGCCTTTCTGTGCTCGCTCACTTTGGAGCTGGTGTCCTTGACCTTGTTCTTTGAGCGGAGTTCCCAAGGTTGGAACGATGTCTTGACTTATCATTGGTAATCCACTTGATTTGCATAAGAAGACTCTGGCCTCTGCCTGACAGTGGTAGAACTAGAAATGTACCAATTAAATGATTGTTCTGCTTATCAAATCCTCACTAGAATATATTGGGCAGGAAGAAATTTTCTCCCCTCCTGTTTTTCATGAATATACATAGGATTGAAACATTGAAACCAAATACACGTTAGTCAGATTCTACAACCAATGTGAAGGTGGATCTAATTTATCTTTTTAAGATGTTAGGGCCTGAGAAAAAATAAGGGAACAGAGAGATGACCGAGTCACCAAATATTTACCCAATGCTTAACAGTTTAGAAAGAACATACTTGTACTTCTCCTTGCAAACGAGGGTGTTTTAACCATCATTACTTCACAGATCAGACTCTGAAATGCTCATTTTCCCCTCAGAAAATTCAGCTCTTAAATCACCCATGGCTTTAACTAACGCCATCCACCAACGCCACAGTCAGTGTTTCTCTACTGCCGTTAGCTACCTCGAAAAGTCAAAAGCCGAATTTTTGTTTCTCTGCCTTTTACACATTAATGTGACGTGTATTAACTTTACCTCTCTGCTCACCACTGTCACGTGAGTTGCGCAGAAGGATTTTTCAGGAGACTAAATCAGGGAAGGCTCCAACTGATAGAGTTGGATTCTGAGCATCAGCAGCCTGTCATCCGAGGAGTCACGGTGTCGGTGGCCACCAGGGCTCATCCATCCTTGCTGTCTTTCCTATCTGGTACCTATTACTCTCACACATTATTGGTGAGAGAGCAAAATTGTGGAGCTAATTTGGCTAACAGTTTGGCAGATCCTCTAAAGAACGAAAAATCCATGGCCACAGAAAAGCTTTTACACAAATATTCATAGCAATATTATTCTATGAATCGTAGACTATTATTGGTCTACAGTTCTCTGGGAAACTGAACCCAATCCCTGAACTGGTTGAGATGTCTCTGAACTTCTTTTGTCCCTGACAGGCAGGGTTATGGGTGTACTAGTCATAGTGTAGGACAACTGTGTTTGTAACAGGTCCCTGCCACTCGGGGTGACAGCCCCCTAGGTCTTACCTGTCCTTATCCTCAACAGTTGGCAGAAGACCTGGGCCATGGCAGGTGCTATGAATAGACCGCATTTTATTTGTGTGTGTTCCTCAGTGGATGTGTATTTGGGTTGCATCCACTTTTTGGCTACCGTGAATAATATTGCTGTGGATATTTGTGTAAAAGTTTTTATGTAGACATAGGTTGTCAATTCTTTAGAGGAACCGCCAACTGTTTTCCAAAGTGGCTTCACAATTTTGCACTGTCACCAGTAAAGTGTAAGAATTCCAATTGCTCCATATCCTCACCAACACTTGTTACTGTCTGACTTTTTTTATTCTAGCCCTCCGCGTGGGTGTAAAGTGGTAGAGTTTACATGTGTTTTCTGATACTTATGTATTTTCTCACAGGGTTATTGTATGTATGTAAAAGCACGTTTTCACCAGCAAACAGCTACAAAATATTTGCATTACTATTGGTGCTACTATCATAAATAAAATATTAGGCAAGATTCTTCATTGCGAACAAACAAACAAACATAAGATGGAAAGAAACCATCTCTGATAAAGGCAGAAAGGGAATTCTTTGGAAGAATAGAGGCAATCCCACAGAATGAAAAAGAAGGATGCAGAGCGTGGCTCAGAAGACCGGCGGGACCCATGACAAGCCAAGAGATGAAAACAAACACCTGGGTCCCTCTGAGGGGCCTGCTGCCACCAGCACTTCCAGGTCAATCTGGTACCCTATCCCTTGCCACTCGGCTCCCAGCAGCCACTGCTCTGGTAATAAACAAGAAGCTTCCCCCACCTCTTATATCTCTTGCCCTAGACTCAAAGTTCTGGAAGGAAATATTCAATTTCCGTCGTGAGGCCGTTTGCCCACTGAGAAGAGGAATCACTTCCCTCCCTTGGGCTTTCATGGTCCAATCAGAGCCCACATTCTCACTGTGGATAACATATTTAGGAGCATATAATATGCTGCAAGGCACCCCATAACAGTTTAGTAAGTATAGTTCTGTTCTTTTTCCTCTCCCTGTGGTGAGTGTGTCTTAGGAAGAAGAGTCAGTGCTCACTAATAACTACCGTACTATTCAGAAGGTGTGGTGGGGTCCAGAAAATTCTGTGCACCAGCCGAGCATAGCCGATGTCCAGCCTGTCTCCTTTCCAGGCTCCTCTTTGTTTGGGGTCAGTGTTTCCTAACCCTGCCACACACTAGAGTCACCTGTGGAGCTTTTAAAAATACTCATGCCTGGGCCCTTTACCTAAATATTATAATTCAATTGGTTTAGGGTGGAACCCAGGATCAGTAGAGACTTTAAAACTCCCCCAGAGTGATTCCAGTGTGTGGCCAGGCCTGAGAACCACAGGTCTGAGGAAAATGGTGACAGTTGATCCATCAGTGTTCGTTCCTTCTCAAAGCACCCACTTCTCAGTCTCTATAAATGGGGATGTCAGGTGTACCTGTAACACAAAGGGAACTCGCCGAGAACCTCTGGAGAGGAGGTGAGAGGAAACATTCAGGTAGAAAAATCATCTCAAAAGTCACTGAAGCACTTAACCAGCTTCCCTACTTGGAAAGCAAAGAGGGAACAATTTTCTAACTTGCTAATAAACGTTGCCTTTAGCCAGCTGTCAAATATACAAACAGATTCATTTTTCATTCTAATTGTTTGGGGATGTTTTTCCTGGGTTGCATGATTATGTGGCTGGAAATCCTAGTTCTGCGTGGTCATTAACTGATATTCAGGCTGATAAAGATTCTCCCAGCCCAGAGCCTCCTGCAATGGTGCAATGGCTGGGCTCCTTCCTAATGGAGCACGTCAGTGCATATTTATGCTTCACACTTAGTCCTCAGCTATCCAATCTTGTACAAATTCCCACTCCTGCCACCTTGAAGGGGAAGGTGAGAGGAGCTGGCTGGGCTAGCAGGAGATCAGATGATTGTCAGAGGGGTTCCATCCTGTGCCTTCCAGGCTCCTGACAGCTGAGGCAGAAGCAATGCCAGTCACGCAAAGTCAAGGACCTCATGTCAGGACAGGCCAGCACCAATACCCGTCTAGGGGCGAAGGCAGAAGCAGTAATTTGTAGTGAAATAGAAGTTGTGCGGTAGGATTCTGTTGTTTTTTTCCTAGGGTGTTTTGTTTATTTGTTTGTTTGTTCCTTGTTTGTTTGTTTGTTTTGTACCGTGCCTTGATTTTCCATTGGGGGATGATTTCTCCCCATTGCACAAGATTTTAGTGGGACTGTCTATCAAGAGGCCTGTCCTTCCTCAGGCCAAAGGGTGGACAGATGACCCCAAATCAAGCCGGTCTAACGTTCTCTCATGGGAACCAGAATTTGAAACCCAGCAAAATAGACAGAAAGTAACTGGAATTGATTCACGCTGCCCATTCACTTTAGCTTCAATCACCAGGGCTGACATGTACCCTCTTTGAATTCAGCTTCCCTTACGATTCTGTTAGATACCGTATATTCTTCCAGCAAATTACATTCTGTCATAATTCTATATTTTGTAATATAATATAATATATAATATATTTTGCTTTTAATAGCCAGAGTCTGTTTCTGTTGCTTGAAACAACCAAAAATCCTAAATAATTATATTTGCAGGATATGATAGAATATGCTAACAGACAACCCCCCAAACCTCACTGGCTCAGGACAGCAGTTATTTTACCTATTCAAAGTCTACTTTGGGTCCAGGTAACTGTCCAGGGCAGCGGTTCCACAACCCCTGCCACCTCCATCTTGTAACAAAGGAGATATTTCTTGCTCTCTGTAGCTCTCCTACTTGTCTTGCAACAACAACAAAGTAAATCTCCCTCACTGCTGAGCTGCACATTATATAACTTAATAAAAGTAATACCTCACCATGTAAATAATGTCAACTCGTGATTTCAAGGACAAAAACTCACACAAGCTACCTCAAGAAATTGGAACTTGTTGTAAAGAGACAGGAAGGCAGATATTTCAGGGACATTTAGGATCCATGATGCCTTTTTCTCCTTATTATTAACAAGAGCTCAAGGCTCTGCCTCCTACTACGAGGTCTTCAATATCTGTTTGCTTGGCTCTTGGCAACTTTCAAATATGCAATACAATATTATTGACTGCAGCCACAATTCTGTACATCACCTCCCAATAGCTTACTTATTTTGTAACTGGAAGTTTGTATCATTGACCACCTTCACCTATTTTGCCCGCCACCCCCCCACTCCCCACCTCTGACAATCACCAATCCATTCTCTGAATCTATGAGCTTGCATCGAATCTTTAGGTTGCATTGAGTAGTAGAGACATTTGAACAACATTAAGTTTTCTAATCCATAAACACAAGATGTCTTTCCGTTTATTTATGTCTTTTTAAATTTCTTTCAGCAATGATTGGTACTTTTCAGGGTACAAGTCTTCCACCTCGGGTAAGTTTATTCCTACGTATTTTACTGTTTTGATGCTATTGTAAATGAAATTGTTTTCTTAATTTCCTTTTCAGCTGACTCGATGTTGGTATATAGAAACACAACAGATTTTTTATGTTGATTTTGTATCCTGCAACTTTGTTGAATTCATTTATGAACTGTTAGAACAGTTCTTTTACGGAAATGTTTGGGTTGTCTACATATAAGACCATGTCGCCTGTGAAGAGAGATAAATTTACCTTTCCAGTTTGGATTCTTTTTCTTTCTTTTTCTTGCCTAATTGTTCTGTCTAGAAATTCCAGAACCATTTTTAAATAGAAGTGGTGAGAGTGGGTATCTTGTGCTGTTCCTGGTCTTAGAGGAGAAGGTTTCAGTTTTACATTGTTGGGTATAATATTATCTATGGGCTTTTCATACATGGCCTTTATTGTCTGTTTATTTTTGAGGAAATATAAAATAATGTGATGATGTGTATACAAGATTATGGATGTAGTTTTTGTCCACTGAGGGCAAAAAAAGAGAATAGTTTTGTCATGAAGTTAGTAGATTCTCTTTGTTCCAGAATAAGAAAAATGAAGAGGTAGTGAGATCAACCCTGTTGGCCAAACTTCAGACCTTCGGGACAGGCTGGCATTGGCTATTGCCACTGCAATCATTGGTTGACTTTGCTAGTAAGTGAGGGGTGTCAGGGACCGGGATTATCCAAAAAGCAGTGGCATTAGCAACACACAAAATCTGCGTCTTAACACAAGTAAAATGTACTTGTTCTGCTCACAACCCACTGAGGTAGGTGTAAGTGGTTGGGAGGGAGTCTCTCCTTTACACAGTAGTTCAGGGACTCAAGCTACAGTGTCCACTTGGGACTCAGCCCTGCAAGTGGCTGAAAGAATTGCCTGCGTTTTATGACCAGACGTGAAAGTGGCATGTGTCACGTCCTCCCATTCCACTAGTCATAGCTCAGTCCTCTCACCACCCTCCTAAGGAAGACAAAAGAGACCAGAAATGTAGTCTAGTTGTATGTACCGGGAGAAAAGGAAATGGATTTGGTGAACATCTAGCTGGTCTCGGCCACAAAGAGCTGAGGAGCATCGTGCATTTCTGCACTGTATCTCTTCCTGAGTTACTTCATGGGAATTCTTTGGACTGAGAACCAGGGTAATTTCCCTGGTTTCAATGACCAACTCCTCAAAAGGCCCTCTTAGGAGCTTATAATGGCAAAGATGTGTACGTGCGTATACACTTGTGGGTCCATGTATGCACATGCATGCTTCCCCCCACCTTGCAAGCACTGCCAACACCCTCACAGAGTACTAGAAATCTAGCACATGAACATCAACGAGATTTGTTCCAATAAGAAAACAGGTGAGTTCCTGGGCTGTGCTTCTCAACCTTATTCATGCCGTGCTACACTTACAAATGACAATATCTGTGACGCACTCTCGAGTCCGGAGGGAGGTGCTGCACTCAGAATCAACTGGCTTGGGGGGTCCAGCTGCCCCCGGTGCTGCCCAGCTACCTCAGGGGCTAGGGTGCCAACAACTCAGTCCCCTGTGGCTCAGCTGCAGCACTTATGTTAGAAAACTCGCCATGGATCACCTACTTATATATATATATTTTAAAAGCAAGGTCAAACTAGATGACTTCACTCATATGTGGGAAATTAAACTGAAAGCAACAAACAAACAAGACAAACAAATAAGCAAAAACTCATAGACAAAGATAACAGTTTAGTGGTTACTAGAGAGTAAGGAGGGAAGGAGGTGGTAGAAGAAGGTAAAAGGGGTCAAATATATGGTGATGGAAGGAGAACTGACTCTGGGTGGTGAACACACAATGCAATATATAGATGATGTATTATGGAATTGTATGCTTGAAAGCTGTATAATTTCACTAACCAATGTCACCCCAATAAATTTAATTTAAAAAAGCAAGGTCAGAAACCCAGAACCTCTCGCCCTCCTCACCCCTTTACAAAGTCCAGCAAAGGATAATTGCTATTTCTGGAGAGAAGAAGATAGCATCCCAGGCAAAATTTGAAAAATATCTGTTAAATCTGCATTAAAACGTCAGTAGATCATTATGCTAAGGGGGAAAAAGCACACAGGAACTATGCAACTGCTTAATAACTCATGAATATAAATCAGAGACTTTAAATTGCTCTTTAAACAAATATTTGGACACTCATCGCTATCAATAATTAGATAGCTTATCGGACACAAAGGCAAATTGAAGGAAGCGATTTGCACTTAAGATCCATTTAGCTCTCAACGGGCTTGTTTCTTTTAAAGGACAAGCCCAACAGAGTGGCTGCCTACATGGCTGCGCTGGAGTTCTCCAATGACCCTGCTTAGCAAAAGATAGTTCCCTCCATGACCTTCCACAGTTTCTAAAATTCTATTTGTCGATTCTTTGGGTGAAGTCAAAGGGGTTCTCGTTTATCTGAACTAAGTAATTGTCATAAATTCAAATTATCTCCATTGTGGGAGTGAGCTTTTCAAAGAGTCACAACCCTAACTTCCATGGGGCTCAGGGGCCTCTTCTATGACCGCTCTTCCTAAGATGAGACAAGGAATGTAATGCTGGGTCAAGACCAAAAACACTGAAGGCCATTAGAATAACAGACTTGGATGGATGGAGTTGATGAGAAGGGCTTGAGGGGAGATTTTAGTGACATCAACACGCTTGTTTCTTCTCGGAGAAACTCTTGGAATTTATTGGCCACTGGAAGTTATTTCTCTAGTGCACTTTTTCTCTTTTTGACCTCCATTTGGGAGATCTCATTCTCTCTCTGACTCCATTCCAGGAGCATTTACTGAGATGCCCTGTGGCCTGGGCTGAGTTCATAATACGAACGTAAGTGAGGCAGCCACATTCCCTGACTTCACAGAGTGTAACCAGGAGGGAAGACAGCTAGCTGCAAGGCAATCTAGGAAAAGAAAGAGAAAGATGAAGAGAAGCAAATGAGCAAACACAGGGGTGCAAGCAAACCTTTCCTCCAATAACACAGCTTTTTCTCAGCGGAGTAGGAAGCTGACATTCCCAGAGAACTGACTACATTCAATCAAGTTGCTGTGGCCTTTCCCATCTCCACGCTTTGCACACCACTTCCAGTCCTGCACCTCCCAATGACCCTTCAATAACCAGCTCAGAAGTTCCCTCCCTTTTGAACCTTCTCCTCTCCCTGTATCATCCCTGCTCCCATGGGTCTCTTCGTGTTTGTTGATGCCAACACTCCCTGCACACAACTCCATCATATGAGACATCGTGGTATATTCTGATGATTGCTTATATGTATGTCTGCCCTACCAAATGGTGACTTTGTAAACGGGAACTGTGTGCCGTTCATTTCTGCATCCCAAGTTCTCATGTGGGACTTGGCTCATAGCTGGTACTCAATAAATTCTTATTGAACAGTTGTCAAGGAAAGCTACCTGCAGGTCTCAATTAAGAGAGGGAGTGAAAGAGGAAGTTGGCACATCATCACAACACACCACTTCTCCCTTTTCCCTTTTGCTCTATTTTCAGGAAGATGTTATTCCTATCCCCGAGAGAGGTTAAGTAAGGAGTTGCTGTCTGCTGTCTCCACCTGGAGGCTTACACCAGCTCTCTCGCTAAACTGGACTCACTTTTCCTCTCTCATCCTTTCCTTTCCTCTCAGCAAGAGCCAGCCAATGCATTCATAAAACCCAATGGCAGATACATTTGCACAACTGACTGAAAACAGAGAAGAATGAAAGCCAGATGCGCCTCTGGGAAAGCAGCTTCCTGAGTTTTCAAAGCTCACCCCATTTCCACCACCTATAAATGGCCCAGTTTCCCTCAGGTGATGTCTCTAGACATCAAATGTAATGCATCTTGAAATTCAGTCACATTTTTTCCTCCTTCTCCCAAGTCAAAATTAAAAAACCTCTCTGTGGCTGAGATTTTACCTCTAGATGTTAATAATTCAGTACATGTTTATGGAGTGATTACTGTGTGCAAAGTGGAATGTTATGGGTTGTAAGGGAACCCAGAATAAATAACATTTATGAGATCAGAGGATGTTATATTTCAAAGGGACTTTGAGAAACAACCCTGTTGTTCCAGAGGGGGAAACTGAGGCCCATGTGGAACAGAACTTAAGACCTGGGCAGTGTTTTTTGCTGTGAAGGGGTTCATAACAAAATATTAATACTGGGAAAATTAAGCAACAACAAAATAAAGTTCATAGGCCTTTTAGACTGCGAGGCTAGTGAATAATCTAAAGAGGGGATGTGAACTTTAGATGAGCATTCATCATCATCTTCATCATCATCATCACCTTCATCATCACCATCACCACCATCATCATCACCATCATCATCTTCATCATCATCATCACTTTCATCACCACCATCACCACCATCGTCATCACCATCACCATCATCATCATCATCATCACCTTCATCACCACCATCATCACCATCATCATCACCATCATCTTCATCTTCATTATCATCACCTTCACTAGCATCTATTGAAGTCTGCTGTGTCACAGACTCTGCTAAGGGCCTTACAGGTAGTATCTTATTTCATCTTTTTCCTAAACTTAAGAGGAAGGTATGTTTATCTTGGAGATGAGAGATCTGAAGGGGTGAGTGAGAGCTGGGCCCCCGGGGTTATCCCAAGCTGGCAATGGGAACATCTTTACACAATGGGGAGTGAGAAAGTCCATGAGAATCACGTCTTCGGAGGGTCAGGGGGAGCCAGAGTGGCATGTGTAAAATGGTCCTCAGAGCAGTGAGCTCATGGGGAAAGGGTCAGAGCTCAGCAGTGCTGGGCTGGATGCCAGTAGAGATGGCAGAGACGGCAGTTGCAAGTTGCATGGGAGACGTCAGGATGGACTCTGTGTATTTGTTGGGATGGGAGACTGTCCAGTGCCCTAAGTATGCAGTTATATGGATCAGCCAGCCCGTTTAAAGGGTTAAAGTAGGACAGAAAAAGGAGAAAGGCTATGATATCAACATTCATTCATTCATTCATTCATTATTTTATTCATTTATTTCCTTGGCACTTAATGAGCACCTAGTAGATTGTTGACCTTATGCCAGATACTGAACATTGAATGGGAAGCTAGAAAAACATAACTATCCACAAGATGCCAGGCAGTGAGTGCATCAGACACTTTAAACAAGTTATTTATTTCTAATCCTTAAAACAACCCTACTACTTGGATTTTATTATTACCATTTGATGGGAGGAGGGAGGGGACTAGGACTCAGAGTAATAAAGTAACTTTCCCCAAGATCACACAGATAATAAGGAAGAGTTTCACCAGGATTTCACTCAGTCAATCGATTCAAACATCAGAAGAAACAAGAGAGAGAAAAACAAAGAATCTCCCGTTTCCATTCTCAAAATCTCTCGGCCTCTCATTTCCTCAAGTGGCTGCAGTTAAATTTAGCAGCCCACAACTGCTTCCCAGGCCAGTCTGCCTAGCTGACTGCAAGATTTGAGGGTGCTGCTCTTTGATGAGGGGCATAAGACAGGCTGCTGAGCCACCCTGGCTCAGTACAAGGGGGGCTCCACTGGGGAGTGAGTCAGCCAGGAAGCCCTTGTGCGTGTCAAGTACAAACATCCCAGAATAGCTGCCCACTGGGCATGAGGCTTCAGTAGCTGCCCCTGGTGTGCCAGCCTGTGAATTAGAGATGGCAGTGAGCTTGACGAGATGGGTCTGAGCCAAAAATAATCTCTGTCTGCTCCAGAAGGCTCCAGGGGAAGTGAAAGAAAACTTCAGGTAGAAGCAACTAGGGGTTCTGGTTGGCTGGTGAATTAATTCATTGCAGATTGTAAGGAGCGCCACCCTGTGTGTCATCCACGACCAAGGTACTGGGCATGTGTGACCTGAGACCATGATGGGCATCCCAAAAGTCCTTTTAAGGCTTGTTTACTCTGCCACCTGAAGGTCCTAGGCAAAAGAGAAAATGAGATTGATTGGATTCAAGAGAGCTAGAAGGCGCCCTTATCATGAAAAACAGGGAAGGCCTCACTTTAAAAAAAAACCACGACATTCAGGCATTCAAATGCCGAATACTTAATTAGCGCCTATGAAATGGTAGGTAATGGACTTGGTACTGGAGACACAATGATAAACTGCATCACTGAGTACCTAGTTTCCACAAAGTCCAAGTTCCTTATCCAAATACTCAAGGGTGCTCCGTTTGGGAGGATGCACCATTTATTAGTTAGGTCTCCTTGGGTCAAAAGTAAAAGAAACAACTCAAACTAAATGAAAGGAAACAAAAAGGACTTTTTTTTGCTCATGTAACAAAGCTAAAGAGTAAGGGTATATTCAGGCATGGCTGGTTCCAGGGGCCAAAGCAATGTCAACAAGCTCTCTCACCAGCTGCATTTCTCTGTTCCATCTTCCTCTATTTTGGTTCCATTCTCAGGGGTATTTTCTTTGGGAATTCCTAACGGCTCTGGGGCGTCATATTCATCGTTAGGTGACAGAGAAAATAATTACATAAATTAAACTTAAAAGTGTGCCATGCCTGTAGCCATTGCAAAGAAACTTGGGAAAATATTCTTCCAGTATTTAAAAACTCTGATTCATTAAAGAAATATTCTCGTCGTTGATTTAGTTGCTTCACTTTCATTTTGCTCATTAACATAAATTAAACTGTATGCTAATAATTCATGTTGCAACTACACAATCATAAACTGCAACGTTAGTTGGCTGCATATTCAAGAGTTTGGCAAAAATAAACCAAAAACATTCTCTGAGAATCAACTGGCTATGTAGAATTTACGATAAAGAGTATTATCTATTTTATTATTATTTGTAGTGTGTGCCATACATCTTTTATGTCAATAAAAATTATAACAAACAACTACGTTTATAAGTGCATACCTTTATTCAAGAGCCAATTGATGAACACCTGCCAGCACACTGCTGACATCCAACCCCAGCTATCCATTGTTCCAGGACCAGCTCACCACATGAGACAAAAATTCTAGGCCCCAGTGTTGGGCCCAGTTTACTACCCTTCCCCCTTGGTGATTTCCTCCTAGGCAGAACTGGGGGGAGAGTATCTCTAAACATCATTAGTGCCTTTCTTCCCAGGAGGCTACTCAGCTCCAGTGCAAATTTGTCACCTCATCCCCAGAACCGTTGAGCTCTTCAGATAAAAGGGGACTAAGGAGGATAACTTGACCAAGCCATCAAGAGATCTCTTCTAAGTTTATACCTGTATTTCTTTGACATAAAACCAAGACAGACCCCACCAGTGATTCTTCCCAGAGCACAGAAAAATCATTCCATAGTAAGTCACTGCTTCTACCAATTGAAGAAGTGGGAGACAAATGTCAGATTCTGAATTAAAAAAAAACACTAAAAAAAAAACATTTAATATGATTTAATCCCTGCCTCAACAATCATTTTGATACATATGTAAAATGTATAACACTGCAGGCTATTGCTTTTGCCTTGGTATGTACAAGTACAAAGTCCTCTGGAATTAAAGAAAAGAACTTCCTTGAATCTGTCTGGGGATTCTCAGATAAAGTGCTGGACTTTCCAGGAAGTGGAGACTCCAATAAAGGGCCCATTTCCGCTAAGCTGCAGAAATGTTGGGAGCAAGGTGTGGGGGAAGTCAGGGGAACAAAGTGGGGATAGAAGTTGGTGATATATTCTTGCTGAGAGAGAATGTGGCTGGCCTCTGCCATGCTATTCATTCTCCATCCCTCACCATCTACTCGTCTCCTGACGAGCTCCTGTCTATCCGTGAGATCTCACTTGAGGGGTCCCCTCTGTCAGGGGGCCTTGCCTGACTTTTGACCTTCCAGTTCTGGTGAGTTCCCCTCCCGTAAGCAGCTTTAGCATCCTGCATGCCCTCCTCTCACACTGAACTATAGGTCCCTATGTAACTGTCCATCTCTCCCACTAGCCTTCAAGCACCTCCAGTGCAGGCAGCTTGTCTTGCTCATTCTGTTATCCCTAGTGCATCCCACATGCCTGGAAGTCCATGAACAGTTGCTGAATGCACCTGAGCCCAGAACTCCTTGTTCCCCAGGCCTATACACTACAGAAGATGCTGCTGCACCAGGACCAGGGTGCAATGTCAGGGTTGCTGGTGCCCTCTGGTTTCCCTTGCAAGTGCTCTCACCTTCCAGACCCTGTTCCCTGCTTGCCCCCACACCCATTCCCACTGGCTTCTTTGGCTCTTGTTCATGACCAACCTGGCTGCTCATCCTCCTCTCTTCTGACTTTCTCAAAGACGCCAAGTTTAATGGGGGTGAAGAGTGAAGGGAGTCCATACTCTGCCTCGAGAGACATGGTTGGGTCCAGGTTCCTGTGCTCTGGTCAGGAAAGCATCATGATGTCCTGGGAAGGACACCGGACCTGAAGGTCACAAACTCCATCTCAACCCATTTCCTAGTGGAGTGGCCCTGGGCAAGTCATTTTACCTCCTTGGGCCTCAGTTTCCTCAACAAAACAGTAGCTATAATTCATGTGCTTCTTGATGAGTTCAAATGAATACCACATATGGAAAGTTTTACAAACAATAAAGGGCTATGCATGCACATGGAGTTGAAACCCGTTGTACAAAGAACACTGTAGATGAAAACACTACAAACATCTGATGGTCATCCAAGAATACTGCATTTTCAGCTCCCCCTTTAGCACTCCTCAGTTTTACAAAGGATTTCCGGCATGATTCATCCTTCAGACTCAACCAGCTTGTCCCACATGAATCCATGATCCTGGAAATAGCTTTCCAAAGCCAGACCTTCAATTACCATGCTAGATTTGGGACCTAGCCCAAAACAATATTAATGTGAACCAATCCAATTAAATGAAGCTCAAATGCCATCTCTTTCCTGAAGTCTTCTCTGATGCAAACTGTCCCCCCAAATCACCACCACGACAAAAGCTTGGAAGCTTTATCATCCTCCCCTGAATTTGCTACCAATCTTAGCATTCCTAGGATTCCAGTTCTCCAAGAGGTTACTAATATCGTGGAGACATAAAATCAAACAGGCCAGAATAGAAAAAATTGACATAAAAATAAGCTATTGCCCTCTACTTAATACAACTTGCACAGGTAGAGATTGCAAGTGCCAGATCAGAAAGCCCCTCACATGACAGTCATAATATCACAAATTAAATCATAAGTGCATATTGGGAGCAAAAGGACCCAACGCCATACATACCGCCAAGGTATTTAATGGGACAGGCTTCCCTGATACCATATACCAAGTATAGAGTCATACATACAGGGCTCCAATCCTAGCTCTAGCTTTTATACTACTTACGTTGCTTTGGGCAAGTCACTTAACCTCACCGAGTCTCAATTTCTCCAACTGTAAAATGGGAAGTAATTCTAGTTCTTAGCGCAGAGTTCTTGTGAGTATTAAATGATGTAATACTTGTCCTTGGAGTGCCAGACACCAAGGAAAAGATCCATAAATGTTAGCTATTATTATTTTTCTTGTTATATTTCAGGAACCTAAGTTCAAGTTCTTGAGCTACTCAATGTGACGTCACCGGCAGCTATAGCAACCTCTCTGAGTGAACTTTCTAATGCTCACGTGCTGGGTGTTGTCACTCTCTCCTGAGATGGAAGACGTCTCTTTCCCTTTGTGTTTTTGCTTTGCATTTATTGACACTCAGTTTTCTCCTCCATGTTCCTAAAGTGGCATATACACTTCCCCACAATTGTGCTTATTACCTTGAATTGTAATTAACTGTCTTCCCATTGAGATTCTGAATACCTCAAGGGCAAGAATTCAGTCTCATTTATCTTCATAGTTCCAGTGTTTCACAAAATGTCTAGTACACCAGTGTTTAATATTTGTTAAGCTAATTTTTTAAAAATAATATTAAGGAAGACTTGCTCAAAACACTCACTAGGTAACATGAGGCAGCGGAAGTAACACAGTGACTCTCCCCAGTGTGCCAAGCATCAAGCTTTGCAATGATGACTTTTATGTTGTTTACTTTATCAGGAAGGAATACATTCAGGTACATGTATAAGCAAACTAAGTGTGGCTTATACTAATAGGGTTTCTTTTCCTCCCATGTCACAGGTGGGGAATTTCTAGTTATTTCTACTCTTTATTGGTGCTATTTGGACCCTGGAGTGTGCTCTCTTTCTGCTCTGCTGTTCTTACCTTTGTTCTCCTGCTTGCAAGATGGCTGCCACAGCTCCAGGCAACACTTCCACAATCAAAACAGAAAGAAGTGGGGAAATATGTACCAGACCTTTCTCCCCCCTTTATTTCTGAAAACCAAAAGCTACTCCAGAGACCAACAGTTGAACTCCACCTAGCTCCCATTTGCCAATCCTAACATGTGGGAGGTTGCAGACGTGCCGGATTTAGGTGGGTGCTGGCTGCTCTGAACAAATAAACGAGATTCTTACCCCCAAAAAAAGAATAGATATTAGGAAGGCATTTCAGAGCGTCTGCCACACTCCATGAAAACCTAACAGAGGTGGTATTAAGTACCTCCATTTCACAAATGCAGAGCCTGAAGGAGTAACACAATCTACACAAGTTCAACTCTCTGGTTCACGGAAAACTGATATTCTGCTGATTTACCATCCGTGCTCTTTGCCATAAGCCACATTGCAATCGAACAAGAAAAACATATCTGAAGTCATGTTTATATATGTTTAGAACAAGCAAGTTTTCAGCTTACAGTTTCCTTGTTTTCTAGGAGGAGGTAGTTTGCAGAGGAAGGCAAATTCTTGACTTTCCTGCCACAGGCATCAAATCCTAACCAAATTAGCAGCTGCCCCTGCGTGCTGCATGCTTTATAAACCCATTTTATATAATCTGTTGCAAAATGTCAATCCAGTCTGCCTCGCTACTAAAATGTGCTCAGCCTCAGTTTTGAGAGTCGAAATGAATCACAATGAGGTTTAAACACTGTGCCAGGCAAAGAAACCATCCAGATTGATAAAAATAAAAACTTAATCCTGCTCATTTGAAGAAAACCTTGGATGAGTCCATTCAGCTGGAACCTTCTAACAGCTTAGAGCAATAAAATGCCTTTGTGGCCTTCCTAATCCATTTTTAATTTCTGAATAAAATTAATAACATAAATACCTTGGAGTCAAAAGCTGCCTTTGTTCCTAAAAATCTTACATTCTTTCTCATATATATTCCCATCTGTCTTTGCCAAAGCCTGGTGCAATTTGTAAAGATAAGAATAATTGTGTCTATTTTGCAGATAAAGCAGTTAAGACACAGAAAGGATACAGTTACTTGGGAAAGGACAGGCGCCTGCCAAGATTAGTGTTGCTTTCTCACTTACACATTTTTATTAGTCCCCTTCCCAAACAGAAAAAAAGTCTTGATTTATTTACTCCAGAGCTTCTGGCCCTTAGCAGCTTGCCCAGTGCTGTTTCTGCAGGCAAAATGCAAAGGAGAGTTTATATTGTTATGGAATAACACCTAGCCGAGACCTCCATATATAAGTTTCCCCATGGAATCTACTGTCACTTTCCCCTCAGTTCAACTCTCCCCAACCTGATACAAGTATTTTATGGACCCAGTCGCCTCCTCAAGGTTTTGCCCTCTGTCAGTCTCATACCCCGTAAGACGTGTTGAGAGGAGCAAAAATGCCTTCTGCCAGCACTTTCCTGAAAAGGCAGAAGTATTGTGAGAAGCTTCTGGCTGGTTCAGTAGAAGTAGGGACATTGGGAGAAGGAGAGTTCCGTCCACCTTTCCCACTTGTCTTGTGGTGACAACATGTCTACTCCCCATGGCACAGCCCAAGGAGAGATGCTTTGGGAAAGTGCAGGACAGAGTTCAAATCCCAGTCCTGACACTTGCTGGCTATGGGATCCCGAGCTAAGCTGCATCGTCTGTGTTAGTAGCAGTTACCATATCTGTGACAGGATGGGTGGGGGATAAGACAAGACTGAGAACTATTGCAAAGATTACCTGAGATCATGGGTAAATGGCCTAGCAGGTATTTAATGCCTTTACCGGCATTTCATTAAAAAGTGAGATGCAGCTGTCATCCCTCAGAGGCTGAGAGAGGGCCACACTCCAGGTAGAGGATGCTTTGTGCCTTGGGCTTCAAGGATCTCTGGGTAAGACGGCTGGAAATGGGTACTGGTTAGAATAAATCACTCTAGGGGAGGATGGAGACAGCTCTGGAGGAAAACAGTGCTGGGGACTGAGTGAATGTAGCCCTGGAAGAAGGAGGCGATCAGGCTCCCAAAAAAAGGCTGGGAATGAAGCCTGTTCAGAAACCCCTGCTCTCCTTTCCACTTCTCTCCTGTCCACTTCCCTTCTCTCACCCACCGCCACCATGACACCCCTCTGTTGCTTCCCTTAACAGCACTCCAGTGCTTTCTCATTGAACACAATTCCATCAAGATCCACTAGATGGACCAGAACCGGCTCCCAGAGAAACACAGAGGACTAAAAGGCACTAAAAACCATCTCAACATCACCAAGAACCCAGGAAATGAAAATTCAAGACAACAATAAGATGCTTCAAGAGGGTTTCAAATGGGGATGGGGGTGGCCAGAATGCTTCCTAAACACACATACCCTTGTCTGCTTAAACTTTTAATGTTGACTAAAGCACTTGGGCTGTATCTCAAAACAGAAATAATTCCAATCGCAGGTTTTCTTTTCTTTAAATAATGTAGCACATCAACAAATATACCTATATTTCTTTACCTAAGAGTAGCAGAGTGGACCAGTGCGACAAAATGACAAGCGAGAATCAGATTCCTAGTGTGGGAGATCAACTTTTGAGAAGTGAGGGTCTCCCCCAGTTAGTGAGCAACAAGACTGCAAAGAATCTCCAAGGACCCGGGGCTGCTCTCCCATCGGATTTCCCATCGGACGTTTCCAACAGAAGGCAACGTCTTGCCAGGTAAGAGTTTGTCCACCTCTTCCCTTCTCCCTCACCACGGAATCAAACGACTCCAAATGAAAATGTCATTTGGATCAAAATATTAGGGGTGTATTAAGACATCAAAAATTGCACACAGATCAAAGGATAAGAAATAATCTCTGTTCTGGCTCCCCATCAGGACTGCCATCAAAATAATAAAGAAGCCGTTTCCCACCTCCCACACTAATTCCGCCATAATCAGAACATAGTAATATATTTGCCTCTGCCAAACTGGAATTTGTGAAATTATGCGCAGAAATGGGAGCGCTGTCAGCCGTGGGGGTGTCAGAAAAAAAGGCTGGTCTGAGTCTGGTGTGACAGGTTGGGGAACCCTAAGCTTTAACCTACCTGGCAAATAGCCAGAGACCAAAATTCTTTCATTTGCCTTCTGTAATCAGGTAGCAAGCTCTTTCCTACTTCCTGCCAGCCAAAAACAAATAAAAACCACGCAGAAAAAGAAACCCTCCCCTACTCCAGATATCCACAGTACCTACTGCTGATGCCTTCCAAAGGCTTTTTCAACAGCAGGAGATGTTTTAGAAGAATGGAACGGAAACAAGCCCTGAAATCAGGAAACCTAGGTGTGAGTTCTTGGCCTGTTGCTTGCTCATATAAACCGAGCAGTCTTACCGTCTCAGAGATCCAGACGGGAGCTGTGACATATGTATTGGCTGCAAATGTTCACACTCACTGGGTAACTCCTGGAGGTACAATGACACAACGGACGGCCCCTCAACATTTTAGTCATGAAGTCATTTGATGATCATTCGAGGCATGATTCCTGGCTGTTGTCTGAAAGCTTTTTATGATACCATCTAGTCAGTAACAAAATTGGATCCAGGAAGATCAAGGAAACACCAGGAAATCAAGCTCCACAACGGACGTGTTTAGGACCACAGCAGGGGTGGACATAGCTGGAGCCGTGAAGACGATGGGGGCCAGAGTCTATTAGCCACATACACAGAATACATAGATTCAGGTGCTGTCCCACAAAGTTGAGAGGTACACTCTTCTGGAATGGGAACAGAAATGAATTAGCTGTGAAGCTGATAACGTGTAAGCTTTCGGTCCCCTCATTTGAAAGGCTTACTTGAGAGAAGGCCCTGTACCTAATTTTGCATTTGTAATTTAGTTTTCTTGTCCTTAAAGACTGTGATGGTGCAATTTCTGTAGTCAACTTGACTGAGCTAAGGTATGCCTGGAAGCTGGTAACATTATTTCTGGCTGTGTCTGTGACGGTGTTTCCAGAAGAGATTAGCATTTGGATCACCCTTATCAATGGGGGTGGGCATCACCCAATTTGTTGGGGCCTAAATAGGACAAAAAGGTGGAGGAAAGGTGCATTTCTCTCCCTTCGTGTCAGCTGGGACATCCGTCTGCTGCCCCAGACAGACATTGGTGATCCTGGTTCTCAGACCTTCAGACGTAGACAAAAGTACATAGCCAGCTTTCCTGGTTCTCCAGCTTGCAGATGGCAGATTGCGGGACTTCTTGGCCTTCATATTGTGTAAACCAATTCCTATAATAAATAAATATATACGTGTATGTGTGCACACGCATGTGTGCGTGTGTGTACAGTAGAAACCAATAAGATTCCTACTGGTTTTGTTCCTCTAACGAATCTTGGTTAATAATCAAAGAATGACTCCAATACATGAGCTCCAACACCCACAACACCTGGGTCCACCCCTGGTAGTGGTAAAAAGATCTCGAAAACATGGCAACCTAGAAGATATCTATGAGTTTGCATCAATGACATGAAATGATCTAGAGCAATGACAATTTGTAAAATACAAAGGAGGTTTGGATCAAGTTGCCTCAAATCCTTAAAGATGTCATACTTTCATCATCATGAAACTGCAAGGAGAAGGTAAATTGTTGTGGTGTTTCACTGGCATCTTCTAACTTTTGACAGACAGAAGGATATATTCTCTCATTTGGGTAGCCTAAATGATGTTTGCCTTGTACTGGGAAAAAACATAGGCTATGTTAAATATATCAGATAGACATTTTAGGCATGTCTTCAGATTCTCTCACCTACCTTTTTTTATCCCCCAAGGAAGACTCCTGCATCCCAGACAATATTGTCATCTTTGCTGAGCTCTCCACTGAGAATAACAGCTATAAGCCATTCTCTAAGCCAGACCAAGAGAATTGCAGTAACTCCCTGATACATATCTGCAAGATCGCAGAATGCAGGGAGCATTTGTGGCAGTTGTACCCAGTTGGTGGGGAAATTATGACAGAATAGAAAAATTATTGGCTTAGGAGCCCGTACCCATATCTCAAAAATTTTAGTATTTCAGAAGGATGCTAGAAATTTGATCAGGCAGCATCTTAAAGTCTGGACTTGATGATGGCATCTAATAAATGATATGGAAAAACCAGAACATTCTTGAAATAGTATTGAAGACAAAATTAGAAGGCTCAGGGAGGCAGAAACACTAGAATGAAATTATTTCACAAAGCCTGCAAGCCCACGTCTGACTCTTGCCTAAGAGAACCCAGAGTACACTATCTTCATTAAGGAGGTAAGAAATGCAGAGGTGAGAAACCCGGTACTAATGTCTTCTGGGGTCACAGTTACCCGTGGGGGCTGCTGCCATAGCCCTGAGTTACCTAACAGCAGTGGGATAATGGGAGTGCAGAATAGGAGAGGCCAAGTGGCAGCACTTTATGCTTGAGGCAAAGTGGGATAATTACCATAATGGGCAGAGAGGTTGGAGTGGCTTTCGGCATGTCCTGACCTGTGAGAATCGTGGTGTTCCCACAAGGCAGATGGATGGAGTGCTGACTAGTATGTTATCAATTCACAGATAGCAGCCAAAAAACCAAGAGATGGTGAACCAAAGGCTAACAACGGCTCCTGAAATGAAAAATTACCGCCCCTCCACCCGTTTCTAGATCTCAGTTAGTTCACAGGCACAGATAGAGCCCATTGCTAGAAGCAGGAAGATGAGTCTCCTTGAGGAAGGAGTCTACAACTGTACCACATGTATATTAAGTAAATATTCCCCAACTTTCTCCCCAAGGGAACCTGTGGCCATTTGTCAGTTGAGCTATGGAGGAAAGAATATCCATAACTATTAGACCAAATATCGGCCCAGACACCAGGATCAGACCCACATGGCAACATGCTTCTTAAGGTAAAAATTGATGGAAGCTGGGTGACTAATGAAATTTTGGCCCAGTGGATCCATATTGATATTTTCCTGATTCCCAAATATATACCTAGGACATACACACTGAGCAGCTGGTAGAACCCTCGTGATGGTACACTGATTTATTAAAATCCCTCATGGTATAAATATAAGATCCCGAATCACCAAGGTAGTGCATGAGCAGCAACGTCATATGCCTGGGGGAATTTCAGAGAGTGTACCACTCTCCAGAGAACAACACTGTGAGTGGTTAAGATCCTGGTCTCCAAATATGGTACATGCATTGAACCAACAACTGCCATAAACTGGTTCTTCTCATAGAGCTGAAATATGTAATCCTATAAACCAAAGACTGGAACTGAATGGCCCCTCTCACCCTCACTCTCCATGCAGAATGTGTGCTTCCCTCTCTTCAAACTCTAAAAACAACCTATGAATACTTTAAATTACTTACTATGAAAATTACACATACTTAGGAGACAACCCATTTTCTTTCCAAGAGCAAGCTACATAAAAAGTCAAATAATATTGCCTGGGGAATAAAGAACCCTATCAAGGAAATTTTTATACAATCAAATGTTTAATGGCATTAAATAATACTCCCATGTATTCCTCTTCACATTAAGGATACTTTACATCCTTAGATAGCAGAAAGAATTTCAGGACGAAGCCTCCCTGTTCTCTGGTCAGGATTTGGATGGGCAATGCCTACAGCTTCTTCCTTAATTCTCCCTTCTGTAGGCCTTGAGTAGCTGAACAACTATTTTCTGAGACATTACTGCTCTCTATTTATAATAGTCACACTCACAGAAGAGTAGAATGGTATTTTCCAAGGGTGAGGGGAGGTGGAAATGGTTAAAGGGTATAAGTTTCAGTTATGCAACAAGTTGTCTCTTTGGTGTTATACTAATGCTTTCAGTTAGGTTCCAGTTAAGATCTTTTGGCCTGCTAAACATTAAAATGGCTTTGCATATGTTTTCTCTCATTGATTACATATTAATTTCCCAGTTCAATGACTTTTGGGAAATTTTAACCAGTTGAGTAGAAATTAGAAGCAAGGGGAAGGAAAAAAGAATGGGGGGGGGGGGGAGAGAGAGAGAGAGAGAGAGAGAGAGAGAGAGAGAGAGAGAGAGAGAGAGAAAGAGAGAGAGAGAGAGATTATAAGAGAAACACAGCCTCTGAGAGATTTCCAGGCAGGCTTTCTTTGGTATAATTTTCAGAGATTAGTATTTATGAAGAAATAATAAAAAATGCCAAAAATAAAACAACTTCAGTCGAGAGCTATATCGCACTCTGTGCTAGACTCTTTATTTTCATCATCTATAAGGTGCTTACTATTATTTTTCCCATTTTATTTATGAGGAAACTGAGACTTGGAGAAGTCAAATAATTTTCCATAAGTCATGCAGTTAAGTGGCAAAGCTGAGACTCAGTCTTAGGGAATCTTATTCCAAACCTTCTCTCTTAACCACAGTGCAAGCCCAGCACCTAGCATTTCCAACCAATGTGAGGAGACACTTCTATTTACCTCCACGATGCTATTCTTTTACTGATACTATTACTCTTTGACTAAACTCTGATTTTCCTTCATTTTTATCTTGGTTGCATATGCAACTTCTTCCCATATAAATTGTTAAGCAATTTCTCCAAGAAATAAAGTCTCTGAAAATATTGACCACATGCTGCCCTGACCAGTCAAAGGGATTTTATGTGTAACGATCTATTTATTAATTATTTCTGCAGGAGTCAGGTCCCAGCAACCCTGTCAAAGTAACTTCATGCTCCACAAGCCTTGGAAATTCCTTCAAACAAGGTGTGCCAACATTGATAATGCTTTCTCAGCTTCTGTATTTCAAAGGGCAAGTCATCTTCAGGACACATAGGACACGTCCCTGCATGTCTCTTATATAAAAGCTTATCCTACACATATCTGACCTCATATCCTTTCTGGTTGATGGAAAAGTAAGTTCTAGCATAGACCATGGTGTCAGGAAAACTTTGGGTTGAATCCCAGCTCAGTTTTCAGCTGGTTTTATGACCTTAGGACAATGACCAACCTTTATGAATCTCACTTTCTCTTATCTGTAAAAACTACTACTGACTACCTGGGTTTGTCTCTTAATTAAAAATATCTAGTAAGATGTCCTCAATTTGCCTCGTGCAAAGAGAAGTTTAGAAAAATGGGGTAGAGGAGCGTAGCTTTCCACAGAAAGCCAAAGATAACTGTGGATCCAAGAATCTAAGATCATAATGGAAAGGCCATTCAGAATCGTGGAAACTACCTTCATGACAATCCACCAGAGTCTGGGTGGTTGCGGTCCTGCCCAGAGCAAGAGCTCATGGCTTTTCACTCCAGGGGCACCATTGCACGTCTCAGCTCCATTTGGTTTCTACTCGCCTGTGTGTCACATCTGCCCTTTCCTCCATGAACAACTGCTCATTCTCTCTGAATTTTCCAGTGCAAACAGAGAAAGAGAATCTGATTAGCATGCCTAGCTTCCATCATCTCCAGTATAGCCATGAAAAAGGAAACACTGTCAAGAATTCAGTCCCTCTTGCTCAAGGAACAGCTATGGATCAATTTCTTCATCAGGAAATGTAGGTACTGCTGGCATCACAATCTATCTGCCAAGTATACCAGTGGATAGGCTGTTACAAATGGGCATATAAAATTCTTGGCTCATAACAGGTACATTATAAAGGAAATTATTACTGTTTTGAAGCAAACTCAAAATTGGATTCCAGCTCTCAGAAAACTAATAATAACGTGATTGATAGCTAGCATTTAATTGAGTCCACTCTATATGTCACCCACTTGACTCACATGTCACTTATCTTCACAGTAACTTCAGAGTATTATTATGCTGACTTTATAGAGAAGGAAATTCAGGCGCAGATGATTTATATGACCTACATAAGGACACAAATGATGCTGAATCCCGAGCTGTTTGGTTCGAGTCCATATCTATAAATACTGCCAAAGGAATGAGACACAGAGCTCGGGGGCCTGAGGTCCAGCCCTCGGGCCTTACCGAGGTCTGTACCCAATAAGGGAGGGACACTCAATGACAAAGTACACTAGGTTTAGAATGAGGAAATCTGGCTGCCAGTCGAGACCCCTTCACTCCCTGGTTGTGTGGCTTGTACTAACCTCAAATTTTCCACACCTTAGTGTCTCGAGCTGTATGTTGGCAGCAATATTAACATGTTGTTTGGTGGGAGGATGAGACTCAAAATGAAATACATACTTCTTGCAGAAAATCGCCCAGTAACCATTGAAACCTTATATGAATGTGAGTTATTATTATGAAAAGTCCTTTTGAACTAGCATTTTAGGCTTTGAAACCCTGCAGTAGCATCCTATTGGATGATGTCCCTCAGCTCACTTTAAATTATTCATTCTCTCTCGTAGAAACCTACTGATGATCTACAGTAGCCTGGGACTCTGCGAGGAATAAGGAGCATAAACATGAATAAGGCAAGTTCTCTACTCTCCAAATGTTCACAGTGTACAGAGAGACGGAGGCAGTAAACAGGTGAGTTCTGATACAGACATGTCGGGGAAATGCTATATCAGGGTCAAAACAGAGCAGTGTAGGGACACAGAGGGAGCAGGTAGGTCTCCCTGGGCTTGTCGGAGGAAGCTTCATACAATCCAAGTGACATCTCAGAAGGATGGACAGCAAGTAGAAAGATGGCAGAAAACAATCGTCATGTGACAGATTCTCCCAATACCCCTTGGTCTCCAGCCTCTTTTTCTTCCTCTGGGTGAGAGAACTGCCTGGGTGTTAGCTGGGAATGTGACTACCTGGCAGTCTACTTTCCCCACCTCCCTTGCACCCAGGTGTGGCCGAGAGACAGTGAGATATGCACACCTCTCCCAGGTCATCTCCTTAAAAACAAAACCACTTGAGCTGGTATATGTGTGTATAGGAGGAGCCAACTTCCACCACGCAGCCAGGACAGAAGCTGGGAAGTGGCCGAGCCATCAGATGGCAGCACCCTGGGAGCTGACGGTTCTGGTGGAGCAGAGCTGACCCACCAGCTCAGGGCCACTCACCTCTGTCTGCTTCATAAGAGAAAAATAAATGTCCGTCTTGCTTAAAAACTTAATGTTTTACCCAACTAATGCATCCTGGTAGAGGGAATGGTGTGTGGAAAGGCCTGGAATTGTGATGAGAGAAGCCAACTCTGTTTTGGGAATAATGAAAATTTTAGTTTGATGGGGACTCAGAAACACAGGTCCCCATGAGGGTGAGCTGACGCAGGAGAGGTAGACGGCCTGCGCGTTCAAGCCAGGCACACCTGGGATGTTCAGCTTAGTCCCTTGGGTACCTGTGAGCCAAGGAGGCTCAAATGTCTCCTAACCGTCTTCTCCTGACAAGCCAACAGCAGAGGCAATGCAGCACGGTGAGGTGGGGAAAGGAAAGGAGGAAGGGAGAGACGGAGGAAGGAAGGGAGAGACGGAGGAAAAGAAGTAACGTGTTTTAGAGTCGGAAACCAGGACGGCTACATCTTAGGTATATGAACCTCAGCAAGTTTCTCGGAACCTCGATTTTTTCAACTTTAAAATGAAAATGGTAACAGGTTTGCAGAATTATTTTGAGGACAAAATGAGATCACGTAAATAAAGTGTGTGACGTGTTAGAAACCCAATAAATTACACTATTATCAATCACCCGAGTCCTCCATTTCTGAAAGTTTGTACTGTTGTCCCACAGAGCTTTTCCTGTCTGATGTCATAGCCACAGAGTGGCTTCTTTGTAGAGACGCTCCCCCCTCGGAGTCTGCGTCACTCTGAGCTCAGGGACAGCTCTCCTCTGACCACCCCAAGCCACTGCAGATGCCCAGCCAAACTCAGCACTATTCAGTCTTTGGCTCCTTCCTCAGGAACCAGTCCCTTCATCCTATTTGCTCTCCTCTGGATGAATTTTAAGTTGACGCCTTTGGGCTGGTACTGAGATATGCGTGTGGTGGGATGTGAGCACCCAGGTACGATCTCTCAAGGTCAAGTTTAAGGGGGGAACCCTTCTAACAGCCGTCTTAATGCCTCTGGCTCCTCCTTTGCAGTGTGGGGTTTCCCCAGATGGGGAAGTGTAGGTGGGTCACCCCATCCTGCTGCAGCGTGCACTGGAATGACAGAATCCTGGGTAACAGAGGGGATGCTTAAAGATGCATGGTGGTCTCCAATTCAAGGGCTTCAGTGGGGACTTCAGGATACTCGTCTGCAAGGTATTCCTAAGACCTGCTTTGGAGAACGGTGATAAAGAGCCTGGAGCAGCAGGTCAGGTCTCTGAAGTATTTCAGTCACTAAATTGAGAGAGACGAAGACCATCTAATACACTGGGTCAGTGTGGGAAGGCCTCTGATTGACAGGAGATGGCAATGCCCTAAGGGAAGAGAGGGCCCAAAGTTAGATGTGCTATGCTGGGAGCTTGGTGAATAAAGAATGCCCTTGCAGAAGCACAGCCAGTGTCCCCAAATGCCCCAAGGCCTGGTGCTGAGGAATTTCATCCAAGTTCCTTTGTGGGGGAAAAAAAGAAAAAGAAAAAAACAGTAAAACTCAAAGATTAAGCTATTTTGGGAAACTGAAAAGCTTTAGTAATTTCTGAGAGGCCAGGTGGGGTGAAGCTGACTGAGAAAACTATAATCCCAGTGAAAGCAAAACCTCGGGGCAGCAAAAGGCTTGGCCCATATGCTTCTCCTTTTACTGCTGGTGAAAGGAGAGGGTCGTATTTCTCCTTCTGAGCAGTTCTTCTGGTTTTCTTCAAGGGAGGAGGAGGCAGGCCCTTGGCGTGTGCCTCAGCGCTGAGCGCTCGTCTCCAGAGCAGGGACGGTCCTGTGAGGTGATGGAGTGTGGAAGGACGTGCGTGGGCTCCTGATGGACATGCATGAGCACTAGGACCCCTGGTTCCTTTGGAATCCTGATGTTAGCGCCAGGATTCCCAGCTGTGTGTGGTCCCCTTTCCTTATCAGTGGTTAGTCATAGCAGGATCTTTATGGGGACGAATGGGGTTTGCAAAGCAGACAAAGGAAACAGATAGTAAGTACAAGTAGATTTCATGGGGGGGTGGAGGTTGTCCCCTTGTGAAGGTAAACTGAGGCTGTTTCTCCAATGCCTCCATTCCCAGGCACTGAGGGTGATCCAAAGAATTATTTTAATCTTCCAACTGTTGGTCAGTCATTCTTTCTTCATTCGTTTGTTTGCTTATTTTTTCCTCTTAAAGCATGAACATGTCTTGATTAGAATACAGAATTTCAGGACGGTGAGTAAAATTATGAATTGCAAATCCAGATTCAGGGAAGAAGGGAACTCAGTCCAGCTAGAATGAATATGGATGGAGTTGAGTGATGGGGGAAATGAGTGAGGAGACGTAGCTGAGTGGAGGGGAGGCCGGGGCCATGTTGTTGAGAGCTTAGCCTCAACATGCTAAGGAAATGTCCAGGAGTGCCACCGACGGGTTTTGAGGGAGTGGTGAGGCAGATTTGTGCTTCCGGTACGCCTCAAAGACTTACTTAAGGAGAAAAGACTGGGCAGACAGCACTCGGTGCTAACGCCATAGTGCAGGTGAGATAGGATGGACACCTGGTCCAGGACGGAATGTGAGGAGACAATCAAGAGAGATTCCAGGGATATCTAGGAGGACTTGAACTTGTCCGAGGATGGGGACATGTCCAATGGGCCAATGGACTGCAGGAGAAAGCTTCTCTCGTAACCTGACATTTGAGCAGAGACCAGAGCAAAGAGAGGGAATGATACAGGCCCCGAGAGGATAACTGCCAACCCCTGAGGGAGACGGGTGTATAGTGGGTTCAGGAGCATCAGTGGTGGCCTCTGGAATGAATCAAGGGCACAGAGGTGAAATACGATCTGGGGCTGTAGCTGGGGCCACAAGAGGAGGTGGGGAGCCCCTGCGGAAGTTGAGAAGAGAAGTGGCCTGATCTGACATAGATTTCAAACAGTAGCTAATTTTCAAGTCCCGATCTCGCCATGTTATTTTCTGCTGAAAACCCTTCTTCTGCTCCCCTCTGCCCACGGGCTAAGGCCACAGTTCCCTAGCCAGGCTCTCCAGGTCATCCATAGCTGAAGGCCTGCCCGGTGCTGCCATCTCTCCCCAGCCTCTCCCTCCAGTTCTCTCCCCACTGGAATATTACCAAATAGCTTCTCATCCTCCACGAACCCCCACACACCCTTTTTTGCCTGTGTCTTTGCCTATTCTCCTCCCTCCTACCCTTCACTCACTGGCTGACAACCATTCATGCTCCAAACACAGTCTGGTGTCATCTCTTCCAGGAAGCCTTTCCTCCATTCATCCTCTCATTCCCGAGGTGCCCTGCACATAACTCTCCAACAGCAATTATCTGTTTACGAGCCGGTATCCCCCAATAGACTGGGGGCTCCATTTTATTATTCTTTTATCCCCGGTGCTTTGCAGAATGCTCAGCACGTGGTGAAAACAATAAATGCTTCACGAATGGACTCCAGTCTCTCTGTGTAAACACAAGGGCAGGACAAGCCTCGGTTCCATAAGGCGGGTATAGAATGATAATCAAGGCAACAACTGCTATACAAACAGCAACACGGGGGGACTCAACTGACGGACTTGAAAGATGACACTGGATGGGGCTGGGTCTTGGTGCCAAGGCAGAAGACTCACACATGAAAAATGACACACAAGGTCAAAGCATGAGACAAAGATAGAAGTACAGAATCCTGAGCCCCAGAATCCTCCCTTGAGCTTTGAAACTCCCTCCTGCAAAACCCTAAGTCTACAGATAGGAGTCAAGTAGACTCAGTTACTTGGGAAGAAGAGACAGGAAGGGAAGAAGGTGAGGGCAGGTGTTTTATGGCTGCGTCCCTCTTGCTTTGTCATCCTGCTGTATCCATTAGTGTTGGGACACCTAAGGGAGACCATCAGAGAACTCAGGGAGTTATCATGGGTCACCTGGACAAGTGGGTGGGGTTTAGGGAGGAGGAGGAGGAGTGGGGCAACTATGTCTTCCCCCTTTGTCCTCTACAATGAGGCACTGTCCAAGCCCTCTGTCACTGTGCATTCCATTCTGTCAGGCTGACCTCTGGGCTACAGCCCACACCCCCTTTTACCTTAGAACATCACTTCCCCTTCTCTGGTGTAAGGTGGTTATTACATGCACTACTGATGGTGAATATGCACAAAAGATCTCTTTGATGTCTTTGGAACCTGGGCCCCCAGGGACATTTACCAGGCGCTGGGCTAAGACTGAGGTTCCCACAGTCTAGAGAAGCAGGTAAAAATCCAGACACGATCCCCTGGAAACAAACATCTCTGAAACTGGAGTATTGGCCACATTGCTGTTTCCTTTCCTTCCATCTCTCCCAAAAGCATCACCTATAACTACTTTTGGGGTGGGGAGACAGAAGAATTGGGGAAAACTGAACTGTGTAAGAACTGCGCACGTTGGAAAGGGGCTTAACCTGCAGGAGACTTTAAAAATAGTATAAACTGAGCCACTTAAAGTGGAGTCAGAGCTGTCATCCCAGAGGAACTGCCTCTCACATGTTATGCCTCAATCCTTTGGAATATTACAACAGGGCAACATAACCTGTGGACTGGGCCTAAAGCAACACTGGGTCCCAAAGAACTGTTTTCAAGGATAGCAAGAGAGCAGATATTCTGACTACCAGACTGATGGCTACCAGAATGAAAATTAAAAACACTGTTTAGAATTAGCATCACTGTGTTAGCTGATCTGCACCAATAGACATGCCTTCCTTCTATTGATGAAGTTGTTCCCCCTCCCTTTCTCATGCCTTCCCTTTGTCTTCTAATCAGAACACTTTTGGGGTTTCTTCCTGAATCAGTGCTTCCTGAATAGCTATTCTTCTTTCTCTCTCTCTCTTTCTTTCTTTCTTTCTGATCTCAAATAAATGCTTATTGCCTCTCACTTCGGCCTTTATTTTTAGGTTAACAAAACCCTTTTTAAACACTTGCTTCTTTGAGCTAGGCAAGGCTGAATCCCATATGCTAGTGGATATTGAGAGATAATGAAACTTTCCTAGATTCTGTGAGTCAGATCTGCTCTACTCTATCTCAGGGCAACAAAGCGCCACTGGCTCTAAAGGGGGCCAAATCCAGGTCACGGGGAAATTAGAGCCAAGACATCTGATTTGTCTTACAAATGTATGTTAGTCAGATATTGTCTCACCCCAGCCCTTCCCACTAAGACTTCTACTTCCCAGTCTGCTGGTTAAAACACTGTTTAATAGCAAGAGTGCTAAAGTTCCCTTCAAACGGAGGTTTTCATAAAAACCAAATAGGGTGTGGGGAATAAAAGAAGGGTTGATTTAAATTTTCTGCCTGCTGCTGTGAAATTTTCAACACGCTCCTGACCAATGCCTTTGATGTCCCAGCAAAGGGACACCATGATGATTATTGAGCCTGATTTCTATTCTGAGAGGAGCTGTTAATTTCTTCCTTCTGTTTCCTCCAGTACTTTTCCATTCCTCCTCCTATGGCTGGAGACCAGCCTTCACTACTATTATATAGAAGAATTTGCTCAGTTCTGATCACCATAAAGCATTCAGGTTTGTTTGTTTTTCCCTGAGAATAAAAAGGCTGTCATTACTTATTTGGATTTTTTTTTTTTTAATGGTTGTCATGGTGGTGACTTTGCTAGAAAAGGTGGTGGTAGTGATTCAATTATTAAATAATGATTAATTGACTGAGCTGTAACAATGAGGCCTGAGCTACGCTATAAAATGGATGCTTACCCAGCCCGCTGGTGAGATGGTGGAGGTAAGTGTAACAACGAGATGGTAGAGGAAATGGAGGAATTTAAAGGAGGTGTTGGTGCTGGTGGCGCTGGTGGGGCTTGTGGTGGACATGGAGTTGGTAATGACTGTGACAATGGCAATGGTATCGATTGTGATGAGGATGGAGGTGGTGATAGTTGTAAAAGAGATTGGGTGTGATGTGGTGACCATGAGAGTCAAATGCTGATGATGGAGCAAGTTTGTTGGTGTAGGTGATGGTCATGAATGTAGAAATGGTGGGAAGCATAATAGAGGGTGTATATATATATACACACACACACACACACACACACACAGAGTTGTATCTCAAATAATTTTTTCACCAACATGATTTGTCTTTGTCAAACTAAGGCCAGAGGCAAAGAGCAGCTTCTCTTTTCTCAGAAAAAAAACATCCCCTGCATTAGATCATAGAAAAAGAAAACACATGACAAAATAACCAAGCCCTGGATGTGTCATTAGCTAGAAGAGCTAACAAGCTCGCAGTTGTCAGATACTAACTGTAATGATAGAATTCCAGCCTGAGCCATCTTCCCCTCAAAGATATTCCATAAAAAATAAAATAAAAAAAAACATGGAAGGGCCTTGTGTTGTGAGTTCCAAGACCACCCCTAGGTTCAGGAATTGGCCAGAAGGACTCACAAGACTCAGCAAATAGCTGTACTGATGACTAAGATTATCATAGTGAATAATACAGCAAATCAGCAAAAGGAAAAAGTACATTGGGTGAAGTCTGGAGGAAATCAGATGTAGCTTCCAAGAGTCCTCTCCCAGTGGAGTCTCACAGGACATGTTTAATTTCTCCAGGAACAAGTTGTGACAACACAAGTGAAAGGCAGTCTCCCAGGGACCCTCATTAGACATTCAGCACCCAAGGTTTTTACTGGGGGATGGTCATGTAAGCACCCTCTGCCTAGCACATGTCAACATTTCAGACTCCCAAAGGGAAGGAAGGTATTTAGCATAAACCACACTGTTTGTACAAACCATTGAGGCACAGTGAGCCATTCTTATCATTTATGGAAAGTCTGATATCAATATAAGGAGCTGTTTCCCAGCCACATATCAAGACACCAACCTAAGGTCATCTTTACAAGCAGGTCTTTCTCCGGCCGCAGCCTCGTCTTTTCTGCACAGACTTCTGCACAGGAGAGACACTAACAGCCAAGGCTGAAGACCAACAGAGAAGACTTGTCCCGGGAACCTCACAAGCTCTTTGCAAGCAAAGTGCAGTTACAGCCGCACTGCCCTTGACCTCGCTGGGTTGGTGGATAATTGCAGAGCCCTGGGAACTGCTGCACTGATTAACAAGAGCCCAGCTGCAGCACAAGCAGATGTGCTGCGTATTGGGGTGGCTGCAAAGTGATGAGCCCTCTAACGGAAACCAATCTAATTACCTGAAAACTGTGTTTCATAAAAGAAAATATTTGCAGATCCAGTCTGGTTTTGTCATTGATTCCTTTGTGAATGGCGGAATTTTGTGCAGGGAAAATAGGAATTTTAGATCAAAATCTGGTTTTACTCCTTATTAGGTAGTTGACTTTAGATAAATCGCTTTGGGTCTCAGAATGATGTTTGGTCGATTGGGGGGTTGTCACTCAAGATCGGAGAATTGGGATAATTATAGCCTTCAGGTCTAGCCACACTCTCATCATTAGTTCATGCAAGGACCCTCTCTTGTGTCTTTTTGTAATTGTTCCCTCAGCTCTTCTCTCTCCCCTCATCCCCACTCATCCCACCAGCAGCTCCACACATAAATGTGCTTGGAGGATGTCTGCAATAAATCTATTGTATCTAATCATTTGTCTGTAAAATGGATGTAATAATTCCTGGCTTACTGACCTCATTATGTTTTTGCAAAAGTGAAAAAACAAACAAAAAAAAGCCTAAAAACGCTTACTAGCAATGTCATGCACATATCAGGTCTCTTATTAATTTTAATTGATTTTTCAGCCAAAAAAAGACATTTTTGTTTTAGGTTTTCTGTATCATCTCATCCAGCCTTCCTGGCCTGACACAAAGACTGGACCAGCAGTGCTGGGTTCTCATCTATTGTGGGTTGACTTGTGTTGCCCAAAAAAGACGTGCTCAAGTCTGACTCTCTGATGTTTCTGAATGTGACCTTATTTGGAAATAAAAAGGGTCTTTGCAGATGTAAAAAATTAAGATAAGGTCATAATCGGTTAGGATGAGCCCTAATCCAATGACTGATGTCCCTTGAGAGAGGGAAATTTGGACACGGAGACACAGAGAAGACACACAGGGACAAAGCCCTGTGACAATGCCGGCAGAGATTGGGGTGATGCATCTACAAGCCAAGGAACACGAAGGAAGACCAGCACCCACCAGAAGCTGGGATGGGGCCAGGAAGAAGCCTTCCCTAGAGCCTTCAGAGAGCACATAGCCCTCCCGACATATTGGCTTTAGACTTCTAACATCCAGAAGTGGGAGGAAATAAACTTCTATTGTCTTAAGCTCCCCAGGTTGTGGTAATTTGTTATAACAGCTCTAGGAAACTAATACTCTGTCCCAGCCCCATCACCACATCACTTCGTGATTTTTGGCCAGCTCACTTCATCCGGCTTAGACATGCTGCGGTCCAGAGGTGAGACAGCATGGATTAGCCTTGAGCCCATGAGTTATGGATACAGGAGGGCTGGAGCCACACCTGCGGAAAAGCCAGAAGAGGAATTCCAAGAACGTGCTCTCTGGTGCCCAGAAATGTGGCTGCAGTACTAGATGTGTAGGTTGACGAGAGAGAAAACCAAGGCTGCAGGTGATGAAATGCCCCAGTTCTGTTGACACAGTGTCTGTGGCACAGCCTGGAGAGAACCTGTGCCTTTGGCCCCCAAGCCTGGGCTCGTCCATGGCACGATGCCCTTGTCTGCTTGGCCCTTGTCTTCAGGTTAGACACGTGGGGGGGAAAGGGAAGTGAGAGGCCATTGAGACCCTTGGGATCAGAGAGCTTGGGAAGGCTAAATGTGTGCGAGAGATGCAAAGAATAAGGAGGGCAAAGCACCTGTAATGTAGTGGAGCCAAGGAGTTGCTGCAGGGGGCATGATGTGTGGGGCCTTTTAGTAGCAATAAATCATCTCCCCTTAAATCAGCGTGAGAAATAAAGGGAGGGAGGTTTTTGCAGGGGTCTGATTGGTTGGTTCACCATGGTTTAAGACCAGACCCTGCTCTCCCATTCATTTTCACACCAATTCAGTTCGGAGGGATTTATGACCGAGCAATACAAAGAGTGATCTGAGTTACAGCTTGGCCTGTTTGTGTTCAGGAGGCCAAAGCAGAATGTTTCATTTTCCAGACTGCTGACTTTCTTTTTAACTCTCCTTCCCTGAAAACATAAATAAAGGGGAGACATTGAAAAATGATCCTGACTTTCCTGGTAGTTGAATCCTATTTGGAATTTAAAAAATAAAAACTGAACAATTGGAGAAAAGAACCCAAGCAGGTCTATGTGGTATCAAGAAAAGAGCTCAGAACTAGGGGATCAAGAGCCCCCACTCACCCAAGTGTTTGGGAAGCCACTTCCACAACCTGGGTGTGTGTTTCCTAATCTATAAAACAAGAGCAGAGCAGTCAGTGATCTATCTCAGGGACTCTGGTATCAAAATGACTCTGAGTTCAAATCCTGACTCTGGTGCTCTGAGATGTCACTCAACCTCTCTGTGCCACACTTTCCTCATCTATAAAATGGGAATAAAAATAAAACCTTTTCCTTGAGGTTTATTGGAAAATTAAAGAAACTAGCATTTGTGACGAGCTTAGAATGGTCCCTAGTATAGTAAAAGTATTGTACATGTTTGTTTGAGGAAACAAGAGTGTTGAGCAAGATGCTTTTCAATGACTCTTTCTACTTCCACACTGGGAGCTGGCCTTGGATTAGAGACACAGGGAAGTAAGAAGACATTGAGATTCTTGGGGTCAGAGATCTCAAGAAAACTACGCTTGAGAGAAAGAATACTAAAATTGAGTTGGGAGGCCAATTACCTTGCCCCAGCTTTGCCAAGGACATACTGGTATGGTCTTAACCACATTTCCATGTCTAATAAACTAGGAAATATGGGGTGGGTTATTTTCAAGGTCACTTCCAACACTTGAGTGATACGATTTTTCAATTGGGAACTGACAACCAAACTCCATAAGCACCAAAGTGTAACAACTAATATTTAGGGTACAGGGTATGGTTTTGATGCCTAAAACGTACCCCTCACCCCCTTTCCCCAGGATGCTATGTTGAGGGATCGCACATACAACCACCTATAGTCAAATGGAACACCAGATATTCGACACATCATTGCTAGTCCCATGAACATGCAGAACTCCAGAGAGAGCTGGAGAAAGCGATGTAGGCGTATGGTTGAAGAGGAACTTCCAACTCCCCATTCATGACCCAAATTTTGGTTCCCACATGCTCATAGGTGCCTTCGGGAGAAAGAGATGGAGAGGGGAGGGTCTGCACAACCTATATGATGTCGCTTAGCCAAATGGCTAAAGATGGTTGACTAATGTCTCCCAGTGGGTTGTGGACAGATAAGACACTGCCTTTCAGAGCAGCGACCCCACCCATTAGTGAAATGCATCCCAATAATTTCCAGACACTGACCACTCAGGTAAGCCTCTCCTCCTCCCATTAGAAAAAGCCAATAGTGGGTTGGGAAGAGGGGTCACAGTGATCCCAGGACTCCCCCAACACTCCTCCTTCAAGTGAGAGAAAGTTTGGACCCAACTTCCTCACTCTCCTGTACAGGAACAGCTTGGATTCTTATGACAAAATAATGGCTATTCATATCATTACATGTAATTTAAGGCAAGTTAACTTGACTATAGGTTTTATCTGATTATAGCAGTAATTTGTTTATGGATGGGGCTTAACCAGACTGAGTTCTAATCCCAATCCACTTACTAACAGGCAATGTAGAGAAGTTACTCAACCTCTCTGCCTAAGTTTGCCATCAATAAAAGATGGAGAGAATGCTCTCGACTTCATATGCCTTTATGGAGATTAAATAAAATAGTGTATGAAAAGCACTTACAGTGCCTGGAACACAGTAGGTGACAATAAATTATAGTCATTAATCAGTATTTTGTCAAACCATCTCAGAGACCTTAGAAATACATCTGGTGTAGCTCCCTTTTTCATACAGAATAACTGATAATCTCCTCTTTCATTATTTAAGCTTTCTCGGGAAAGTATAATACTTTATTACTAATACTCCTCTTTAAAAAAAAAGCCAGTATTCCTCGTTTTCAAAAGAAATGCCTAGACTTTAAGTCTTTTTCTTTCTTTCTTTTTTCCCCCCTTGGATCCAAAAGGACAAAAAGACTCTCAGGGTCCTGCACTGAAATCTTCACGTCGTTGAAGAAAATGCCCTTCTAGGCCACTGCTTTCTTAGAGACAAAGATCCAAATGTCCATGGAAAAATGGAGCAACCGCCTGTGATAAAAAATTTAGGTTATGTAACCAGAGATTAAAAAGACTCCAGAATTCTTGGCTAGGGTATTACACTCTAATGACGCTATATCAAAGAAGTGAAAAAAGAAAACCTTTGTTTGGATGCAGTAGAAAGATGCCCGTATCTGCCTACACTATATTAGTGGAAACTTGGAAAGATTTCAAGGGCCTAGCAATAATATGGCGTGGCTGCAAAAGGGTCAACTATCTAAACTCTCCAGGGTATGTCCACTGCTGCCAACTGACTCATTCACTTATTCATTCGGTCTTTCCACCCCCCAGGTGTAATACTTACTACATGAGCAGTACTATGCATGACCTTGGGAATATAATGGTACATAAGACATGATATCTGCCCTCACAGATTTTCATTTCTAACAAAGTAGATAGGAAATGAACTAAATATGGGGTGAGAAGGAAGCGTGGTAAGTACTTTGGTAAATCATGACAAATGAGTCGCTGAGATTTGAACACCAGCAATTTGGCTTCAGAACATATGGTTTCATCGTTATGCTGTTGGTCACCTGCCTGTGGGTAAGCAGTAAGAGAGGGAATTAAAGTGCAACTCGGGGCAACTTGATTCCTCCAGAATCTTCATACATAGTCACTGTGCTCAGGATGCCTCATGCTTAGCTTTAGATGCCCGTGAAAGAGCATCTGGAGGAGTGAAGTCAGCAATTGCAGCCACGCGTCTGATGCTTGGGGAATGGGTCTAGCTGGGGACATGGACCTAGGAGTGAGCAGCAGGGAAGTACTCACCAGTGGAAGGAGAAAAGAGCCCGAAGCAGAACTTGGGCACCACCATATTTAACTCATACGCAGATGGAATCTCAATCTATGATCTTTCCAAACTCCTCCTGGAACCTTCCCGCAAGAGAGGGCCAATTAGACCACAGGCATCTCTGTCTCCAATTACTGGGTAGTTCTCTTGCAGGAATTTTGTTGTTTCTCTCACATAGACCATGACATGAGCTGGACTTCTCATAGTCAGGGCAACAGGAAATGACATAATGACACGAAAATACAGCTGTATCGCGGACTCCTACCTCCACTTGTCTGATCCCATTGTAATCTCGACTACGCTCACTCTTATGGTTAAAGAGGACGTAGAGCATTCCACATTTCTGTTTTTGTCTCTGCTTTGTTTCTGCCTCTCCTAGCTTTGGCTATTTCACACAGTCTTTTTCTGAATGGATTTGCTTAAGTACTTTTTTCTTCTACCTATGAGACTTGATGCCTTTCTCTTTCCATATAAGGAATTTCCTTTCAGGTAAATCACTCCAAGGGGAGTAGAAAGGAAAGATCCTCTAAATCAGACCTGCAAGAGTTAAGAGAGGGAAAGAGTCAGAGATTTCTCAAGGTGATAACACCTCTCTTTTGTCTTAAAAGATGAATAAGTATCATTCAACAAGGTCTAAAGCAGTACAGATGGAGGGAACCACAGAATCAGTTCAATTTTGCTAGAACGTGAAATCCAAGATGGAGCTCGGCAGGAGAAGGGGCTGGAGCAGTAGGCGTCTGTAAGAGCTGATGGACCTCCTGCTGAGGAACTTGGCTTTCATCCTGTTGCTTTCCTTTGAGAAATAGGCAACTGATTAAAAAAAAAAAAAAGTGGGGGGGTCAAATTCCATCTTTTTGCTCCTTTCTAAGTTTCCAGAGGGCGGGAATCATAGCTTCTATTTTAAGCACCAGAAATTCAAAGGCTTACACATTTACAATTGGCTGTTCATTATCTGTGTATATTTGTCAGATGCATTAGTATATTTTTCAGACATTGGTCTTTTTTCCTTGAAATAAGTTTCAAACTAGGTAGGCTGTTTTTCTACTCAACTTCTGGACCAATAAAAGATAAACATAGAATACTAGAATAGCCAGGACTTTGGAGAACAACTATTTCAACACTTCATTATACACAACTATTCCCTACAATCTGTATAAAAATGTAGCATTATAACACACCATAACCTGAGTTTTTGAGAATAGCATGTTGCATCTCCTAAAAAAACTAGATTATCATCAATGGTCTATGGAAGGAAGGAAGGAAGGAAGGAAGGAAGGAAGGAAGGAAGGAAGGAAGGAAGGAAGGAAGGAAGGAAGAAATTCAAGTGCTGGGGCCAGGCAGATATCCTAAATAAGTCAAGTACATTGGGTATATTTTTAAAATCTTGTGCCCTCATACTATCTTCCATTTTCCCACTTTTCCTAGACATGTGGATATATAGCAACAGTTTTCATTGATAAAATCAACCACATCTGTGTAATGACAAATGGCTGCTGACATTCAACCTAAGTGCTGGCGAACAATTAAATGTGGTGGTGACCCCTGTGAAGTGGAGTGTGGACAGCAGCCATACTCCACATCAGCCAACTGCTGCTGCCTGAAAATGAGTGGCCAGTCCTGCCAGAGCTTCCAACTCTTCCTAAGCAGTTTTCATGTATAATAAAATTGCTCTGTTTTTAAAGACTAGCTCGCATTTTTAAAAACACCTTTGGACCAGGGAAAGCAAGTCTACAGGACAAATACAGCGTGTGGCTTGCCAGTTTGCAATCTCTGTTCTATTTTCTTTAGTTCTCCACAGCGCACCAAGGGGACTCCATAACATATACTAAGGGCATGAATGGAGGGATGAAGGTCATTCTCTTCTCTGCTCCAAAATCATTTTCCTCAGCACTCCAAATCACTGGCTTTATTCTAGAAGCTGTGCCCACATTTGATAAGAGGGCTAGAGTGCATGGTTTACAAATTGGTCTTCAGAAGCAGAATCTCAATGTATGAAAAAGGACAGCTGCTCTGGTTGAATCCCATCCTCGAGTGTCCCCATGTCCCATGATAAACCCCACATGTTACCTCCAGTGGATCATGCAGCCCATATGGAAACCATACATGCAGTGAAAACAACACGAGCTTTAGGAAGAAAGGGGCCCCAGCTCCAGTTAGGCCACTTCCTAGTACTGTTTCCCCGAAAATAAGACCTAACCGGAAAATAAGCCTTAGCACGATTTTTCAGGATGACGTCCCCTGAACATAAGCCCTAATACATCTTTTGGAGCAAAAGTGAATATAAGACCCGGTCTTATTTTCGGGGAAACATAGTAGCTTAGAAAAGTCAGCTGGCCTCCCTTAGCACCAGTGTCTTCCCACAATCCCACAAATCTGTAAGTCAAGGATAATCATCTATATCACAGTATTGTTCTGACAATGAAATTGAATCATGTGTAGGAAAGCCTTTGGCACAATGTCTAGCATCTAGTAGCTACTCAGTATTGGAGACTGAAACCATGCCTGGGCTCAAAGACACAAAGGACAGCGTCTTTCATAGTCCATCACAGACCATCAAATGATGGTCTCCAGCTCAACATGTAATCAACTCTTATTACAATTACCATGGAAAGGGAATTTTGGGATAGAGGTGGAGGTATCTGAAATAGTTATTATTAATAACAAGTACGCTTCTGGAAATGTAATTAAATGTCTCCACTTTTTTATTAGTCTCTGGGAGATATATGAGACCAATTGTCAGTAACTGTGAAGGCTCTGAGATTTTACCCTATTGCCAAGTGAAAAAATTAGCCTGACAGTTTCACTGATGCTGACAGAAGACATGAGATTCCTGCATCAAAGACCAAGGGCGTCATGACTTCTCCCCTGCACCCCAAAGCCAGGCTCACTGAGCTCTCCTTCAGAAGACTAACTTCATCCCAGACACTTGCCCAATCGGGAGCTATACCACATTATTTCAAGAGGAAAAAGCAGCTAACTGTTTTACAGCTATTGGGTTTCTATTGACAGAAACTCATCTCAGCCTAGAGGAAAAAAAAAATGAAAATATACAAACTGACGTAGCTGGAAAGAATACCCAGGTAGCTTGTAAAATACAAGAATGAGTCTCAAGAGCAAGAGCTTCACAGACTTGCATGACCTTCTCTCTTTCTTCATTGTCTCATTTCTATTGGCTGCGACATGGATCCATTTGACAGGGGTCTCTCACAAGTACTAGCAGCTTTCTTCCTTCTCTAGGATTCTGAACAAATAGAGAATTAAAACTAACAAATAAACAAACAGAGCCTTAGGGGAGACCCAAATATCACCTCCATTACTGAGAAAGGTTAGGTTGAGAGTATGTTGCTTAGTATAAAAGGCGAATGAGGACGGCCGGATGACTCAGTTGGTTAGTCAGAACCAGGAGCTCTGAACCACAGGGTTGCCAGTTCGATTCCCACATGGTGGGAGCTGCGCCCTCCACAACTAGATTGAAGACAACAAGCTACTGAGCTTCCACAGGGGTAGCCGGATGGCTCAGTTGGTTAGAGCGTGAGCTGTCAACAACAAGGTTGCCGGTTCAATTCCCACATTCAATTCCCACATGGGATGGTGGGCTGCACCTCCTGCAACTAAAGATTAAAAACTGCGAGTGGACTTGGAGCTGAGCTGCGCCCTCCACAACTAGATTGAAGGACAACGACTTGGAGTGAATGGCCCTGGAGAAGCACACTATTCCCCAATATTCCCCAATTAAAAACAAACAAACAAACAAACAAACAAAAAACAGCAAATGAGACTATGAACTTTAGAATTAGGCAGATTTACTCAATCAAGACAGTGCAAAAGTGCAAAAGGGGCAACAGGGCATATTGTCTCTGCGTGCAGCCAGCTTCCAAGAGGAAGAAGGGCAGGAAAGGAGGAAGTGGTCGGCCTCCCCACTCAGCCACGGAGGGAGCAGAGCTCATCTTGGGTTTTGTTGTTGTTGTTTTATGCTTTGAAATACTTATTTTTCATTTCATGAAAAATGTTAGATATAAAATGATTCCATTTGAAAACTCATTTTCAAAAAGTAATTTTATAAAAGTGTAAAATAATGTTGTCCATGTGCATTAAAGTAAATTTTCTACAATCTAAATATTGAAAATTAACATAAACAAAATAAATATTTCCATATAGAGTCATGTACTTTAATCAGTTTTTCCAAAGAATGCTCTCTTTCTTTTTTTTTTTTTCAGTTCAGTGTTACTTTTGACCAGGTCAACAGCAACAAAAAAGAAACCTGCAAGTTTTATCAAGGCTGTATTTTTTTTATTAAAAAAAATTATATATGAAGAGTAGCCAAAACGTAGGGTTTGTTTATTGTTTTTCATTTTTTTCTCATGAGCTAATATTGAATGCATAAGGAAAATAATTCAGCAGAAATATTTATTTCTTTGTTTCTGTCAATTTGGTTTTATACTGTTTGAAAAACCTCTAAATTTCAGTTGCATTTTGTTCAAAATAAACTGGCCAAATTCAATCAACCTAATTACAAATGGAGTGCCAAAAATTTTCATACTTTAAGATGTTAGGAAATAGTAATTATTGAAAAATACAGCTTGCATGTATTCAGACTTTGACATTTGTACGTGATAAATCAAGAGGAGCTGAGCAGACTATCAAACGAGAACGCCAATGGTGTACAAAATTTAATTTTGGAATTCTTTGAATATTTTAGGGTAATTTCATTTTTAGGACACATATGTAAGTTTGTTTTTAAGACACAGATTTCCGAAATTAAAATTATTTAGTTTTGAAAATATGTACATTTTTTAAGATTTAAATTGCCCTCCAGAAGTCTTATATCAATTTTTACTGGTACCTGCTATTTAAGAAACTGAGTTAAAAATTATCCTCACTGTAGGGTTTCTTTTGCCCAGTTAGTCTTCCCACACCTACCAGTCCCATGACTCAGTGTAGCATCCCTGAGGCAGAGTAAAGGTAGGAAAGTCCAAGAATGTGTTTAAGGGAAATTCCTTCCTCATGGCCATAGAAGAGTAGAGAAAAGGACCTTTGCCTCCAACGTACTGTACACTCCAGTTTTCTCCATGTAGTGAAAATATGGTGTCAGCAGCCCCAGATTTCTTTCTCCTCAGCTTCACAACTCCAGAAAAATGGGAGCATCTTTTCCCCAATGTCCATGTAACAACCCCAGAGAATACATCGGATTGGCCTTGCTGGTGTCCCCTGCCCATCACTAGTCTAACTGCTATATCCAAGGGAATGGTACCTGAGGATCAGCCAAGCCCGAACCAGGTGTCCATCCTTGAGTGTCAGGATGCTGAACAATGTGCGATACTCACCATTTTAGAGAGCAGTGGATTTGGAAATATACAAATATCGTTACATTTGACCTTTAACACCACCTGTGATAGGTCAAAGGAAAAGGCACTGGTATCTGTAGATTAGACTGAATGGCCCGGCACATCACAGGTGCTCAATAACTGTTTGATGGATGGATAAATGGCGGAGGAGGGAACAATCCTGTGAGATTGACACCACTGTCCTCACTTTAGAGAGAAAAAAGGATTGGAGGGGTTAAGAAACTTGCCCAAGTTTACACCAATAGTAAATGGAGCTGCTAGGATTCAGAGCCAGGCCTCGTAGCAAAGCGTTCTGTCTAGGGGATTATTGTCAGTACTGACTCTTAGTCAGAACCAGGATTCACGTATCAGGTGCTCATCAGTATTCCCCATGTCACTCCTGAGGTGCCTTTTCTTTTCCTCCCACTGTCCAAACACTGAGGTTCTTAAGAATAGAATTTTTATTCTGGATCTTGACTGTTCTTTTCCAAGTTATTCTGAAACACAGAGATTCTGATTGAATAAGTATTGAGTGGGGCTCAGGGATCTGCATTTCAGCCACAGCTATGAAATGGGAGCTCATGCAGAGGTCTGCAAAGCCACCAAACCTGGCCCCCACGATCTCCAGCAAATAATGTCCCTCTTTTCACTTCTGCCTTCCTAACCTTGCTCAGGTTCCTCTCATTGGTAAAATCTACCCAGAAATGTTCAAGGAAGGAAGTTGTGGTGGTGCTGCTCTGACCACAGATACTCCAACACACACACACACACACACACACACACCTCTGTATCCACTTTCAGGAAAAATGGATGGCCTGCCACTCATCCATAAGTGACCACTGATTAGGAGTTTGCAGAATTAGGTAGAAATTGCCCAGCAAAACCATTTGCCTTCACTGCACATTAAAGCTTCAATTCCAGTTATAACCTTCCTGCCAACTGGTAGTCCAGATGTTTCATACAAACCTCCAGATATGAGGAATGTGCTTTTCTGGATGAGTAGGCTACTTATGCTGTTCCCACATCCGTCTACCTGTAGTTCTCACCCACTAGTCCTGATTTGATCCCTAAGCACAAATATATCAAATCCGGTCATTATTCCAAATGGCAGTCATTAGTCATGTTCTCTGGAACCTTTTCTTCGCCAGACTATTATCAATTTTAAGCATGGCTCGTTCAACATGAGTGGAGTCCCTTGACCATCTCAGCTTTCATTTATTTACTCAATAAATATTTATTGAGCACTTTAGTAGCAAGAAACTAAATGGTTTCCAGAGAAAGAACTCGACATTCTGGTTTTGGCTACTGGCTCTAGGGTTTAGTTCAGGATGACCTAGGGGAAATTTATCTCCTTACTGACACCATAGAAGAGTTTGGTTATAATCTCTAAATTCCATTCTGTGGCATCATCTTCTGTTCGCCATTTCTTATACCTATATATCTTTTTTCTTTTCCTTTTGCCTGAGAAATGTTGTGTTTTCTTCCCTGCCTTTCTGGCCCCTCTGGCTGTTTCTCTCTCCTCCTGCACGGTCTCTGTTTCACAGATTCTTTCTCATCGTCTCCTTCCTGTTCCTCAGTCTACCTCTGTTTCCCTGCATCTTTCTCACCTTGAAAAACAGTGTGTGAACAAGGGCTTATATGGGGGTGGGGAGAGGACAGGGTATCTCTTGGTGAGATTCTCTGCAGCCAATGGAGTTTTCAGCCAGCAAAATCCAGCTCCATTAATTGGCTCTAGGCATTCAGACTCCCAGACCATGGCCTCCTCCACCAACCCAGCAGGTAATACAAGACCTGGGAGGCCAAGGATACAAAAAAAGTTACTGTGCCAAGAGATAATGGCCTATGAAATGAAAATGCTTACCCACCTGCTCCGCATGGCCACCTCGCAGTGGGGACCCACAGCTGGCCCCAGTCAATGCTGAGGGAAAGTGGGAGGAAACTTGTCCCAGATCCTGAGTCAACAGAGAAGACCAGGAAAGTCTGCCAAATGCAAGTAGCTCAAGCCAAGATTTTCCCTCACCAGTGCCATCCAACATTCCAAATATGCCCACAGTATATGGTTCGAAGGACCCCAAAGAGTCAGCAGACCTGGAGTTGACTCACAACTTTGCCAGTAATTGACTGAGACCTTGACTAAGTCATGTCCTCTTTCTAGGCCACCATGTTCTCATCTCTAAAGGAAGAAACACAAATGCCATCAACTAATTCTAGAATTGCTTTAATTGTAAGGTTGTTGCAAAGGGATTTGGCCAATTTTGTTTCCCTGTAACTTTGGTACCTGCTGCCTGTCCATAAGCATTTTTGGTGCCTTTTCACAGATTGGAGCCAAGCAGGAAATAAAAAATGAAGGAGATCAAAGTTATGAAAAAGACATGTATTCCTCCATTCTTGAAAAGAAACCGAAGTAGTTACACAGGAGGCAGAAGATGCAGATTTCTCCTTTGTTCTACACAGATAACTGATCTGCAGTGTATGGCCCCAGACTCCTGCTCTATGTCTGTGTTGGTGTACTGAACACAACTCTTGGTGCCCACCCCCTTTTGGGCTCAAACTACTGACCTACCCACAATTCCCTGCTCAGGGAAGCAGCACTGCCAGAATCTTTGTTCAGGGGAGGCTTTCTTTTAAACCAAGAAGGAAATCTGACCCAAGAGATGCCATCAGTAGGCTGGTCAAAGGTAACCTGGAGCAAAGGACTGAAAGAGGGAGAGAATCATTAATGAAGTCATTATATAAGTCCCCTCTAGAATTTATGGTCAAGGCTATTGAGAGGATGGGCCAGCCATAAATGAGAAGAGAATAGAGCAGAGATATGGAGAGAAATGGAGGTGCCTAGAGATTTATGAGAAAGACAGAAACAGAAGTCCCTTCATTCAGGTAGGGCTGCTGGCACATTCCAGGTCAGCAAAATTCCAATCTCTAGGAACCTTTGTTTCTTATGGCAGACTGAAGAAGGATTTTCCTGGCAACCGAAGAGTCTCATCAACACCCATAGATGTGGATATTCAAGCCCCAGACACCGGCACCAAATTCCTTTAAAGTGTAAGCGTATAAGTAGCCAGTGGTGTCAATGGTATGACCTCTAGGAAGGTACATAAAATCATAACTTTGGACAACCTAGAAAACTTTATAGCTTCCTCCAATCCTATAAAATATTGGTTCAACAAATTTAAAGGAAATCACATATACCATTAATTTGTTCAACTATCCATTTTACAGTCAAGTGACTTTTTTTTCAGAGTTAAAGGGCATGTAAATGGAAAAAAAATGGATTTTATATCGCGTAAGAAGCAATGTTTATTTTGTTTTTCATTAATAGCTCCCCCTTAAGCCCTCCTGTCACATCCTTCTCTTTGGGGGAGTAGGGGTGCAGTGAGATACATGCAATATGCTTACATTCTGGAATCAGACAACAAAATGTTTTGTTTCATTAGGCAGCAATTGTTTTTGCCACACTTTCAGTAACCCTGCTTCCTTTGACATGTTACTCTCCCCACCCTACAAGCCTCGTAATCTCAATTCAAATACTCTACCTCCCTGCCAACTGGGACGGTACGAGAGAGGACACATGCCCTTGGCCCAACAAAGCAAAGGACATAATTCACTGGACCACAGTTTTTGGCCCAAGGGTAAGCATGTAACCTTAACAAAGCTAAGCAGAATTATTCCTTCAGATTGTTTAGTTTGGAACTGGAAGAAAAGGGGACTACCTTTTCAGCTATATTCCCTTCAAGTGGGGATAGTCAGAAAAGCAGAGAAAATCAATGAGAGGATGAACAAATTATTTTATTAGAGTCCCGAAAGCATGAGACCACAATCAGATGCAGTCTGAGGTCTTGTCATATGTATGTTTCTCTTCCCTCTATTAACTCCACTTCTCTCTATAAAGTATGGAACTTTATTGCTGTATGTCTATAGTTGTTCTACTTCAGATAGATAGATAGATGATAGATACATAGATAGATACATAGATAGATACATAGATAGATAGATAGATAGATAGATAGATAGATAGATAGATAGATAGATAGAGATAGTTAAATGATAGACGGATGATAGATAAATGTAGATAAAGAGAAAGAGAAATAGCCATAGCTATAGATATACGGGTATTATAGGTATATATAGGTATTATAGACATGAATCCCCCTCTATTTGTGTAAGTGGGAAAGGGTAGATGCAGGAAATTGTGGGTTGACCAGATGGTTTCAGGGAATTAAACACTGTATCAGGAATAAGAAGAACTGATCATAGATATTGGTGCTCAAACAAAAAGCCTGGGTAGAAAGCAGATTCCAAAAAGAGTTACAAGCTGATGCATTTGTCTAAAATACCCAGAACAAAACTGATTGTGCAGACTGAATCTCCTTCTCCAAAAAGAGAAAAGCTTTGACTAATGAGTCTAATTGTCATGAAATGGTACAATGAAGTAAATGGCAAAAGGAAGTAAGATATCCTGTGACTAAGACTTGATGGTCATGGGAAGCAAGAGGGAAGGATGTGGAGGAGGAGAAAGGGAGGAAGTCTTCTGTCTGCTCTGCGGAGCCAGAGGTTCTGCTCATTGAAATTGCAGGTCACGTTCTCACTGGAGTGGCAAGGACCTTAAGTGGGAATAAAGAGAAGGCACCTCCTGATCCACTGACTCCTGCCAGTTACCAGGGAAGACAGGAGACTATCTGTGGGGTGACTAGGAAAATAGAATTTGATTGGATGCTAATGAGTTGAGGCCTTGTAACATCGTGCTGTGTGACTTGAATTTACCAGCAAGAGTCCAAGTCAGGTGAGACAACACTACACTTCTCAACCACATCAGTTCATTCGAGTTGAGCCTCCGTGATATGTAAATAACACATTTTGAATCCCAGCACCTCTATTTTTTAAATATGTGACCTTGAACAAGTAAACTCAGCTATTCATGTGTATTGGGGCGATAATACCCGAGAGAGCTCTGGTGAAGGGTGATTATTGTATGTAGCCCAGGCCGACCACAGAGCTGGCAAACAGTGACCATTGGTTTCTTTTTCTAGTGCGATGTCTCTCCCACTTGGCTGAATGTTCCAGAAGGCGAGGACAATGTCTGAGTCACTTACCATTTACGTTTTCTGCACAGAATAAGTGCCAAATAATTTTGTTTAAATTTTGAATGGTGAAAATGGAGAGGAAGAGGCAAAGGCAGAAGGAAAAAAAGAAGGACAGAATAATTAGAGGAACAGGAAGGAAGCATATTTTAAAGCACGTATTTAGGCCATTCCATGATCACCATGCTTGAGGAGGAAAAACTATGTCAAATGGTTTCTCGGTACATACTTATCCCCCAACTCATCAAGTTGTACACACTAAATATGTACAGCTCTTTATGTGTCAATCATACCCCAATGAAGTAGTTTTTAAAAAATACTTCAGAACAAAACAAATATCAAATAAGCATAACAAAGAGAGATCCAAGAAAGTCGAGTAGATAAACACGGTGCCTGCTTCCTTCCAGGAACACTTTAAAATTACAACTAAATTACAAAACAATCAACCTGAAGAACCATCTGAAGTCTAGCTAAACAGAAGTTTTATAACTAAGGTTATAAAGAAGAAGCCACATCGAGGCTGGTAGGAGGGCCAGAGACGTGAAACGGGCTGACCCCAAACCTGAGTTTGGTGGTTGAATCAAAGGGATAGCTCAGCCGTGGAGATTCCTCCTTGAGGAATGAGGGACGCCAGCTGCCTACCAGGCTCCCCAGTCTCAAGTATTGGTGCCGGGAAGAGGAGTCTCCACAACATCTGTCTGTGAAAAACAGTGGGAATTCCAACCATTCCAATGGGACAGAGGGATGCAGAAAACCCAGAAGTCCTCTTAAAGGGCCCACACAATTTAAGACTCACGCACAAGCACTCAACCTGGGGTCTGGTGGAAGGACAGTGACTCAGGGTTCATCAGAGGTATATGGGGGGGAGGGGCAGACTGAAGTGTGAATCTTCAAGACAAAGTCTGGAGAAGTCGCTATTTTCCTGTGTGGGGTCCTTTACCCCTGCAGCCAGCAGGAGGACGCCATCTTTTCTGTGTTGAGCCCGCCCCCCCACAGGCTAAATCTGAATCTGATTGGCCTGGTGAGCTCCACTGCCCCTCCCTGCTGGCTCCCTGGGAGCCCACGCCACCCAACTCCTCCAATGCTGGAGGCACTTTCTCCAGGAACAACCAGCCCTGCCTGCATTGCACTTTCTTACAAAAGTATTACAGTTCACGGGCCCCAGGCAGGCAGTGGCTGGTCTCAGTGTGCTCTGAGACTTTTGCTGAGTAGCTCCAGGTTCAGCACTGGCCCCAAATCAGAATCTACACTAACATGGTGACCACAGCTCTTCCCACTGTAGTGATTCCCTGAGGCTCTGCCTCACCCAACTTGCATACCACACAAGGCTTTGTCGGTGGCTGAACCTTAGGGGAGTTGGCAGGTGGTAGCAGGCTCAGAGTGTCCTAGCTTTTTGCAGAGCTACCCCAGGCCTGGTAATGGTGGCAGCCATTCACAGCATGGCCTCTCCCATATGCCTCCAGGTACAGCACAGGCAGCAAACCACCATAGATCGCTTTGTGTAAATAACACATTTTGTGTAAATAACACAGGACTACCTCCTACGAGGTAGTCCCTGGCCAGTCACAGACAGTAGGTGACGTGGACCTGCACCAGAGCCCCTCCCAAGAGGCCCCAGAACCTATACTAGGAAGTTGGCTTCAGACCACAGCAGAGCTCTGCCCAATTAGCCCAAGTGGCACACAAAAAGGGTGGCCACAACAGGCACCAGAGCCCTTTGAAAATATACTCTGATAATCTGTTTTTATCACTTATAGCCTAATCAGATTCCCTAGTTTCTATACTTTTCACAAAAATTTGTTTCCAAATTTTTATTGTTATACATAACTTTTTGATACAAAGTTTTGGACAAAGACTGGCTGTCCTTTTTTCCTTTTATATTATTGAACATTTAGATTGTTTCTGATTTTGTATAAAGCTATGATATTATAGAATCAAGTAATACAGGGCTCCCTTACAGCACAGACTTTTTTGCAGTTTAGCCTCTATCTTCCTCCTGTTTCAGGGCTGTGTTGGCAATGGTAGTATCTAAAATTTTCATTGTGAATCAAAGCTATAATGGTGGGGACGGCCATGGCCTCATCACAGGTCTCCCTCCCATGAGAGGATTACAGGGCAGACCTTACCAATGACAACTGAAAATTCAGCTAATTCTCCTCCATCCACACCTGTACCTGCAGTGAGTTCAAGGACTTGGGGGCTGATCAATGACAAGATAGGACCATGAGATGGCAGTGTCATATAACAAGCTTTATTGAGTGGCACTTCGGCTTGCCTAAGAGGGGAAGTCCCTCACAAAGGTGACCTTCCAGAGGTAGCTAGCACAGGGTCACTACCCAGAGGGGAAGAGAGTCCAGGGACGCCCAAGCAAGGGGGGATGTGGAGAGAGGACTTGAGTATCTAGGTAAGTTTGTTCAGCAGCCAGGTGAGGAACCTCTGGGTCACAGAGCTCCAAAGGCCAGTAGCCCTTTAGGGTCTTTTATAGCCACGGGGTTTGTCTTATTTACAGCTTGATGTTAGGTGCAATTTTATGGGGTAGGCAAACCAGTCAGACTCTAAATGGCTTAAAATATGCTTATCTGGACTATGTTTAAAGCAATTATATGTGTAAGAATTTGAACTTGTTGCCAGCAGGCTTTAAGTTAATACTTCTAGCTTGTTGTGAAGAAGTTAATAACACAGGACCATCTGTAACCCATCTATTTATCAGTGCTTGATATGCCAGGTTTTGGACTCCAGAGTTTTGTCCCTCATGATCCAGGAGGAAAGGTCTTCCTGGAAACGTCTGTTCCTTTAGGCTAAGGATGGTCAACTAAGATTATAACACATGTTCTGTACTTACCTGCCATGACCCTGGGACTGCTGTGAAATGTGCAGTTTCCTCTTTTGTTGTGAAGATTATATTTGCTCTTTATTTGATTGTACTTTAGTGTTTTCAAATCTGGGGAGATTCCTTTTTTAACCACCAATGCTTAGGTCCCACTCCAGGCCAATTATATCAGAACCTCTGAGGGTGGTACACTGGTACTATTTAAAGAGTTCCCCCAAGTGATTCTAATGTGCCAGAGTTGAATGAACAGGGCTACAGCAAAGCAGATGAGAGCATACTAGAAGTTGAAGTCCGCAGTACTGGCTTTGAATGCTAAATTTAAATTATCTGGACCTCAGTTTACTCAATTGTCAGAGACAGAAAAGAATTCATAGGGTATTCTTTGTGCCAGGAAGTCACATTGCCCTGGAGAAGGCCACTCCCTATTTTCACCAAGTGCCTTGCGGACACTGAGCTATTCATAGATTCCCAAGGGAGCCATGCCCTCTCTTAATTACATGCCTTTTGCATGTATAGACCCTCTGCAGAAAACAATCACTGGTCAGCAGGGCTAGCTCCAAACTAGCCTTCATGGCTCACCCCAAGCATCACCTTTGCAGAAAGCCTCCTGTGGCCCATACCTCAAGGCTTGGTGATGTGATTCTCCTATCTTCTCCTCCTTGGTCCCCCGTGCCCGTGGCTCTGATAGCACTTCTTGCACTAAGGTTGTCATGTATTTCACTGGGCCCTCTCTGAAAGACCAGCTGAATAACTACCACAGTGTTTTGTTGATGTCAGTGGAAGTGAAAGCACTTTAAAGTTGTAACGTACCATCTCCTGAGTTGGTAGCTGTATCCTGGAAGGGCTGCATTGCAGAGGGAGTTGTGATGGGCACTGAGCAGCCCACTGTTCCTGTCTCTCCTTCTCCATTTCATTCCCTGGTATGGCTTCTCAGAACAACATGCAGGCAGAAGGCCCAAGCTGAGCTCAGCGAGCGTCTAGCTGCATTTCCCTCTTGGAGTGTGCTATCACCAAGGGAAAGGCTCACTCAGAGGTACAGGAACAGACTGTGACTTCCCATTAAGATAGCATGTGATCTCTTTGCCATCCCAGAGTCTCAGGAAATCGTCTGTTTTATAGCCAATGCCCAACATGTGGGCCAACAATAAAGCTGAGTAGTACTAGGTTTTCTGGGTTATAGCAAAGAATGGAAGAAGGAAAGGACCAATCCTATATTGTTTCTGTCACAGCAATATCATGCCTCCTAGAATTTTCTTAAGTACAGAGATGAACAAAATTCAGCCTGCCCTCAAAAATCTACAGCCTAATGGGAAGATGGTGGTAAACGTTTAACAGCTGTGGAGGCAGGGTGTACTGGAAGCCCTGTTTTGTAGCATTTGCCAATTTCTGTGGTGTAAATACTCTCACGTGGCTGATTTTGTTTTCCAATTTTCATTTGTTCTTAATCAGTGCTGTCAGTTCAGTCCCAGCTGGACCACAAGAGCCCACAGAATCAGTGTCTGTGTTTGAGTTTTGCTTTCATCAACGCTATGACTAAAAGTAATAAAATACTTTTTTTAGAGCAGTCACAGAAAGTCCCTGAACAGAAAATTTTAATCTTTGAGCCAGAGGCAGTTTTTCTGTGATTCTAATGAAATTTAAGCTTCAGCGTTCCTTACTTGTGCATGCTCCTTCTAAATATGCATACACTTGCATCCCTAATTTTATATTCAGAATTTTGTAGGCCTTATTTTTTTAAGACCAGCATAAATTGTATGAACTTTAGACTCCATCCCTGTTTGATCCTGTCAGTTGTTTTCTTTTAAGTTCCACAGTAAAGTGTAAAGTAAATAAGCCATTGCAGTTTCTTCTGAAACACTTGGATCTTGTTAAAAGGTAGGTTCTGATTCAGTAGGTGAAGTGTGCAGCCTGAAATCTTGCATTTCTAACAAGCTCCCAGATGATGCGAATGCTGTCTTTGCATGGACCACACTTTTTGCAGCCAGGTCTTAGGACAGTCTACACAGCATCAGTCGCTACGTCTAGCAAAGCTTTTCTTTAACAGGCACTTTATTTGAGATTACATCACACAGGGTACTCTCACTACCTGTTTCGCTGCTGAGCCCAGTTCACTCTCAGTATTCCATCATCTTGTGCAGGCCTTCTCTTTGCTGCCTTCAAACCCAACCTCATCAGATTCTCGTAATCCCTGATTCCCTTTCCTATGAAGATCTGTTGCTTATAATCACACCTTATATTTATTCCTGAATGGCTCAGGGTGCTTGGTTGAAAACAACAGAATTCATTTTATCTAGTTAAAGCAACTAGGAAGTTATTATAGGGCATGAAGTCTCTTCTAGAAGTCCCAAGCAGATGGGTAGATGCTATTCTAACAGGAACTAAACCAGGAGGAATGAAGGCCTTGCCCATTGGAGACTCCGATATCTCAGCATGTATGGTGCTGAAAGTCAGAGGTGACTACGTCCTCAGATCCCAGAGAACCAAACACCTCCACCAGCACGTGTGCCAAAAGATCCAGTCTGCCCACCTCGGGCTGACTTAGCTCACTTCCTCCTTCCAAGTCTCTAGCTTCTTTCATCTGCTTGACAGAATCTGGGCTGCAACAGAGTCCAAAAATGCAGTGTTTAGGTTCCTACCCCCCTTAGAGCAGGGAGATATGCTAGGAGGGGGTTAGGGTGGATGTTGAAGGAGCCAGTCCGCAGAATTTGGACACTCAATGAATGTTCTTGAGCAAATGCTGGATATAGTCTGACTTCATTGCTCACTCATGGTTCCTGATCTCCATGATAAGATCAGTGGACACAGGCCTTTGATGCACTAGATGCTGACTCTGGCTCTTCCTCCACATGGCTGGTCATCTCTAAAATCTATCACCCATGGGTTACGGTCTCTGGGTTCCCTTAGTTCAAACTCCCAGGGGAGAGAAAGACTTGTCACTGGCTAGCCAATAAATTGATTTTTCCTGGGTCAGGTGTCCATCTCAGCTTCAATTTGCTGAAGCAATGGAGTGGTAAAACTCTGAAATTCTAAAACTGTCCCTTCTGGGAGGAAAAATTTCTGGAACAGAGACTTGGCAGTATAACGTTACCCTAGGGCCTGTCAGCTATAATACCTGTGCTAAGTTTTAAAGAAGGAATAGGCATTCATATAATGAACAAAGGATAAAACGTTTAGAGCTGGAGGAGACAGATAGGCAAAGGCATGGAGACTTAAATTATCAATTGTATTGTGATGAACTGAGACTTTTTCCCCTTCCATCTAGTTCCAAATATGTTTGCTAATATTTGCCTCTCCAAAAACTTTAATAGCAAATATTAGCCCTCTTTCCACCACCTACATTCAACTTCTTTAAAAACAAAAGTTTAACTTTTATCTCTACCTTCACTGCCTTTGTCTTCTTACTTCTCCATAGCCTATGACTATTCTTAGGCATGTTACATAATTTCAGTAAGAGCTTCTCCATCTATAAAACGCGGTCAACTGAACCTACTTGTTCTATATTATGGTGAGAAACCAATGGTAGAATGCATGTGAAAATACACAGTGAACCCTGACGCTACTGCTTAAATAGAAGTGATTAAAATGGGGATGATCGCCCTAGCCTGGGTTTCTCCAAGGCATGAAAAGTGCCTCTTGACATCTCCTAATTAATCTCTGTGTCCCCCTCAGGCAGGAAAGGACATAGTGTGAGATATGGCACTAGAGAGCATCACTGCTCTGCCTGCGCTGACTCAGCAAGTCTGCTCCAAAGCTTTGGGCCAGATGCTGAGGTCCTCACCTCTCAGCTCTCAGCAGGGCCTCATGCACACTCAGGCTGTGCCCCTGTGACTGCAGCAGCTGCTCACCACACAAAAAAACAAAATAAAGTCTAGGCTAAATGAGGGCCAGCATTGCACCTGCTTTGGGCTTCTACTGAGGGTCAAGGAGAGTTAAAGCTGGAAGGAACTTAGATTCTCTAATCTCACCCAAACCCCAGCTGGCACCAGCAGTTACTCAGCTGCTTAAGCCAAAAATATGATATCCTTCTTCTTTCTTTGCCCCCTCACCTCTTGCCCATCATCAAGCCTTGTTTATTCTACCTACAGATTATATCCCAAATATAATGACTTATTACAAATGCCATTGCTGCTGTCTAGTTCAAGCCAAGCTACCGTCTTGCCCGTTGCAATGTCCTCCTAACTAGCATTTCTGTTGATATGCTTGCCCGTAATCTATTTTCTGTCAGAAACTGGAGTGGTTTTAAAACAAAATCAGCTCAGAGTGCCTTCTGTTTAGAACTCTGCAATCACATTCTGTTGTAATTAGATTAAAATCCACAATCCTTACCATGGTGGTCTCTGCCTCCCTCTCTGGTATCTTTAGATTTCCCCACCCTCCAACCATTTTGTCTCCTTCCTCTTCTTTAGACAGGCTAAGCTCATTACAAACTCAGGCCTTTGTGCTTTGAGCTTTCAGTGGCTCTAGCTAGCACAGGGTTGGCACTCAGTGGGTTTGGGATGGATGGATGGATGGATGGATGGATGGATGGATGGATGGATGGATGGATGATAAAGTGACCTTCTATGACCTCTATGGTCTTGTTTTCACAGTTACCATGATTTCTGTATTAAAGTTATAAGGCACTTGCATCCATAAAGTCAGGGGATGTCAGAGGATTGGGAAATCCAATGTTTAACCGTTCTGAGAATGACAGGCCAGATGTTAGGCAACCCCTCAACTGGCCTGATAATTAGGGAGAAGATTTTTAGATCTTGCCAACCAGAAACCAGAGCCTGCCTTGAAGGAAAGAGATTGTTAAACCAAGGTAAGTAAGACGGGATCAGGGACATGGACTTTTTCCCCAAACAGTACTTCTGTTCCCTCTTCATAAACCAATAGATTGTAGCCATGACAATGATAGAACGTCAGAGCTTCTAAGAAGCCATTATTCACTTCCCAATAAAATAAATAGAAAATACTGAGCTCGTTCTCAATTACAGAAAGCAACTCAAAATGAAAGAGCATCTTGAGTTTGGGCTTCTACACTTTATTATTTCTCTTTCCTTAAGTGTAACTCATCTCAAACTGGAACATTTAATTGCCTTCTCGTGATACCTTGACCTTCACCCTTCAGACCAAAATACCCAGGGAAACTGTCATGGCAAGAACACAGGATGTCAAATTCTTGGCTGCTAAGTTGTAAGGAGCCACAGTGCAGGGCTAAAACAGACAGAGCATGTTAAGAGCCCGTGCTTTGCAGTTACATTGCATGGCTCCAAATACTGGCCATGCCACTTACCTGGCACGAGAGCAAGATAACTTAACCTGTCTGTACCTCAATTTTCTCAGATGTCAAGTGTGTAATAACAAGACTACTTCCTTCAGAAAGTTGTGAGTATCATACGAAACGTACAGAACTCTTATAACAGTGCCTAGTAGATAGTGAGCACCCCATCATCACAGCTGCTATCATTCTGGGGAAGAATATGAACTGAAAGGATTTCTACTTGCCTGCCCCAACTGGATTTTTTAAAGTGACTGGAAAAGAAGAAAAGTACTAGAGAAGCTGTAATGGAGTTAGATGCTGATGGAATCTTGGGAAAAGGTTCCCTTATCCTTGCTGTCTTCCATATTGGGAGTTACGACCCCTCCCACATATAGTGTTTACAACACAACACAGAGGGGAGGAAAGAGGAAAAGATATAAGAGGGACTCATGTTCCCTTCTAGACACTTGTGCTCAACACCCCATCACCAAGTGGGCGCCCAAGAAAGGAAGTGTGTCCCCAGAGTTGACCTCGACACTGAGTCAGAGTGGGGCAGGACTGGGCTAGGAGAGAACCTGAGAGAGGTCCTGCTAGTCTCTTGCAGCCCTGGAGAAATCAAGTGAGCAACCTGTCTGAATCTTTCCCAGGAGCGCACCAAGTGCAACGTGCGGGGAGGAGAGAGAGAGAGCCCTGGGGCCTAAACAGCCCACACTCTCGAGACAAAGAGGAGAGAGTTTGCCGTTACCAATACAATTCATCCAAGTCATTTCGTGTGTGAGTTGTGGGTTTCTGGGAGGTTGGAGGTTAGGATGTGAATGGAGTTTAGGGCAGTTGGGAGAATTAAGGGGTTTAACACACTTGGGGGGTGTTGGAATTTGAGAGGTTGTTCTATTTGGTTTAGTTTGATAGATTTCAGGGTGGTGACTACTGTCGCTCATGGGAATGGGCTCCTTCACACTTTTCTCTGCAGCATTGCACCGCTGCTTCTTTCAGCCTCCCTCATTCCTTCATACACACCCTTTCTTCTTCATGAGACGTGTCTCAAAGGCCCAAACCAGAGCTCTCCCTTTCCTCCTCCAGCATTTGCTTCTAGGCTCTGATACTGTGTGTCCATTCCATCAGCCAAGAGGCACCCAGCAGAGGGCAATCCTACCTGTGAACAGAGTGGTCCTGGGTCTCCCGCAGGTACCTGCTGAACTCCCACCTCTCCATTCAGGAGTTGAGACACATGGGGATGAGGAAAAGAAAGCGTGGTGTCAACTGCAGTGTTGTCATCACCAGCTGTGCGTTCTTGAGCAGGTCAGGCCACTGTCTGGGGTCCTCCATTTCTTCCTCTGCACCATGAACACATCAGACCATGTTGTAGCAAAGCATCTTGGGAGCTCTAAAAGTCCATGATTTATCCAGTCACCTGTTCAACTACCACTTTGCCTTTTCCTCACTGCCTTCCTGTCTCCTCTCCCCTTGACTCCTGCTCTTGTGGTTGAGGCTGGGAGTGACCCACAGCCCATCCCTGACAAAGCATTTTACCAAACTAGACTCAGAAGAGCTCCTGCCAGCTTCTGCCATCTCCTGCTGTCTCCACTGTCTCTTTGTGCCAATCAGCAGCAGTGGTGGCATTTGCACAGGACATTTTTAGAATGAGCCCTGGGCAGAGGAATAGGATTGCGTAATCACTGTTTTAATGAAGGAGAGAGGAGGAAAGCAAACAAGGGAGACGTTGGCACAGAGGCAGGGTTTTAATGAATTGTTGAAATAAGAACTCTCAGTGTGGAGAGTAGAGGCAAGATCCTGGGCCTGGCTCATTTCTCATTTGCCAGGGAAATACATGTTGGTACCCAACCAAGATTGATTATTTGATTGAATCAATGACTCAGTTAAGTTAGACAGCTTGTCAACTCAGTTGAGCATTTACTTGTATGTACTTTTCATCCCAACTCGCTTATCAACCAAGTGGCTGGTTATTTTTCTCAATTGACTGAGTAAACAAACATATAGGTATCCTTCAAGGGTCTGTTCAAATGTCATTGCCACCCTGGTTCCACCAGCTAAAAGCGATGTGTCCCTTCTAAAAACGCCTATAACCTTGGCTAACTACCTCTCTCGTCACTTATCACATCTCCCTTGGAATTTTTCTCTCGTTTCAGTCTAAAAGCTCCTTGATAGCAGGGTCCAAGAACATGGTACACATTTAATCAATGTTTATGAATGAGTGAGCAGATGAAAAGTGCCATGTGGGCACAGTGTGTGTCGCTTTAGAAAATTGTTGGGTGCCTATTTACTCATTCACTTATTCAATGATAAATACTGAAAAATGACTATGTGCCAGTTACTTTTCTAGGCACTGGGAATATAAGCAATGAATCACAGACAAGGGGCCCTGCTCCGTGGGGCTTACATCGTGCTCAACTGATTATTTTTAAATATCAACATCCCCAAATAGAAAATCAGTAGGTCTCTGGGGGAAAACATTGTGTATTACGTGGCACCAGTTTATGATTTCAGCAAGCACCACGATTCTCTTCAACCTTCTTAAGAACTGCCAAACTGGCCCAAACCGGTTTCATAACCTCTGTCAGTTTCATGTATGAGCCACTCACTTTTAGTTTCATTCAACACTAATATCTGCCGTCAACTAGGTACAGATTCCTAAATTTAGATGACAGTATGACGGCTATTATTTATTAAAGACCAGTTCTGTGTCAGGCACTGTTCTGGACACTTTCTATACAGTGTTTTATTTCATCCTCATGCCAACCATGAGAATAGCAGGGAACTGAGACTTGGAGAAGTTGAGTAACTTATTTATGGACTCAGTTTACAGAGGAAGAAGTCAGAGTTACAATGTCTTGGTCCAAAAAGATATTACTATGGTGGTTAATAGAAATGTGAAGAATTTTCATTTTTATCTTCTCTTCAATTTTTGCTTTAAAAAGTTATCTCTTAGGTGCACATATTAATTTGAAATTTGTGTTGGGTGGTACCCCTGAAAATAAAAATAAATAAATAAATAGAAAAACTGGGGGAAATAACTATACTTTACATCCCAAAACATTAAAGAGAAGTCTGGGCTATAATGTCGTAATACTTCTGATGGGGCTCATACACTAAGTAGCAATTTCTCGGGAAAGTTCTGGAAATGTAATAGTGCCAGAGAATGTGTTACTTAGAAGTTGGCATACAACGTCAATCTCATTGTTTTTAAAGTTTCACCTTGAATAGTTTCTTCCAAGTATGTTAAGCATAAGGAAAGTGCCAGCCACTAATTTAGAGTAACAGAAGAAATGCAGAAATTGAGTTTAGGAAGAGAAGAAATAAAATTTATATTGGACCTAATTTCTGGTCCGATGTTCTAGAGAACAAGTATGCTCCCTTGGGAAGAGCATAGATCTTGGCATCATAAACTAAACAGTCCTGGGGCTTAGTTTTCTCATCTGTATAATGGGAATAACTATACCCTATTTGTCAAGATTCAAAAAGGTGCCTAAAGTGCTTGGTACGATACCTGGCACATTTTGGGGCACTTATTTGCCTCCAAGCCAGAATAGCCATGTCTACAGGGAAGAACAGGCACGTGCACATCCAATTCTCACATCTTCCTGAGTCTTTTGTGAAAATTTCTATCTCCCACAGCCTCTGAAACTAAAAGAGGTGCTTCCTGGGAGAAAATGACCTAGCACTGCTCTCACAATGCGAAAAACGTCCCATTCCTTAAAACAAAAGAGAGATGACAACAGCATTTTCTCTTCCAAGGCAAAAACACAAGTGCCCTCAGTGTGATGCATCCAGCATTTCAGACCTTGCAAAGTGGCTTGTGTGAAGAATTTCTAGAAAAAATAAGGCCACTCTCTCCTCTGACCCTAAGTGATGAAACTTAACTGTGTTTCACAGCTTCAAAAGATTCTCATTTCTGCTTTGGCGTTTTGCCAATCTCTTTAGAAAATATAATGCCTGTAAGGGTTTCAAGCAACATCTCTGACCCAACCTCTCTGTGAATTGTCATGATGCTACGTAAAAGAACAAGGCTCTCTTGTCCCAAGGGGTGAAAGCCAAGCGCTCCACTATGGTGGCTAGCACGGGAGCCAGGGAGACAAATCTCTACATTAGCAAGAAGGTTTTCTCCAAAGTCCCAAATTCTTGTCCCTGCCACAATGATGCCTGAGAGACACCCCTTGTCCTTGACCTGCCTTCCTCCCAAACATACTTCTCTTTGTACTTTGTCTAATAAGAAAAGCCCCCTGCCCCAAGATCCCCCCATATTCCGTGTTCAACACACACTGAACATTTTGCTATTCCCCAAATAAGATGGACTATTCTGCACCACACTTTCACAGCTGCCGTCCTTCTGCCAAGAATGCTTTCTTTCTCCTCCTAGTAAATACCAGCTCATCTTCCAAGGCCCAGGCAGCCATCACCTCTCCTGTGAAACCTTTTTCCAAACCCTCAGGTCAGATGAATTACTCCCTACTCTAGGCTCTCACAACTGTTTGTTTTCTTATTTGAATTCCCATCCTCATTATGTACCAGTTTCGAGATGAGAAGATGACGGCGAATGAAGGCATTCAGATTGCTGTTATGGGAAACCATCTCTTAAATATACTGCCTCTGCTCCTTCCCACAGTGGTGGAGTGGGTTACATGATTGGAGGACAAGTCCATTGGTCCAATGTCTAAAGAGGCTGGAGGTTGCCTATCAAAGACCATGAACATCAGTCATTTGGTCTCTCCTTCCATCTCTACTTGAACCGTGGGAAGCAGAGATCTGGGTAAGCAGAGATCTGAACACTCAAATTTTCTCTCAGGTGGCCTCTTCCAAGACCTAGGCTGGAGAAACTAGCAAGCTCATTTTGGCTCTCAAACTAAGCAACACCTTCCAACCTAACTTTTGTCATTAATAAAGAGGTGTTCTGTTTCTCTATGTGTTCTCTCTTTTGCCTCATTTCTCCATTGGTTAAGACCTTACGTGGGGAAAGAGGCATGCCATATTTTGCATTGCCTGAAAGAACTCTAACAATTGAATAAATTGGGGCTACCTTCCATTGTGCGAATGGATTTACCAAGAGTTTCTGTTTTGTTTACCTGTCTAGCATGTATTCCATTGTGTTTTATCCACTTGCTACAAGAAGCACAGAAGAGGTGATTAGGAGTAAAGATCTTTCCTCCAGTTTTGAGAGCAGCATGTTTCAACCTGGAGACTTCCTGGGCGTCTGTCATTTTTATGTGACTTTTCATGCCGACCTGGCTTTCCGAAGGTTGTCGGAGGTGAGTCTGCTTCTCTCTCCTCACAAGGTAGATGCCCTTCCCCCGTGCTCCTTTCCCATCTATTCCCATGTCAGTCCCCTGATGAGATTCAAGGCCACATCTCAGCCATTGTGGCAAATCTCTTCGGCAAGTTGCTGATTAATTTTCAAGGTGACCGCTGGCCTGTGCATGCAGCAGCCATCTCCCCATAATCATCATCTCCCCCCAAGCAGAGACATATCCATAGCCTTGTGTTCCTAGAACAGTTCTGATGGAATTAGCCAATGTTTCAAAGTTATGTAAGCTCCGTCAGTAACAGTTGCCTGGCATAATGACAACGTTTTTAAGGAGAAAGAAATTAAAAGGAAAAGAGAAAAGAAGTCAGGGACCAAAGGTAGAGAAATAGAGGAAAGTCAGAAACAAAGAAAAATGGAAAGAATGCAATTGGTGGGGACTAATACAGTCAAATCAAGCAAAATGGAGTGTCTTCTCTGTGGCCCCAGAAGGTTCCTGATCTTACTTCCACCTCAAACACTTTCCCCCACCCTCACCTTACGGCGTCTTCTATTTCCCCCTTTTTAGCAGAAGCTGTGATCCTCGGCCCCATCCCTTATTTCTATAGTGGGGAGACGTCGGCTCCTCTCCTCCAGGAAAGGAGAGTTAGCCCAAAACTCTCCGTTCCACTTGCTTCACCCCTCCCCCTCTTCCCCAGAAAGAATAGTTCATCTGATTGGTGAGAATCTGAGCCCATCCATGTTTCACTGAGGGGTGGAACCAATGGGTTAGCAGTTGTCATTTAATACACAGCACAGCCTGTCTCTGCAATTTCACTGCCCAAATCAGAGTTGTAAGAAAGGCGCCCCTTCTACTTCCACTCTCCTGAGCCCGCCTGCTCAGGTGGGCAGTGAAGGCCTGAAATTCCCCGTGCTGCTGAGTTCCCGAGGCAGTGAGGCAGTGCAGCCTGCCAGCAGCTAGGAGTCACCTGAATTAGAAAAGCCACCTCTCCCCACAAGCACGCTCTAAAGTCTGGATGCAGGGAAGAAGCAGATCGCCTACGGTGGCCTCAAGACCCCATTCTCCAACACGGTTTACTATGCAGCTCATGCTATGGGGTAACTGAGCGTTTTCTTGACCTTATAATGACATGTTTCTTGGATCTTCATTCAGTTACCCTGGGTTTATCCTTGATTGCGTTAAAATGGCAGTCCTCAAACTTGAAGACCATCAGATCACCAGGAGGGCTTATTAAAACATCTCTTGAAGGACTCCACGCCCAGAATTTCTGAATCAAAAGATGATAGGCAGAGTCCAAGCATGTGCATGTCTAATGGGTTCCCAGGTAAGGCTGCTACTGAGGGTCTGGGGGCCATACTTTGAGAACTACTGGTAAACACAGGAAGAGACGAAGGGCAAGCAAGACTTTTCCATAATACTCACTACATTTGTAATTCCTTGTTGAATTGTATTCCCCCCCCAACATTCCAGGAGGGCAGTGACTTTGTCTGTCTTGTTGAAAACTAGGTCCCCAGTGCCAAGCACAAATTAGGAGCTCAGTGATTATTTGTTAATGAGTCATTCCGAACACCTGTCCTGATTAATGGGACATCTCTATCACACAAGAACATTTGGCCCTGCCACAAGGCAGTGAGATATTATTACATGGTGTTCTACTGGGAGGTGCACAGGCTACAGATTGTAAAACTTCAGAGGGCTCCACCCCCAAATCTGCAACCTGCGTTCATGGGCACCATTGCCCCAGGGTGGTCATTTCCAGTAAGACCTGCCCGCGGTGAAAACTGGAAGAAGAGGAACAGAGGGAGGTATTTACTTGCTTAAACAGTCACGTAGGAGTGTCTGAGCAGTCCTTCCTGCTCCCAGCCCTTGGTGAGCAAACAGTGCTCTGCGGTAATTGTTATTAAAGCTGGTGGCAATAACATGCCTTGTAAATGGTCTGCAGGGTTGCTAACAATTAGGAATGCCCTGACTGCTCGTTGGCTTGTTCTGGAATACATCAGAATGCAGCTCAAGCTGTGATGAAGGAATGATCTCAGAAATAAATCAGATTTGGTGCAGGAAGCCACATGTATATTTCATGTGCCTGCTTCTGCAGGAATGCCTCCGTAATTGGTTTAAAAATATCCGTGACATCTGTTGATTCTTCTACTTTTAAGAGTGAATCTTTATCTTTGTCTTTTTTTGCAAAAGATTATGCTGCAAACCGGAGAGAGGGGAGAAAATGTTGCAGCAGCTTCATTTAAAAAGCCTCGTCCCTCCTGAAACTCATAGCTCAGATCAACTAGCTGGTCAGTCTGGCATAATATAGAATCATAGCTCCCTTAGACCCCTGTGGGAATGCACAGATTATAAATAAATACAAAGCATGCCTACATGTGAGCACGCACTTGGTACATGTCAATAACTTCACAGCATGGAAATGTGGGTATTTGGTATTTGCTAATTTTTACATATACACCCCAGAAATTATGGCCCCCACGGAAACACCTGAGGCCACATCTGCATTTAGCATTTTCAGCTGGGGAAGTCTGGCTGGAAAGCTCACTACTGTTCTCTGGCCTCAGTGAAGTCAGATGCATTAATAAAATGGGGATAATAACAAAACCCACCCCACAAAAATTATTGAGAATTAAGAGAGAAAATATAGAAAATATTTAGATATGTAAATAAGGACCCTATAAGTTTTATCTATATTATTATTTTTGTTATTGTTATTACTGTCATGTGCTTGAATAACTTTTAAGACCCAGCATCAGTGAGACTTGTCAGGGAAATAAGTTTGGATACCTAAGGTACAGTCCCTCGGGACAGCCCTCTTAGGTGGCAGCTGTGTCAAAGACCTTGCAGGTCTCCTTTGTATGTTTATTACCTCCACCTAGAATGCCAGCTTCCCTTCCCACTCTTCACCCATTTTCTCCACGTCTAAAATAAAAGGGAGGGGTCGCCACCTCATTAAGCTCCCACCACACTAACCCAATCCAGAGTCGACATCCTGTTTGCACTCTGTCACAGCCCAAGACCATCCTGTCAGAGCAGCTTTCACCCTGGAGGATCCTTGCGTGTGTATAGCTCTGTCTCTTCCTCTAGATTTCCAAGCATCCTCAGGTATGAATCTGACATTCCTGCATATCTTATTCGGAACAAATATATGTGACAAGTAAGAATGAAAAGAATGGCTGTCACTTGTATCTTTTCCTACTTTCTTAAAAGAGATTAGTAGAAAAGTTAACTGCCAAACAGGTAGAATTCACATTGGCCAAAGGAGAATGCATGTTGGAATAAATATGAATGAGGATTGTGGATAGAGTGCTAAATATATGGCCTTTGAAGTCAGTCCTGGATTCTAAATCTGGCTGTGTCACTTACTAGCTATGTGACTTGGGTCATGTTATTTAATTTCTCTGGGCCTTTTTTTTTCCATTCCAAAAATGTAAATAACTCACAGGGTGGCAGGAAAACATAAAATTGGTGCTATGGACTGAATTGTGCCCTTCCAAAATTCACACACTGAAGCCCTATCCCCTCTGTGACTATATTTGGAGACAGGACTTTTAGGAGTTGATTAAGATTAAATGAAGTCATAAGGGTGGGGTCCTAATCCAATAGGATTAGTGGCCTTAAAAGTAGAAGGGATCTCCCTCTCTCTCTCTCCCTCTCTGTCCCCCTCTCTCCCCTTCTCTCCCTGTCTCTCCCTCTCCCTCTCTCTCCCTCTCCTCGTTTCCCCCTCTCTATGATGTGACAGGCTAGATGTGATAGGAGGACACAGTAAAGTCAGCTCTCCTGTAAGTCAGGAAGAGGACCCTCACCAGAACCTGACCCTGCCAGCACCTTGACTTCCAGCCTCCAGAATCGTGAGAAAATAAATTTCTTTGGTTTAACCATCTGGTCCATGGGATTTTGTTATGGCAGCTTGAGCAGACTACTACAATTGGCATATGTAAAGGAGCTCACACATAACATAATATATACCACATCACACAAAAGAAATGCTTAATAAATGTTGGCCTTTCATATATTATTTTCAATTGTGAGTTTGATTTTTTTTAACGAAACTGTATTAACTCCAGTATTTATAATATAGTGCAGTTAGAAAATAGCATAACATATAAAAGATTGTTTATTTTGCCAAGTATAAATATTTGTCACATCTTTTCAATAAACTTATCACGTGTTGCTAATGCATGATGCCCATATTAATGTACACTTAGTATGTAGTTCACAGAAAAAGCCATTGATAATCACTTAAAACGTCACTTCCCTCACTGATAAATGCTTCCACTGCTCACATTTATAAGCAAGCTCGCTGAGCGATAAAACTGATGAGGGTAATTTTTTTTCCTTCACCTACAATTGACCACCATCTTGTGAATGAGTGACGACCTGGTCAATTCAAACTTGACTGCCTACTGAGTTCTCCTAAAAAACTTTAAAACACTGATGCCTGGGTCTCACCCCCTAGAAATACTGCCATCCTTGGTTTAAGGTAGATCTGGACATTGAGAGTGCCCAAGTCGCCATCTTCAGAGGTCTTCCATTGCTGAACAGGTTCTGTTCTGTGTCTGTCAGGCTTGGATGTTTCCTGGCACTTGGCGGAGCCACTGAGGTTTTGCCTTCCATGAACGGGCACTTAGGAGTGGGAAGGTGACCAGGATGTGTTCAGGGCCTCCTTTGTCCTAGGCCCCGTGCTAAGCACTTAAAATAAATCATTTCCTGTAGCCCCATGCAGTAGACTGCAGGGCTAAGAATAGAGATTTGGGCTTTGGGCAGTCTTGGGTTCTGGTTCCAACTCTGTCATTCACCTGCTGTGATACTGTGATAAGGTGTAGACCGTGTTTCCTTGCTGTGGTTGAGAGTCAGCTTCCTAAACGGCACAATGGGATGATACTACCTATCTCTCAGGTTTGTTGCATTTTCTAAGAGTTCATTGCTTCTGAGTTTGACCATGCTCTATTTGTCATTTCTGTTTCTTTTATTCATTTTCTGCTCATCCTCCAATTACATAATGGGATTTTAATGGGTCAATACATAACACCCATTATCCTGTGCCTAAATTTGGAATCCGTTGAAGAAGAGACATACGATTCAGGCATTTGGGGGTGAAAATATGAGTTTCATTAGTGATAAATCTGTTTAGAGAATATGACCTAGCTCTGCAGTCAAGTGGGCTTGCTAACCCTTGGCCCCTCAATGAGAGTGATTTATTCACCCAGTTTCCCCATAGCTGGAAAGTTGCAGGTCACCCTGCACAGGGGCAGGACCTTCGGGCTAAGATGATGGCACAGCCGGGAGAAGAAAAGAATGGCCCCTCGCTGGTGGTGGGCAGAACCCAAAGAGGAAGCCAGAAGGGGCAGAGCCAAACTCAGGTTTATGTATTTCATACCTGCTCCCATGGGCAAGAGGAAGTAATGAGTGGAGTGGCCAGAAATGTTTATCTAGGCAAGTCCTACCCATGAAAACATGAGAGGTGACAAAAATTAGGTTTCCCAGTGATTAGTATGATGGAAAAGCACTCCACATTCCTTGGAAGTACCTCACTAGATGGCAGGGTCTGGAAAGGTAAATACTACCTTGTCCAGATTCCCTTAAGCTAGGGTGCTCAATTATTTGGATTAGATGCACTTGTCTGAATTTGGAAGGTAGAAATGGGGTGGAGGCCATTTCTGCTGCACCTTCTTCTTCAGTGGGCAGTCTCTGTTCTGGATGGGTCTGATTTCCCTGGTGGCTTCTGGACCATGCAGCGGGGAGCCACAAGCCAGTATCTGTATGAGCACCTTGCCAATTAGCAGATGACTTCCTGGTCTTTCTGGCCTCCTATTTATGGCAGAGGTAAGTGGTTCTCAAGATGGCAGCTGGAGTGGCAGTTTCCCAGCTCAGTGGGAGGCTTTCAGATCAGAACTCAGAACGAGGCAGTAACTTCTGGGGGGATCTAGTTCTCTAAGGTGTTCCTGAGAGCTCAACCAAGATTTGGCTTCTTCAGTCCCTCAAGAGATTCTGGAAGCCTTTTAAAATGTTGTCATTGTTTCACTTGTGGTAATGTGAGCTAGAGTGAATTCTGATATCGGCAATTGAGCCCTAACTTTTGTACTTTCAACAGGAGTTACTGCTAGTAATTTAAAACAATTATAATGCTGTGGACTGAATGTTTGTGCCCTCACTCCAAATTCATATATGGAAGCTCTCATCCCTGGATGATGCTATTTTCAAGATAATTAGGCTTTGATGAGGTCATGCAGGTAGAGCCCCCATGATGGTGTTAATGTCCTTATACGAAGATGAAGAGACTAGAGCTCTTTGTCTCTCGGCCATGTTAGGACAGAGCAAGAAGACAGCCATCTGCCATGCAGAAAGAGAGCTCTTACCAAGCATGGAATCTGTGGCTAGTTTATCTTGGACTGCCCAGCCTTCAGAACTGTAAGAAATAACCATTTGTTGTTTAAGCACCCAGACATAGTAGGAGCACTGCTAAATTTTCACCATATGCTAAGTATTCTGCAATCTGTATTATTTCATGTACTTCTCACAAGAACCCTCTAAGATTAATACTTGTGTTACTCCTGTCACTAATACATGGAGACATTAAGTCAGAGGTTCAGCAGATAGGAGGAGTAAAGACAGAAGTAGAATCCAGATTTGTCTCTACTACTCTGTGTCCTGGCCCATGACTGTATCTTGACCCTTTGTTGTCATAATGTTTGACTTTTTCTTGTTGATTTATAAACATGTCAAGCTTTTCTTTCAAATAAATATCACGTGTTCACAAATATTTGGGAAGGCCCTTCCCCCACTAAATGCATGCTATTGTTCAAGCCAAATTTCTGCTGTTCTACCCAAGTCGGGTCTCAACTTAAACAGAAAAATCTCCTGGAAAGGAAGAAAAGAGAATATGGGAGGTGAGAGGGAAGATAAGGAGAAGAAAGTCTGGAGAGAATTCAGTAGACCTGCTGTGGCAGAAACTCTGTTATCAATTCAACACCATTTCTACTCCCTCCTAAGCTCTCCACTTTTCACAAGGTCTGGAAGCCTGAAAGCTACATTTCCCAGAACTCTCTGTCACTGAGGATGGGCTTTAGATTCTGCCAGTAGAGGCTGGGAATGGGGTAAGAGGCAGAAGCCATATTATTGCTTCTCTACATCGTCTGAGTAAATGCAGGGACTTCAGCAGATGAGAGACTTTACAGAAGTCTCCAGGCTTTCTCCTACAAACCACTTACCTTGGTGTTACAAGCAACTGTAATCAATGGTGGTAGTTTCCTGCAGCTTCTAGATTATTTGACAGCTAGTGGTAAGACCGAGTGTCCACAGCTTTTCCTGACCTTTGCTTCTCTAATCCTTTCAATAATTTTACATGCCAATAATTCCCTTTATTAAACCACTTTATACTTGAAATACTTAGAACATCTCTGTGCAAGATGAACAGACTAGAGTTATATTCTCAGCTTTACCACCAGAGAAGGTTTTCCTTTGAATTGGTTGCTTCCTGTCTCTGGGTCTCAGTTTCCTCATTTATCAGATGAGGTATTGGACTTAGCTGAATATAAGGTCCCTTCCAGCTCTAGCATGCTGTGAATTGATTAAAAAAAAAATCATTCTCACTAGAAAAGTATCTTCTGGCTTCTCGCTCTTACTCCTCACCTCACAAGGCCAAAGGGGTTTCATTGGAAATATTATAACAAGTTTCACCTTGAGAAACAATCTTTACTGGTGAAATTGTGTTGACAACCATGAAAGAGATGTGAATGTCAGATACATTCAAATATACCAGTTCAGCCAGATCCCATTTCCCCTAGAAATGGACTTAATGCCCCAAAACATTTCAGTTAATGGTACATGTCTATTGCTTTCTCCCCAGTGAAACCCAATAACTTTCCCTGAACTTGTTCTTAACCTACTCCAGAAAGATCTATGCAGGCTCAAGCAGAATGTTTGAGCAACTTGGAAAACTGTGCATTGCAAATATGTCTTATTTCACTGCTGGCAGAATGCAGCATGCAGAGGAAACAGAGCCTGTGGCCTCCCTGGATGAGCTTGGATCCCATCGTATTAGTCTGCTGAAGCTGCTATAACAAATACCATATGTCTCATCCCAGCTGTAACCCAGAACCCAAGGCAATAAGACATGGCAGTATTTACTAAATATAATATAAGATGAAGAAATGAGGGGTCCCTGAATCTGGGACTTTGGACAGTTTAATAAACCTCGCTGAGCCTCAGTTTACTTGCTAACAGCCACCATACTTCCACTGCTTTTATGAAGGTTAAAAGCAGTTGTACCTTGAAGCGATTAATTAGGAATTTGAACGGAGAGCCTGCCATAGGGGAAGGACTTGTGCTTTGAAGATAAACAAATTTGATCCCTGCTGCCCCACTGACTAGCAGTGAGACCTCAGTGGAGTCACTTAACATCTTTGAGGTGTTATTTTTTACTTAAAATGGGAATATTAGTGCCTGACTCCTAGGGCTAATGCCAGGATTAAATGAACTACCTCGGAGAGTGCCTGGTCCATAGGTGTGCACAGTAAATATTTGCTCGTGCCGGTAGAGGCAAACTAAGTGGGTTTGCTGGCAACCATCTTGGAAGGGAGCGCAGGGCTTTCTTGTTAGAACTCAGAAGGTCCAGGTGGCTCGGCCTGGCTTTCTGCCTAAATGGAAATATACACAGCATCCCAGCTGTCCCCATTGGCTGGCAATGTTCTGGCTGCATCGAGAAAATGAAAACAAGACAGAATTGGCCTCTTTGTCTCCATCAATCCATTGCACTGTGGCAGCCCCAGGACCAGCAGAGTGACTCATGTGTCAGCACCAGTGATGGGATAAAACCCAGCAGTAATAAAAATGTGACTAGCTCTCACACCTGCAGCAAGGGGTGTTTAGAAACAAAACTCCTACGTGTTTTCATAGGCACAGGCACTGCTCGTTTCTCATTTGTGTGACAAAGAGGAAAAGCTCTCACATAGAAGAAAGGAATGTGCTGGGACTTCAAGATTTCCTCGTGTGACCTCAAAGTTCTCCTCAATCTTGAAATCACCTGAATGCCGGACCACTGTGCCAGGTAATTCTAGGGGCCCGTTTCTTGCCCTTTCTGCCTCCTGCTTTTTTGTGCCTCCCCCTATCATAGAAATCCTTGTGCTCAAGAAACCATCATCCAGCTACTGACCAAAGGTTAAACATATGCTATTGCATCTCTTTACGACATTCTATCATCAATATTGTCTTCACTGTACAGCTCAAGATACAAGAGCCTGGAGCAGTAGAGCAGCATGCCAGGGTTCACACGTTGGAAGGGAGGGTTGTGCGTCCCACCTTCTTAAAACGATTAGGCTCAAGCCCTGGTCACAGTATTTGACCCAGCAGGGCAAGTTGCACAATGACAGAAGCAGGAGAATGGAGCACCACCCTGGAGATAAACCAAAATGTGGAAGCACGTGACCCTGGAGAGACATAGAGATCAATGTGTCTAACTTTCCAGTCCATTTGGCCCAATGGTACATTGTTTCCTGCCTTTGACATCCATGAACTGGCCTGTCACATCTTCCTAATACCCTCCCCCCTTGACTCAGGCTGTCTTTAAAGACTTTTGGTTGTTAAGAACATGCCAAAAAACAAATCAGAATCACAGGAAAGCACAGAAATCAGCACAAAGTGCATATCATGCTCTGGGAATCATGAGGTATTTGGTTTCGCTGAAGCTGCAGCAGATTTCATAGTATTCAATTCATCGTATACTCACTGCATGCCTACTGTGGATTAGATACGTAACTACTTACGAAGCAGACAATGAGTCTATAAAAGAACACGGATGTCTCTTATAGAGTTATTATTCACTTGTTCATTCTCCCATTTGCACCTCTTGTCCCAACCGTAACAGCTTTGGAACCCATTGCCACAGCACAACCTGCCCTATCTACGCAGGACCCATCAATCTCAGTTGCCCACCCAGGCCTGCTGCCTCAGGCAGTGCCCAAGCCAAGTTTCATTTATATAAATGCCTTCTGTGTGTTTCTGGAATCATGGGACTATGTGAATTGTCAGGACTGGAACCGACCTTAGAGGACATGCATTCATCTCCTTAATGTGCAGTTAAGGAAGTTGAAGTCGTCAGGTAGAGTCACCATCCTAAGAACCACGGTTTGTGGCTTAACCAAGTGCATAAGGGGCCTACGTCTTAAATAGCATGGATTTTTAATGGGGGAAACTCTGACACAATAGCAGGAAACCTCTGAATGCTTTTGAACTCACATTACAAAAGGAAAAATTTAGATTGTTCTTGGTACTCATGGAAATCACAAATTTCTGCACTGTCCCATGAGGACATGACCGTCAATTAATTGTTTGATGATCCTCTAAGCTCATTTCCAGAAATAAGTCATGATCTCTGATGCCCCCCCACTTTGGAAGGGAACAGGTTGAATGTCTAATCTCAGCCTTTCTAGTTTCAAGAAATTTTGAAATGCATCCCTTTCATACACTGTAAGTGTCCCCTCTGTAGTATCCCTGATAAGTGGACATCCAACCCATGCTTGAATATCTCTAAAAATCAAAGAATTTACTACTTCATGAGTCACCTTATATACCCATTAGAGAGCATAGATGGCTTCCAGGTGTGAGCTGCCATTTGCCTCCCTGAATGTCACAGAGAAAACCTGCTTCTTCCTCCAGGTAGGTAATTTCTTCATCTCTCTGAAGACCTTCCATCCAACTCCAACCCCTTTCCCTTACATCTTCCCAATCTATATTCCACTCCTTGACCAGCTCTTCTGTGAGAACATACCTACCCTTCTTAGCCTTCTTTTCAACTCATTTATTGTTCTCCAGGAAAGAAAACAGACATCAGAACATTAGCTTCGGGTTGCCAATTAGCCTCCCTCGAGTTGTAGAAATAGCACTTTATCACTTTCTCTTCTCAAGGTCAATTTGCAACATTTACTCTTCTAGACGTTACATCCTTTACCTGAATATTAATTAATTGACTAGATCTGCAATCCTGGTTGTTAAAGAAATCTGTGTTTGCCTGGGCTTTGTACAGGATGTGATGACAGCCTAGGAGGGACTTCCCAGAACGTTGGGGTATTAGAAGACAAGACCGGGATCTCCGTGAGGTCATTATGCTGAATAGATAGAAGGCTGTGGTCAGAATGACTGAAGTCAAAATTGAGAAGAACAGGAATGTGGAATGACTGAAAATGGTAAGGGGGACATGAGTTGGTGGACGTAAGAGAATGACTGGTGCCCAGGGACGGTCAAGAAAGCAGACTGTGCATTGGGGGAGGTCACCATTGTTTGTGCTCATCTGGGATCAAATCCGTCTTTATCTGGTAATTCCCTCTGGGGTCACCCAGCCTGACGATCAAGGCTGACCAGACACTGGCACATAAAGAAGCTCCATGAGCCAAACTAGGATAGACTTTCCCAATATTTAATTTAGGACCATTGCAAAAAATAAGCCCTGCACTTTTCCTTGGGACTGATGAGCAGTGATGATCATATAGTCATAGAACTAATTGTCAGTCCCTCATATTTCCTGCCGTATGAAGAGAGCCACCTGGAGAATGGAACCCACACATGGTTGAAAGCCGAACAAAAGTATGATGGGAAATCCATTACGATTCCATTTGAGCCCCTGAGCCCAAGCAATGCTGAACCCACATTCCTAAGTCCTGGATAGTCCAGATACAGGAAACGATTAATTCGCCTTTTACCCAAGCCCACTGGCAACCAAGAGTCCTGGATAACACATGGATTGAGATAAAGATCAGACAATACTGTCAAGTTCAGGGAAAAGTCCACAAACTGGAATGCATTTGGTGTAGAACTTGGTACATACTACCCAGGCAGGGGGTTTCCTTAGAGGCACCACACTGGGGTTGGAAAGATTGGGTTTTCCAGTTATCCAATGAGAATTGTCAAGTAGTTGCTCAGGAAGGAGAAATATTTTAGACCAAAGAAAACAAAAGCAGCAGAGCATCAGATGCTCACAGGAAGGTAAGCAGCATCTTTCCTTAACATTCAGATACCAAGTTGGTACGATGGCCATATTTCTTAGGTTGAGAGACTAACGTGGTCTTTCACAAAATGGCACCCTAACAGCATTCTACACAGGCCCAGCGGCATCAGTCCTGATAGGTCTTCATTTTAGTTCCTTTTTGTGGAAATTCATTTACTCATTTAACAGATATTTAGTGCCTTCTGTATTTTAGGCATGTACTTGGCACAGGAATGCATCTATGGGGGAGCTAAGAGATTGCTGCCCTAAGAGAGTTCACAATCTAGTTAGAGACATAATTTAATAAGCCATCATAATATGACTCTGAAAATAAGGGGACATCAGAGTGCCAAGGGAACACAGAGCAAGGGTATCAGTTTTCTATCGCTGTGTATCAAATTATAACAAGTTTAATGTCTTAAAACAACACACAGGTATAATCTCACAGTTCTGTAAGTCAGAAGTCCAGGAGGCTCAGCTCAGGGTCTCACAAGGTCAAAATCAAGGTGTCAGCCACGCAAGGCTCTTATCTAGAATCTCAGGGGAATAATATGCTTCCAAGCTCACTCAGACTGGTAGCAGAATTCAGCTCCATGTGGTGTGAAGACTGAGGTTCCCCTTTCCTTGCTGGCTGTGATGGAGGGCTCTATGCCCTAAGAAGCCATCCCCATTTTCTTTCTCATGTGGATCTCTATATCTTCAAACTAGAAATAACACTTTGAGTCTTTCAATCTTTCTAACTTCCCCTTTTGCTTTCCTCTTCTGCCACCAGCCAAAGAATGTTCTCTGTTTTTAAGGGCACATATGATTAGATTAGGCCAACCTGGAAAAATCTGCTCTTTTTATATCAACTATTGTGAAATTTTAATTACATCTGTAATATCCCTCCACAGCAATACCTCGATTCGTGTTTGGTTGAGTAACTGGGGAATGGCAATCTTGAGAGCATTGTTTGTTTGCTTTCTGTCTTTTATTTTTATTTTCAAACTCATTCAGGTTGGCAGCAGAATTCAGGAGCACCTTGAGAATTCTACTTACCACAGTAAGACACGTAACCCAGACTGTCAGTCATGGAAGGCTGCCTGGAGGAACTGGCAATGTTCCCACAAAGAATCAAGGGAGATTTAGACACATCGGATAACAGGGGGAGAAAATCAGGCTGACTGGAGTGAAGACTCAGAGAGAAAAGAGCAGTAAAAGACTGAGGCTGGAGGGGAAGAAAGGATTCCATGATAAAGGGACTTAACAAGCCCTGTTCTGACTCCCAAATCTCATTAATGTGCATTTGTTTGGATGAACCTGTGTTAGCTGCAGGTATGTCTGAGATTGAAGCTTGTAGCCTTATAGTCTCTGCAGGAGACAGAAGCCTCCTAGGAGGAGGCTGGCCCCTGTATGCAAAACGCCTCAGAGCCCAGCACACATTAGGCATTAAATATAATATTAGCCTTCTCTTCCCTTTATTCTCCTGGTTTCTCTTTTCTCTTGAATGCTAATTCACATATTCATTCTTTCACAATATACTGATTGGGCACCTTTTCTGCCTGGAGCTGTTAGGCACCAAAGATGCCAAGATAAATAAATTAGCGTTCATGCATCTGAGGAGTCTGGAGAGAGAAACTAATATTTAATGTCAACCAAAAAAAATCACAGCCGCACGAGTAATTTAATAATGGAGGTCGTGGGGTTTGGGAAGCATGCCTTCATAATTTAAAGCACACTTTGTGGTGTGGATGTCGAATCTAAAATAGTCACACGCATGGCAGCAGAAAGTAGAATGGGGGTTGTCAGGGGCTGGAAGACGAGGGAAATGGGGAGGTGATGACCAAAGGACACAAAACTGCAGTTATGCAAGACAAATAGATTCCACATAGCACATAGAGCTGACAATACTGTACTGTATACTTAAACTTTGCTAAGAGGGTGGCTCTTATGTTAAGCGTTCCTACAATAATACTACTACTACTACTAATAAAGGGGTGGTCAGAAACTTTAGGATGTGATGGATGTTTATGGTGGTGATGGTTTCACAGGTATATACTTATCCCCACGCGCATCACATTATACACATTAAATATGTACAGTTTTCACAGGCCAGCATACCTCAATAAAGTTTTTGTTGTTAAAACTCACCTCTGCCCTGTGGTCCCTGGGCCAGTCATTAAACCTCTCCAGACCTGAGGCATGTTTTTAATCACATCTTTATTCCGTCTCCTAATCCTCTATACTTCAAATCAGCAAGCCAATGATCTTAAACTAGGGGGCTTTAGATCATTTCCCATAGACTACATAGTCAGAGTGACTTGTAGCGATAACATTAATCAAGGTAAAATCTCACCAAGAGATCACAAAACTTCCTGATTTACAAGTGGTTCAATTACCATCCTACACCCAGAAACGGGCCCATCTACCTTGTCAGACATGGGTCAAGTTGGAAGGGGCCATGATGTTTTATTAACTGCTCCCTTCAGAACTGAGCTGTAGTCCCAGTTCCCCTAAAGATGAACACCTACCATCCCATCACCCCTGCCTCTATTTCTTACAGAATAAGGCACACAAACACATTGGCCCCTTCCATGTTGCAAGCATGGCACTGGGCGTGTTGCCCTCTGCTGTTTTGTAATAAAAAATGGGTCTTTTGATTCCCTTTTGAGATCTGCACACTGAGCCTTGAACGGATCGATGGGCTTCTCGGGGGCACACAGCTCGTGCAGAGCTACCGACAGAGGTCCGTGTATTCATTTAAACAGTCTCACTCCTGGGCAGAGATGGCTTCGTAATCTTCCCGGAATCCCCAGAGCCTATCACGACACCCAGCAGGGGCTCGGTGCGTGTGTGCAATGATGCAATCCGGCACATTGCTCTTCTAACGACTGCCATAACCACTTCCTTAAGGCAGAGATGGGAAGGAACGGGCTGCATTTATATCATCTCAAAAGGTGACCGTGTCTGTTGTGTATTCTTCCTGAGGCATAACGTCATAGCCATTCATCACGTTCCGTTATTAAACAGCAGGCTCAGGTAAGGTGAGTTATTTGGTGCAGTGTATATTTTAATTCTTGAGATTTATGGGGTGCACTCATAAATGCACACAGTGGAAGGAGGGAGCCCTGTGAAACTATTCTGAGGCTGATGGCCAGGGGAGAAGGGATTGCTCAGCCTGCTCCTGAAACCCAGGGCCCTGTCTCCACACGCTTATAGTATCTAGGACGGACCCAGAGGAAGTGTCACACCTGGTTGAATGGGACCAAGGGACAGGCAAGTGGGTTTTACTACTTTTAGAAACAATCCTTAGCTAAAGAGCAGAGCAGTTCAAACTTTGCACCAGACAGACCTGAGTTCAAACACCAGCTCTGCTAGATGACCTCAGGCAAGTCACTGACCCAGTCTTAACTCCCATTTTTTCATCTGTAAAATGGGGATAATAAGCCCTTTTTATGAAACGTGTCACGATGAAGATGAAAAGACTTATTTAAAGCATGTAGCCTGTTTTCATTCAATAAGTATTTGTTCGTCACCTCCAATGTACCTGCTGGGTAGCCAAAAGGACAAATTTCCTTCAGTTACTACATTATTATAGTAAACTGGTATTTTGGCTTACACAACAGAGATCTATTCCTCACAGTTCTGGAGGCTGGATGTCCAAAATCAAGGTGCTGGCTGATTCAGTTCCTGGTAAGGGCTCTTTCCCCAGTTTGTAGACGGCCCCTTCTCACTGTGTTCTCTTGTGGTGGAGAAAGACCCCTGGTGTCTCTTCCTCTTCTAAGGGCACCAGTCCTATCAGATGTGGGCCCCACCCTTAGGACCTCATTTAACCTCAGCTACCTTCCAAAGACCCTGTCTGCAAATCCCGTCATATTGGGGGTTAGGGCTTCAACATATGAATTGCAGGGAGTGGAGGGACACTCTTTGGGGGTCTTGAGAATTACAAGGAACCAACCTACAGGTTGGACAGGCAGTCAGTCGTAGCGATGCCATTCCTTGTCCCCTTGGCAAACTCTTCCTCAGCCTCTAACCCCCAGCGCCAACGACACCTCCTCTGTGAAGGCTCCTCTAACCTCTCACCTCAAAGTTAAGTGCCTCCCTCTCTGAGGTCCCGCTGGACTTCTTTTATGTATTAATTGAATAATATCTTATGCTGAATTACGCATTTGTTTACTTGTCTCCTTTATTGGAGTATGAGCTTCTTGAGGCCAGGACCAGGACTTTACGTTATTTGTCTCTGTGTTAACCAGGGTTATGAGAGGGGTTCAACAGATAGTAGAAAAGCAGGTGCATGCATACATGGACACATGGATATGATATGGAGATGGGTGAGTGAATGCTGTCCCAAGAGAAAAACCAATGGCATATACAGGAGATTCTGAGACTTGAGATTTCAAGTAGGTCGCTGGCATCAGGGAGCTACCTCTCTCAGTGGGGAATCACTCTTGCTTCCTAAATTGGGTTTTAAAGCCAAGTTCCAATGTCTGAGGGTAAGGCTGGCAAGAGTTGGTCAGGTCATAGCACTAAGAGAAGACTGAGGCATAAGTTAGGTCACCAGAGTAACAAAGAAGCAAAAGCAAAGGGTAAGTTCAGGTACAAAACAGAGGTTTGAGTGTGGTGGAGCCCATGCCACCACAGGCCACACATTAGGGAATCTTGAGGCTGCACAGTGGATGCCAGTGGCCTCAGGCTGCTGAGATGCATGGAAGAAAATATATTTTGGTCCTATTTGACACTCACCAACAACTCTGTGCATTTGGAACACAAGGATTATTCTTAATGACATTTTTTCAGAGGAGAAAACTGTGACTCAGAGAAATCTAGTGTTTTTCTTTATGTTACACCAAGGAGATGGGATTTAAATCGTAGGTCTCTGTATTGGGGTCCTAGGGCTTCTGTGACAAAATACCACAGTCTGGGGGGCTTAAACAACAAAATGATTTTCTCACAATGCTGGAGACTAGAAGTCTGAGACCGAGGTGTGTGCAGGTTTAGTTCTTTCTGAGGCCTCTCTCCTTGGCATGTAGATGGCCACATCTCCCTGTGTCATCACCCGGTCTTCCCTCTGTAGAGCTGTGTCCTAATTTCCTCTTCTTATAAGGACACCAGTCATACTGGATCAGGGCCCACCCTCATGACCTCATTTTGATTTAATCACCTCTTTAGAGACGCTTTATCAAAAGCCAGTCACATCCCAAGATACTGGGGGTTAGGGCTTCAACATGTGGATTTCATGGACACCTAATTCAGCCCATGACAGTCTTTAAGGTTCCAGACTTGTGCCTCTATCCAGCATTTCACAGAACGGCACAGTTACCACTCTGCAAGTGACACTGAACAGCAGAAGCCTACCCAGTATTAGCACCACAGAGGTCTGTATTCCTGCTGGCACAGGCCAGCTTCAAGAAGGAGACATGGGCAGAGTCTGGGCTGTCAGAGCCAGAGATTCCTGACTCAAGAAATTCTTACATAACCAGCAGTGAAACCTCCATTGTCTACCAAGCAACCTGAACTCAGAAAACAGATATTCTGCACTGAAATCAAAAGGGACCTACTTTGGTGCTTCCCCAGGAAGGGTTGCTCTCTGCTTCTCTGACAGGTGACCTTTAAGCGAACACAGTGCAGCCAAATTGAGGGGGTTCCCTCCCCACTGGGACAGTGAATGATGTGACAAATTTCCTCCCCACCCACCGTCCCCGTGTGCCAGCACAGACCCTGTCACGGTTGAGGGATAAACAGACAACCCTTTATAAATGTGACCTGGCCTTGTCAAGCAATTTTTCAGTTTGATTACGTTTTCAATTAAATTTTATTCTGAACAATATTTGGAAGTGATACCTGCGGTCCCTGTAAATGAAAAACCAAATTGCTTTGGCGGATTCAGATATTTCCTATGCGGACAAAAAAAGAAAAAGCATTTATGTTCTGGATGTCATAACCATTATGCCTTTAGGCAAAGACATTTTATAGTTCTTTCCACACCCTCCCAGCCCTCGTATTCCCAATATACACACTGATACATGCACACTTTCAATAAACTTAAATTCCTATTTCTGATTGAAGCAAACAATTCTTTCGCTTTCCTGAAAAAAATCAGTCCAAGTCCTTAGGTTGTATGTACTAGCATACAAGGCTAGTACATCTCAAAGACAAGGTCTGGGCTTTTACCAGAAGAAAACGGAAAAGGAGCTTTATTTGGAGAGCTATTCTTCAACCCTCTTTTTGCCCCCCATCCTTCTGACCAAGCCCCATGAAAGCCGAAAAGAGAATCACTTCACAAGAAGTATTAATAATGGTATTATTATTAGCTATAATTTGATGAGCACTTACTATGTGCCACCATTGCACTAAAATCTTCACAAGCACTTTCACATTTAATCTTCACAACAATTCTATGGTGGTGGTGCTGGTGCCATTGTTAGGCTCATTTTTCAAGTAAGAAAACTGAGACTTAGCAGTTTTCTCAGGGGAGCATAGATGGTGATGATACCTGTGGTAGGCAAAGTACTAGTTCTCCAAAGACATCCACTCCTCATCCTCAGAATTTGTGAAGATGTTATCTACAGGGCAGAAGAGACTTTACAGAGACGATCAAACTACAGATCTCAAAATAGGAAGGTTACCCTGGTTTTTCTGGGTGGGCCCAATGTAATCAAAGATCATGAAGGCTTTCCACTTCCATTATCTCCTTTGATCCTCCTTAAAAGAGGGAAAAGGGAGGCAGAAGGATCGGAGAAGACGATTAGACTATAGAAGCAGAGGCCAGAAGAATGGGACTGCTGTCTTAAAGATGGAGGAAGGCGCCACAAGCCAAGGAATACAGGCAGTCTCTAAAAGCTGGACAAGGAAAAGACACAGGTTCTTCCCTAGATACATTGTACTCATTATTTTCCCAAGAAACTCAGTCCTGCTGACACCTTGACATAAGCTCCATGAGGCCCATGTTGTACTTCTGACCTCCAGAACTGCAAAAGAATAAATGTATGTTGTTTTAAGCCACTGCGTTTGTAGTAATTTGTTACAGAAACAAGAAGAAACTAATAAGGTACCTGCCCAGCTCCCTCCTCTCAGGTCTCAAAGTTGAGCAAAGAAGAACAAGCTTCTAGGCTTGTTTGAGGACTGAAGTCATGGAGGCTTTGTACTTGCTTTATCTAATTTGATAGTCCCAACAAGCCTAAGTGTCCGTGGGACAATCTGCTACATCTTCAGACCAGCAGGGGTCATATTACTTAGTTGACACAAAGTAAAATGACGGTTAGCTGAGATGAGGGATGAGAAAGTCTGAAACCGCTAGACTGGGCGTTTTTTAGGGCCGTGGCCTTCTTTAGGTCAGAGTCTATCTAGACCAGGGTCTGACACAGAAGAGACATTCAATTAATGTTGAATGGTTGGATAAATGGATGGATGAATGGAATAATATATGTAAAGCTCTTTGAATATACCTGGTACGCAGAAGGTCCTCAGTAAATAGCTACTATTAGGACATAAAGAGAGAGAGAGAGAGAGAGAGAGAGAGAGAGAGAGAGAGAGAGAGAACATGGGAATCTAAACACTCAGAGCTATACAAATACCTGGAAGCCCAGTTCAGGACTATGGAAAAGACACATGACTTAGGCTCACACAGGACCTATTAGTCTCCTCTTCTTCTCATCACCTCACCACCACCACCACCACTCTCCTACCTGAGAAAGTAAACCTTAGAACCACAGACTCCAGGAAGATAAAGTGGGTGAAGCTAGGACCTGGCCTGTATAATTAGATTCTGGGTTATGTATCCACACAGCCCTCTATGAAATGGAATGGAACAGTAAGGAGCCACGGCTGGGCCAGACCTGAGGCAGGAAGTGGAGCTGAGATACCTTTCCACAGCCTGACTCAGTGCAGTGTAACCACAGACCATTGTGATGTGAACTCTGCCTAATCAGATCAGCTGCTGTTCTACTATTGGAGAGAAAATGCAAAATGCTTGGGAAAAGACAAGTCAGACAGAAGAAAATGGCAGAACTATTACTCTTTTTATCATGATGTTACTAGTTATGATGATGGATGGATGGATGGATGGATGGATGGATGGATGGATGGATCCTCTGATACCCATTGATGGTAATAAAGAGGAAGCAGAAACAGATGAAAAGGTAGCTTCTCTGGGGCAGTCCAAGGTTCTGATGAAAAGTATATACATGGTGTAACAAACTCAAGTGGGGGTCAGATGTATCAATGTAGAAAGAATAGAAGAACTGGCATTACCTGAAAACCTACTACGTGCCAGACACTGAATAACACACAATTTAAGCCTTAAAACAAAGACTGAGTGGAAGGTATTATCATCCCACATTAAAGAAAGGAGTGCCAGGCTCATGGATGTTAAGCAACAGGCCCAATGTCACTCAGCTAAGAAATGACAGAGCAAAGAGTCAAACACGTTTTCGAACTCCAAAACCATACTTTTTACACTGTTCCCAGCAAATTAATTTCAGGGTTCAGTTTAGGTGACAGGAGCCAGTCAAAGCCGGTTGTGCAATAGATAACTACTCTTCTTGTCTCCTCAGCGTTAATTTCCCCTTCCACAGACATGAGCCCCCAGGTTTCGTAAAATGAGAACCTTGAACTAGACCTTTATGGGCCCTTCCGAGATGCAATGTCTGATGCTATTTATGCTCTTGTATCCAGTATATTTCCCCAACCCCGCTTCCTCATAATCTCCTGCTATTTATCATAAAAAAATAACAAGTATGTTAAAATGCAATGAAAAACTTCCAAATGAGATTTTTCAAAATATAATGTTCTACCAGAGAACTCGTCAATAATGCTACCACCTTATTGAATCAGTAGCACAGTTTATCATCCCCTCCCAAAAACCAATCTGAACATGAAAGAGCCGTAGAGTCTTTTGAAATAGCAGATTGGACTGTTTGAAGGTCCTGACCTAATTCACCTCTCCAACTGTCAGAAGACATCTTCAGATGGTCTCTAGGATGGATGCAGCTCTTGCCTAGACCGCTGTGTTCAGTATCGCCCTCTAAGGGACAGAATGTGTCCCTTCTCACAGAGGCCCAGTGGAGGATCTGCCTCTCCGTAAAAATTCACAAGATTTGCAGCTTTCCATTCTTCTTTGTCAGAACCCTCAGTCAAACAATCCAGATTCATTCTGCAATCCATCCTCAACATATTGCTAGCCCAAGCTGACAGTCGGGTAGAGCAGTGCTGTTCAAAGATGGTCCACATGTGCGGGACGGGAATTGAGAGTAAATATTTAGAAACATTTGAAGCCAGTTGATATGTCACAACATCCCAGTGTGCAATCATTTCCGCAGCAATTCATTTTGTATTGTAAAGTACAAAAGTATTGGTCCACAGAAGATGGAAACTTAAAAAACACACAAAAAAGCCTAGTCCTACACTACCAATAGTTTGAAAAAACACTGGGTAGAGGATACCCAGATGGCACTGTAATGTGATGGAACAACTGTTGCAACATGCAGTTCCCTCACTCAGCGTATGTTGATCTGCCATTACATTGGAGGGCATGTCGAGTGACAGGAGCACAGGCTTTCGGGTCAGACTGCATGAGTTCAATCCTGGCGCTCACACTTACCCACTAGGTAACTTGGACAATGTCCCTATCTATTCTCAGGTTCATTTTCTGTATCTATAAAATGGGTATATTAATGGGACGTATGCAGTTGTTGTGAAGACTGGATGAGATAAAGTACGTAAACTTGACTGGGCACATGGCAGGCACTCAATGGTTCATGGTAAGAAGGAGGAAGGAGCATTCTGCCAGATGCTAATTTGGTGATTGAATAAACTGTAGCCCCCAACCTCTGGAGGCAGAAAATGCAAGCAAATAAATGCTATTAGTGGGGACAGGGCTAGGGGAGCACTAAGTGGATGCAGAGGGGATGGGCATGGAGTTGTCATTCTTTTTAGCTCCAATTTACAGATGAGAAAACAAAAGTTTAGTGAATCCAGTGAACCCCTACCCCTTCCACCTGGCTATCTCTCCCTTTCTTCTCCTACTTGCAGATATGCCTTGTCTTCCCTGAGAAAGCCTTATCTGACCCCCAAGCTGGGTTTATTCATTCAGTCACTTAACAGACTTTTGGTGCACCTCTGCTAAGGGCCAGGCACTGCGCTGAGCACACAGGAGGTGCCCCTCCTGGTGACTCTCTCAACACTACATGGTCCCCTGTATCACAGCATTTATCACAGTGTGTTATGATGGCATATTTACTGGTCTGTCTCTTCTAACAGACTGTGAGCTCTTTGAGACTAGAGACTGTTTTATTAAGCCTCTCTAGAACATCACCTGACACATAGTGGGTGTTCACTAAATGTTAGCTGAAATGACTAATGAATGAAGGAGTGAATGAATACGTGAATAATAGACAAGCACACAATCTACCAAAGGACATAAAGGTACACAGCTAACACTGAGATTGACTGAAGTGGGAGAAGGAAAAGAGCAGAAACAGACGTACTGTCACCTGCAGTCTCAAGACTCCAGATTTGAACATCTGTGATGTGGGGCGGGGCCACTTTGACATTCCTCAAATTACTTCAAAGATCCACATAAGCCTGAGTTTCAATATAAAGTAGTCCTCAGTCTGTGGTGTGGGACAAAAGTTCTTGGCTGTGTGTATGTAGTGGAGGAGAGACTGTGTTTGTAAATTGGAACCTTAAAAAAATAAATAACAGGATGTAACAGAAAAAGGAAGCCTTACTGTTGAGGAAGGCTGAACCAGACTCAAATTTTTGCTCTACCCTTTATTACGTGTGTGATCTTGAAGAATTACTTTATCTCTCTGCAGCTCAATTCCCTTCTCTGCAAAAGCAGGACAATAAAGGAACCCAGCAAAGAAGTTTGGCGTGAAGATTAAATGAAATCATGCATGACAGGGCTTGGCTTCGTGCCTGGTTCACAGTTGAGTCCTCGGTATATGGTGGCTGCAACGGTGATGATAAAAATTAAGATGAAAGAGGAGGAAGGAGGAGGGAGAACAGAAAAAGAAAAAGGGGGAGGAAGGAACAAGATTGGAGACGGAGGAGGAGGGCCATCAAGTTGTTCTGTGGATTGAGTAAGGGTCCGTATTTCAATGTGCCTAGCACATGCCCAGCACATAAAAGCACCTCCATACCTGTTAGTCACTTTTTCCTTCCTTCTTTCTTCCACAGGTTACAAGACATCATTCCTGAGACTGAGATCCCCAGAGCAAGGAAAAAAAAAAAATTGTCAAATGGCTCTTCAACCTAGAAAGTTCTGAGACATAGGCAATGGCGCCACCTACTGCACGGTGGGGGCACTTTTCCTGCTCCTCCTTGGGCCATTTCTGAACAAGTCTTGCTTCTTTATGCATGCTGCCTGATTTATCGCCTCTTAATCTGTGAGGCACAAGAGCAGGTGCAGAGGTGTGGATGGGAAGATATCGTGCAAAACATCACCTCCAAAATGCTCTGACTTTTTCCTATCTCACCACCTTTCCTCTTTCCCTAAAACATAAGTGAAGCTGACATCGCTCCACAAATTCAGTGATCTCAACAGATTCCTACTTTCCAGATAAATGTCTGCAAGGGGAGGGCTAGGGAAAGGACAGATGCCACATCCAATGGATGCCTGAGCTATGTCTCCTGTTCTGCCTCCCCGTTTAGTAACCCATGGGTAATCTAACCAGAAGCACCATCAGGTTTTTAGGGGTGGCTGGACTGCTCTCTTTTGCAGGAAAGCACTCCCTCACTCTTTTCCCCTGTCTTTACCTATTGAAATCCCACTCACTTTTCCAGCCCTCACTGGCTTCCCTTCACTTCAGAGACAATGCCTCTATGTCCTAATGTGACTGGCCCAAGGGAACCTAGGAGAACTTTGTACTTGAAGCTTCCTGATTCCTCCCCGCTTTCCTCACTCACCAATCCACTCACTCCCACTCATTTTGAGGGCTTCATTGTAAATGTCACATCTGAAAAACCTTTCTTGGACCAGACCCCCAACAGACTAAGCACCCCTACTCTACTTCCATGATCATCGTGTTTTAGAATTGTTTCTGCTTCCTCCTCTTTCATTAGACTGTGAACATGAGCTGCATGCAGCAGAGTCTATGACCATTCACTCTTCTATGCCACCCAGAGCACAGAGGCCCTTCAACCAATATTTATCGAATTATTATTATCGAATTATTATCGCAGAAGAGTTATTCAATTAATTAAATAATCAGCAAATCAATGAGTAGAATACCTGTGCTAATGAAGTCTCTGGCACTTATCAATGCATGACTTTTGCCCAGTCTCTTTGTATCTCTTGCCCTAGTTTCCTCAACTGTGAAACCGAGGTAGTGATATCTACTACCATAGATAATTGTAATTACAATGTGAGGTAATTTTGCAAGCCCACAGGCGGGGCTTCTAGGCTGCTCTGGTATTAGGGAAGTCTTCCCAGAGGATATGATGGGTAAATATATAAAACACAAATAATGAATGAATGCACAGCAAGAAAACAGAGCAAGGCAGGGGTATGGTGACTGCCACACTGGGAAGGGCTGTCATATCATGTCCAAAGTGGTCTCAACCATAAGGAAGTGAGGATGAAATAATGTCATTAATTGGAGAAAAAACATCATAGGCAGAGGGCATTGCAAGTGCAAAATATTAAACCTGCCCAGGCAATGGTACCCTCTGGAGTCCTTATCTTACGTGCTTTCTTACATTTACTCTCCATGGAGAGAATATAAGAAGGTCCTGTCAAATGCACAAGTTGCATCTGAGAACAACTTCTGTCCTCAGACTCTGGCCACATGCTCAACATGGCCGGCTGGGCTGAAAATCAAGACGATGCCTGCAGGTCCCCTTTGCCTCTTTTCACATCGCCTAGGAACCTGGGCAGCAATTACCTGCTTCTTCTCTTCTGCTCTCCATGGTTTTCATCGCTGACATCCCCTTAAGAAAATGATCTCCTAAGAGACAATGATCCTAGGGCAATGGTCTCCATTGATGAGGGAGAGAGAGCATGAGGTTTTCATCTTATTTTTAAAAATCACTTTGGCTGCAACATGAAAAATAGATTGGGGGGAATACGCTGAGTGTGGGGAAACCAGCTAGAAGGACGTTGCAGTAATCCAGCGAGCAATGACAGTGACCTAAATTCAAGTACCAGCAGTAGAGATAGGGAGACACCAGGGAGATACAATCGATGGGACCTGGTAACTGATTAAATGTGGACCCACGTAGAACAGGAGGGGGTTCAAGGGTGCTTCCTGGCTATTGCTTTCGCAACCAGCAAACTCTGGGCTGGCCACTCAGGGATTAGTGATGCCACTCTCTGAGATGGAGAAGAGGAGCAGAAAGTAGCGTGGAGAAAGAGGACAAATCCTGTGCTCTTTTTACCACATCCTGAACTGTCAGGGTTTGCTCAAGATCAATCGACAAGGCTATGAAGGAATCCATTGCTTACATAGTTGAAAAGCTACAACTTACAAATGTAAGTAATTATAGGACACTTTGAAGCAGGACATGAGTATTTGCAAAAAGGTGTATTTGGGATTGATGACAGGTACAAAGAATGCAAAAAGGCTTGAGGTCATGGGGGCGGGATTTGTAAGAAAAAACAGATGGGAAGATACAGTTGAGTGCAGAAAAGAAGGGACGAGGAAATTCTGACCAGGCTCACTGCCTGAACAAAACCACAGTTGCAGGAATGAGGAGGGTGTGTTTGAGAAGCAGTGACTCAAAGAAATGTATAAAAATCATCCCTAGCTGTAGTCCAGGCTAGCCTGAAGTTGGTGGAGGTATCACAACACTGAATGAACATACATCATATAAGTTGGGCACCATTATTTGTTCTGTGGGGTTTGGTAGAAAGACCATGCGTTTGGAGTCCGATAGGCTTGTTGTTACATCCTGGGACCAATACTGAGGTAGATGGTGTTGGGCAGATGAGTTAACCTCTATGAGTCTCAAATTCCCCATGTAAAAGTGAGAAAAGCAACACTTAACTGGCCATAGTCTAAGGAACAAATGAGACGGTACCCAGTAAACACTCAACATATGTTCATTCTTTTCTGCTATTGATTTTGAGTCTCTTCTCCTCTAACTTATCCAAATGAAATATCTGAACAGGGTCCCTGGATACCGGGCTACATGGAGCTGACACAAGAGGAGTGCTTCAAGTTCCGGGTTGTGAAAAGAAGCAACTATGACCTGATCTGTATATAGGGTTGACAGAGAGAGATCGAATTACAACCTGGAGCGTGAACATACTGAATATGTGGGAAAAATTGCCAATAATGTACCGAGGCCACGGCCACGTGACCATGGTATGAATAGCCTGCTGGTTCCTCCTCACAAGTGCGTAGCCTGTGGAGGCAGGACACGGGCTGCTCCAGCTCCGCGTCCGTTTCTGCAGCTGCTGTCACCCTTCTCCCTCCATGTTCCCAAGTCCAAGCATCAGCACTGACTTCAACTGCCTCAGCTTCAGCTCTGAAATGTACAAGCTTTTGGAATTGTAGAAGCAAATGAAATTCTGTTGTTCTTGTTTAAACTATAATGTGTAAGTGTAATAGCTTGCTTTTCATTAGTACAGTCTTTCTTTTTTAAAAATGTATTACTGTATTTATTTGGTGTATTCCTTTTGATCCCCATACCTACTCATATTCAGCCAAACATGCTTCCGATAGGCCACTATACGTTTTGTTTAAAATTTTTAAAGCACATCTTTTTGCATATCTGTTTGTCATGAAGGGACTAAGTGATAATACACTGGGTCATTTTTTCCTTCTGCCCTCTCCTTGACTCCCATCTCTCAGTGATGGGCCCAGACCTTACTCATCTGTGTCTCTCCAAAATCTAAAACAATATTCACACCGCAATTCTTAAAAATACATAAATGCCTATGGATTCCAATTCTACAATGTTCTAGAGACCTGAAGATTACACACGTGGAATGTTTGTAGCGCCATTCAAGATGATTTCATTATGACTGACTGCTGGCACAATTTGTGACTACGTTACCTGAACTCTAGACACACTGAATATTCAGAACCAGTCTGGGCCCGGAGAGAAGGAAGGCTGAGCAGTAAAAGACAGGGCTTAGCTACAGTGCAGGGGGATAAAGGCTTAGGGCCCCTGGGAGGGTACAGGTTTCGTATTGGTCTGCACAGAACAGATAGTTGTTGTAGGAATTCATTTTTAATTAATTCGTAGGCATTTATCTGAAAGGGGCTAGACCCTAGTGGAGGGCCCATACATCTTTTCTGAGTCTGAGTCTGTGAGAAGCTAGAAGTTAAAGACAGGTTGTACCACACACCACTTGTGACACTGAGCTTGGCAGAGTCTGTGGGCTTCTGGATGTTACACGGCAAAGAAGAGTAGGATTCCTAGTCTGTGGAACTGTTGGGAGACTGAGGTGAGAGATGCTGTGTGTGGGGTGAGGACATCGGGCGTGGGGCCTATCAGACCTGCTCCTCCACTCACTGGCCAGAGGATTGGGGACAAACCACGCAACAGCTTACATCAAACACCTCCCAGAAACTGGAGTTGGGGTTATTGAAAAACTGAAGCAACTCACAGAATCTGAGGCAAGCTCTTATATGGGCTGGACAGGGAGGGACTCTTCAGCTGGACCACCTGTGAAACTTTCTTTCCACAGCAAGGCCATGACATGTGGATTCCCCTTCGGTTTCACATTCCTATCAGGAGGCATCTGATTGGATTAGTTTTGGTCTGTCTTCCTAAACCAATCGTCCATGGTCCAGGGACAGTGGGGTGGGGAGAGAAGGGTTAAGGATCCCCAGCTTCACCACCCGGGCCGTCACTGTGGGTGCAGATCAAATGGCATAAAGAACTTTGCTCACTCCATGACACATAGTAGGCATTCAATATAGTATCACTGTGTGATAGCGTTTTACAAAGTGTGCAAAAAGGAGCTTATTATTTTCCTGTATGCCTATTGTTTTGCTGACCCTGGGCTACGCTCCACAGAGGAGACAGAAGTGTACGAAATGCCCTGCCTTCAGGAATCTTACAGTCTTGATGAGAAAAATGACAATAACAGGTAAGGGCTTGATTTTACGATACAGATCACAAGTGTCGAAAGAGAAAGTGAAACACCCTCGAAAAGAGACAGGGGTGCTGGTGAATGAAAGAAAATTTCAAGACACAAATAAAAGTTTTATAAGAAAAATAATTTGGAAAAAGATTGATTTTGAGGCTGGACTGGAAAGTGATTTTCTGTTTCATTTCCTGAGTAGGTCTCATACCCATAACAAAAGTAGACTTATTTATAAAGCCATTGATTGCCTTGTGTACAGAGCTAAGAATATAAAATAGGAAGGGGTATATTCCATTTTGACCAATGCAGAAATAATAAGGAAAGCATACTGATTATTCCTCCACTGCTCCCTCTGGATCTTTTCTGTTCTCTTCGACTCCCTGCCTTGGCAATCAATTAAGTTTTATCCCCACAAATAAAGCAATTTGCATGATCTGAGTTTGGCTTTGTTTGTGTTTTACTGAGAAATGTCCTATACCTCCACCATCAATTATCTTGAACAATAACATGAGGATATTTGAAAATAAATTTAAGAAAAATGTATCACACACACACACACACACACACACATCCATGATCAGACTATAGTACTAGGAGATAAATGAACGTTCCCCACTAATCTAATTCAGGCTGTTTGCCTATTTATAAAATGGTAATGGAAACATCTCTTAACATGATGAAAGGGCTGCACTCCGATTATGCACCAGCCTGTGGATTTTTGCTGGGGCTGTGCCTCTCACCTCCACTTTGTATTCTTTTTCGTGTGGGCATTTTAATATTGCTACATCCTGATTTCCTGCAGCGAGAGGCAATTTCATAACAAACGGCCATGCACTGCGGCTAGACCAAGGAGATAGGATGGAGATGACATCTGCAAAAGAGGTGGCTGTTCTATAGCTCAGAGGCTGGAGGGTGTGTGTGTGTGTGTGTGTGTGTGTGTGTGCACGCGCGCACGTGCACATGTGTATTACACTGAGGCTGATTTAAGCCTCTTTGTTCAAAGAGCTAGTTGATCCAGGAAGAATAACTCTGCCCCTGTTTTTCCTATACTCTACCAAAAGAAAAAATAGCCAACATTTTCCCTGGTTCATCCCAATATTTTATACCTATTCACTCAGTAAATCCTCAAAACAACTCAAGAAGGTACATATGATTAGTATCACTACTTTATAGATGAGACAACTAAGACGTAGAGAGGGTAAGAAAATCACCCAAATAAAATAGCCAGCACAGTGTGAAGACAGAATTTGAACTCAGGTCATTTGATTCCAGAGCTCATACTGTTAACCCTTTCATTATACTGGCAGACGAGATTTGGGGGACCCATCTACACACACACCAGAACCCAGGCGATTTTTCTTAAAAAGCCAATTTAAAGCAAAACCACCAATTAAAATATTCCATTTCAGATCCCCGGTTCCAGACACGATGGCTACACAGATCAACTTGATCTAGAATTGCAGTTCTGTGCTGTTCTTGCCCCTCTGTCTCACTTCCTATCAGTGAACTTACACTCATTTTCACTAATGAACTCCCCACCATATTGACAGAGGAGCTGTTATCCCACACCATTCTGCAGAGAAGTGACCTCACGGAGGGTATTACGGCCCTTTGTGGACGCTGTGGTTATTATTATTATATCTTTGTGAAGTATGCGGTATGTGCCAGGTCCTGTTCTAAGCGCTTTGCATGCTGTATGCTATTTAAACCATGCCACAGCTCCATGAGGGTTACTATTACTACCCTCATGGAACAGTTGAGAAAACAAAACTCAGCGCTCAAGGAGGAAATGAGGTCTTGCAAGTAAAGGCTACTGCTCAGTGCCTGCTGCATAATAAGCACCCCAAATTGTAGCTGTTGTTATTCCCACCATCGTCATCATTTATCACGGTACTTTCTACTGTTGCCATAACTGGTCTTTACACAGCTCCTAGGAGACGTAGTCCAGATGAGAACTCGGATCTATATGCTTCCCAAACTTTGCTCTTTATCATCCCATAAAGTCTTTCTCCAGAAACCAGCAACCAAGCCGGCGAGAGAGCTGAGAGCTAGCTCTTCTGAAGAGTAGTTAACAGATGCAGTGCGTTCAGCAGAGTATAGACAAGACTCGGGAAAGAGGAAATAAGTTTCTGTATACTCTCTGTTGCAATGGAGGACCTAACTGGGACCAAGAGTCGAACCTTCAGAGTGGCAGATGGTGAAGTCCCCTTAGGGTGCATGGTCACAATCCACACTGACCAGTAAAGCAGTGGCACTTCCTGCACAGAAACCTGTGTTCCTGTCCTTGGCAATCCTGAAGGAGAAGACATACAACCATCGTCAGGGATTCTGGGAAGAATTTCTAACTTCAACTCCCCCTTACAAATCTGAAATGCTATGGTTCATTAAGGCCCCTGTGCACATCCCTGAAACTCTGCAATTCATAAAGACCCCTTTCCGTCTGCACCAGGCACCCGGCCCCAAGTCTTTTCCTTTGTTCATCTTCCATTCCACCCTTTCAAGTCTCAAGACCTCAGCACTTAAGTGATAAATGAATGGTACTAATGTATCTGGTTTTCCGCGGATCCACAGATGTCACTCCTTCTAGTGAAAATGCAGGAAACAACTAAGAATCGTAATTGAACAAATTACATCTGTTTACTAAAGAAAATTAGAAAATATAAGAAGGGGAAAAAGAGACTACACCCATACCTCCTGTTAATATATGGATGCCTGTTCTTTCACATCTTTTTTGAACTTCTGCAATTTAAAATATGAATTCTTAAAATGCAGACATGGCTCTCAAGATAGGAATATTCTATACAGTGACAGGCTGGAAATGTATACATGTGTTTGCTGCAGTACCGCCAAAATTGAGAACTACACTGTGCCCGGCATTGTATCCGTTATCAGCCATGCACAGTTGAGTGAGTCAAGACCCCTTCTGTCACGATGCAAGATGCACACGGTCTGAAGCACAGAAGACCGATAAGTAAACAGAGCCTAAGACATGTGTATACGTGCAGTAACAGTTGGGGGTCACCATAAGCACATTCAGGTTTATTCGGCTCCTAAGAAAAATAATGGCCGTGATCACAGTACCTAGCAGCAATCAGAACGTTTACATTTCTTTCAGCTGATTTCAACCTTAAAACCACCTTGGGAGTTGGTAAGCATTTTTTTATTTTAACTTCATTTTAAAAAGGAAATAGAGAAACATAAGGGAAAGACCGTGGGCTTTGGAGCCAACCAGACTCACCTCCAGCTTTAGATTCAGGCTCTGACTAGCAATGTGGTAGGTCCCAAGCTGGCCATTTAATGTACTTAGTACCTTTCAGGGTTGATCTCAGGTTTATGTAAGTAACATCTGCCATGTGCCTGGTGCGCGGTAAGTACTCCCTAAAAAGCAGCTTGTGTTACTAACCAAAGCTCAGAATACACCCACGTCTTGCCCAAGGTCACCCAAGTAGTGAACAGAGCGGGAACTCTCAAGTCTCTGATTCTAATCCTGTCTTCCCTCTGGACCATGCCAATTATAGTGCTTAGATAATCGTCTATTGTGGGCAAAAATAGAACAGGCACTGCATCTGGACCTATACTTATCTGCTTCCCTATATATATGCACTTTATACATTTTTCTTTCTTTTCTTTTTTTCTCCTTAAGTGTCCAGGTAGGGGGAAAAGATTAAATAAAAGGGGTCTGATATTTTCCCCAACAAAATTCAGCTGCCCCAATCCCAGCTTCACAATCCCAGGGTGTCAACACTAGAGACTACAATCGGAAGAGGGAATTAAAGGGGCTCATTACACCTGTGGAGAAATCCATTCTAAAACTGCAAACCCTGCAAAGTTCCTCTGCTCCTAGGACATGGCCCATGTACCTTCCAGGTGATGACTTTACTCTCCTGTGGACCAAATTGAAGAACCCACCTGAGACCCCTAAAGCCACCAGCTTAGCATCCATTTCTGTTTGCTGGGCAATGAGTCTCTTCTACAGAAGATGCTCAGCTTCCTCAGCCCCTTTTAACACAGAACAGGGCTGAGTAAAGGAAACAAAGGGCAGTGATGGAGAGGAACCTCTTGGCCACCAGGGAACTGCCTGCTGACCGTGAGTCAGCAGGGTAACAGTGCTGCGTAACAGGAAGGCACCGCGCTGAAATGAGCCAGGGCGTCTGAGCGCAGCTGCAGAACCTGCCGCGGCACAAGACTTCACAGTCGTCTTCATCAAAACACCAGTTTTTTAATGCAACCCACAATCAGAAATACATTTTACAGTTGCCACCAACCACCCACATTCATACACAAATAGAATAAAACTTTGATGAGATAATTACTATCTTTAGCACAGGTGATGCATTCTAATATCACCCCTCCTAACCCATTCTATTATTTCCCACTTCCCAGTAAATTAATTTCTCAAGATGTTAATGGAGCATAACGTGTAGTTTGGAGGGAAAAAACCTGCTTTGGAGAATATCTCATTCAATCTCCTATGGAATGCCCAAGCAAATTCAGATTCACGCCACCACACTTTTTAAGAAAATCAAAGTCACGCAAGACAATGGGAGAACAATAACAATGATATTCACTGACCATTCTGAGCACTTACTATATATTAGGCCCCTTGCTTGGACTCCAAACCTACATACTATTTCATCCTCACAACAGCTCTTTATGTGTTTCTATTATGACCTCCATTTTACAGATGAGGAAACTGAGGCCTCTGCCAAAGGCTGGCTTCCTCTCACAGAGGGCAATCTAGTCCATTTGAAGCTCAGTTGTTTGCAGTTGAGAGAATATTAGGAACCAGCTGTTTGCTTTTCTCCTTCAATGTCATTTTCCCCGGGCACTTAAGCGCTTTGAGATCTCACCCTGCTTTCTGGACCAGGAAGTTCATGGGCATGCATACCTAGGTTGGCCTAGATGACCACCCTGATCCCCTGGCCTAGATGACATCCCTGAAACTGTATTCTGATGCCATTCTCTCCTCTAGCTTCCGCCTGCTGGTTTTTATCATCAGGGTCAAAAGTGCTACAGCAGCCCTGGGCATCATAAGCTGACTTGACTTGCATCTAAAGCAGAAAGAGAGGAAAGAGAGGAAAAAGGCTTTCTCTTCATTATTTTTAGGTTGAAAAACATGTCTGAAGGACTTCAAAGTTCTTCCGTTGATATCATTGGTCAGATCCCAGTCACCAATTCACCTTGGACCCACCTCTGCTGCAACTGCTGCAGCCCCTAACGTAGGCATATTGCCACTTGTACAAATCATATTCTGTTCCTAGGGAAAGGGCCATGGATGTTGGGCAGGCAACGAATGGTGTCTGCTAATTGGTTTTTTAGGGTCTGGCTCTTGCTCAGTTTTCCAGTATATCTCTCCCCACCTCTTCCCAAAGTTGAACTCCCATCAAACTTTACCAAACATTTTTTTTTTTTTTTTAGCTCATTCAGGGTACCCTGTACTGCTAATCTTAAATCTAAAACACTAATTCAAAAGAATATATGCACCCCTGTGTTTATTGCAGTGCTAGCCACAATCGCCAAGATACGGAAACAAAAGAAATGCCCATCGGTAGACGACTGGATTAAGAAACTGTGGTACATTTATACAATGGAGTATTACTCGGCCATAAAGAAGAATGAAATCTTACCATTTGCAACGATACGGATGGACCTAGAGAACATTATGCTAAGTGAAATAAGTCAGATGGAGAAAGACAAATACCATATGATCTCACTTACATGTGGAATCTAAAGAACTGAATAAATGAGCAAACTAATCAGAAACAGTCTCAGAGATACAGAGAAAAATCTGACGGTTGCTAGATGGGAGGGCGGTGGGGATGAGGGAGAAGGTGAGGGGATTAGAAAGTCCAAATTAGTAGTCACAGTATTGCCACTGAGATACGAAAGACAGTTTGGGGAATATAATCAATAATGTTGTAAAGATTGCGTAGGGTGTCAGAGGGGCACTTGTCGTAAATCCTTTGTTTTTACTTTTCCCTTTGCCTAGAACATTCCTTATCTCATTCCCACCCTCTCATGCCTTCCTCATCCCTACCCTGCTTCAAGATCTTGGATGAAATGTCCTCTCCTTCAGGAGACCACGCCTGAGTAAGGTGTGAGTTACGTGCTTCTCCTACCTGCTCTCTGCTTGGCTGAAATTTACGGAGTTCAGAGACCTTGTCTGCAATTACCTTTCTTGTGCCCCCACCCCCTACCAAGGTATCTAGCAGTCATTGTTTCTTTTTATAAATATTTATTGAATAAATGAGTAAAAGTCACATTTATTCAGCAGAAAGGGCACTGCATTTTAATATTATCTATTTTGAGTGTGCACCAGAGACTTTATCAAATATGCATAACCCACATAACAAAATGACAGGATGTATTCCTCCCAATTTCACTGCATTGGAAAACAAGATTCAAATGGATCAAGTTATATGTTCAAGGCCACACAGCTTGTGCATGGAAGAGACAGGATTCAACCCTTGTCTGTTTCCAGGGACTTTGCACTCAAGCACTTGGCTACCCAGTAAGCAATACATCAATGTGAAATTCTCCTCTCACCCTGGTTTGAAGGGTGACCTAGGGTAGGGTTGCAAAGACCAAAGAGTAAATATTTGAGGCTTTGAGGGACCTACAGTCTCTGTCGTAACTAATCTACTGTGTTGTTGAAAGCAGCCATAGACAATACGTAAACGAATGAGCATGGCTGTGTCCCAATAAAAATGTATTTACAAAAACAAATACCAGGCTGAATTTGGTTCACAGGCTGTAGTGAACCCTGTGGGAACCCTGACTTTGAGCAATTCAGTTCCCCTTACCCAGCTTTGGATCCTTCACCACTAAAACTGGATGACTTGGATTTAATGCAACTAAGATGACTTTCTACTCTGAAACTCAATTATTAATCATTGTTTTGAAGCCCAGAAAACATTCTGTTATACTCACTGTATTAGCAATAGGAAGAATACAATGTAAGGTTGTAGTCGACTAAAATATAAACATAAAAAATTAATGTGTGTTCTGAAAACAATATTTTAAAAAATAAAGTGAAGAGTTTAACCAATATAAACTTAAAGCACAAAGAAAGGGAAAAAAAATTAGCTACACGTATATTCTCATGTAAGAATTATTTGCTTTAGCATTTGTACTCTAACAACCTAACAAATTCTTTGAAAATACCCTTTCCATTTTCAGCCCCTACCATTTCTTAGAATGTAAGTGCCATAATTCCTCTAGTGCTTTAAATGTTGATTTTTGCTTTTAGAAGTTTATAATTGACACATGTAGAAATCATTGTGAATAGGGCTACTCATTATAAATCTTTAGGAATCCATAAATAAACATTCATTCATATCATAGGACTGTTGTGAGTATTAAATATGATGATGTACCTGGCACGAAACCTAACAGAAAGGAGGTATTTCACACACTGTGGTTGTTGTATTATTGACATTATTAAAATGATTTTTGTTTAATATTTATGTCAGAGTCAACATCTTATTCATTAGAGCAGTAGTCCTTCACTGGGGGCAATATGCCTCTTAGAGGAGATGCAGCAATACCTGGAGACATTTTTTATTGTCACAACTCAGGGTGCTGCTGGCTCCCAGTGAGTAGAGACCAGGGATGCTAAGACATCCTTCAATGCATAGAACAGCCCCTAATAATAAAGAGTTATCACTATGGCCAATCGTGCCAAGGTAGAGAAATCTTGCATCAGAGTAACTCCTGTCCCTGACACAATTCCAAACATAACACAGAGTAGGTTGTCAATTAAGTGTTTATGATTGAATGAATGAATAAATATATGAGTGGCTGGATAAAGACAGTCACTATCATAATATTTTGCGTCTGCCTTATACTTTGCTTAGGAAAGCTGGATCTATTGATTCCATAATATATAATTGATATATACAAGTACACTAGATTATATGCTTCGTGTCAGCTGGGACCCCGTAGGTGTTGCTCAAAGTTAAACCTCCAATGCACAGCACAGTGATGACATATCATAGCTGCTAAACAGATAGTGGCTGAATAAATGAGTAGTCAAGAAATAATTAAAAGTAGTTCCCTTTGCCGATGGTATGAAATTCATTCATTCAATCATTGCGTATTGAGCTCTGCGATGTCCCATCTCTGTCCTTGGTGCTGGAATGATAGGGCTTTCCTGGTCACCTTCTATCCCATCCTCATCCCATCCCCCAAGTGAAGGTTTGCATGTTAATATAAAATTTCATGCCACTCTCAGTTTTTCCACAAAAGGAGGGGGAAAAAAATCTGTAAAGCAAACCCCAGCAGCAAAGTACAGCCCTGCTTGCTCAACGCTGACAGGTTGTATGCATTTTTATGGGGTAGAAATAATATGTGGAGATAATTATGCTGAAGGAGCTGAGGCAGAAAACGCAGGAATGGCTGCTGAACATGTAAGCACACAACAACCAGAGAATTCCACTGAGCACCAAGCCGCAAAGGAGACTTAAACTCCCCCCAGGGGATAAAATGAGTGTTGTTTGTTGATGGAAGAGGCAGTTACTACAGAAGGTTTTTTGTTTTGTTTTGTGCTTTGGTTTTTGTTTTAAGCCATTTCCCTAAAGGAAGAAAGAGAAACATTTAGAGAATCATCAATTATAAAATCTCCCATCTGGGAGGTTCTGTCTTTCCCAGGAACTTTTCACCTTGGGTTTATTAACCGTCAGATGCCTACAGATGTTGGAATAAATCCTTAAATCCTCAGAAATTATGGAAGATTATTTTTCAGATCTCTGTGTTTCTCTGCACACCTGGGATCAGATTCATAAGTTAGTAACCATTGTTCTAGAACCCTTCAATTATATCAATTAATGTTTTTGACTACTTACTATCTGCCAAGTACTGTATTTAAGAATTGTCCACATATTTTCACCTTTAATTGGAAAAATAACCCTTGGAGGTAGGCACTTGTATTGTCCCCATATTGTAGATGAGGAGGCTGAGGCATAAGGAGAATACCAGACTTGACAGTGTGAAGGCCAGACTCTAAGCAGTTATAACTCCCACTTCAGCTCTTAACCACAACTCAACGGTACTACTTCTGACATGGGTGAATTCCACCTAGATAACTATCCATATAGCTTTGCGTTATTTCACCCCTCTCATCCTTGAATTCTACATCTATAAAATGGAGTTAATAATAAACATCTCAGCAGGTGTTCATGGGGATTGCATATAAAAAGTTTAGCACAATGTAGGCCACACATAAAGCAGGCAACCAATGGTAACTCCAAGTATATAGTCCTACTACTTAATTTCCTACTATTTCACTCATTCGACATCAGGGAGAAAGCCCTCTGCCCCACGCTGACAGGGGCCATTGAGAAGTGAGCAAATCCAGCAGTGACAGAAAAACAAACAAACGATCCTTAGTCCAAACATCAACACAGATATTTGTAAACTTTTAAAAATGATATTAAGCAGCTTCACTCCTGTTTTTTGTGTGTGTTTTTTTAATTCATTCAGTGGAGGTTGATCTGAGTGAAATAATACAAGGGAAGCGAAGTTGGTAAGGGAGAAATTGAATTGGTGTTGTCTATTAGAAAAATCCTGACGAAATCACTACCCGAGTCGTTCTCTCAGCAGAACAGGATGAAAAGGCCAAGCAGTCATAGACTGGTTTTGAAATTAGATAAATCCTAGCTCCAAACTTAGCAAGCTGTGTGACCTTGAGCAAGTGTTTTAGCTTCTCTGATGCTCACTGCACTCAAGGGTAGAATCAGGTGAGATGCCCACTTGACAGTTTGCAGAAGAGTCAGAGGAGATCACAACACACTTTGAAAATAGTTAAAGACAGGCTCTGAAGTTCAACAGGCCTGAGTTTGAATCCTGACTCGACCACTTATTAGCTCTGTGACTGAGCGAGGCACTTCACTTCTGTAAACCTCATAATCCTCATCTCTAAAATAGGAAGGATATTAGTATCTACATCACAGAGTTGTTTTAAAGATTGTGAGCTGATACACATGTAGAGAACTTGGTGAATTGCTTGGCAAAACTTTAGGTGTTCAATAAGAGCTAACTAATGAGTATAATAAAGTATTGTCCTTCATATCTTTTTACTGTGCAGAGACTACTGCTGACTACATCTAAATTGATCTGTACATTAATTCATTAAACATACATTGAGTAACTACTCTATGCCAGGTTTTGTGGAAGATTTTATACACCACCTTTAAAAGACTGAAACTAATACTGGAAAAAGAAAACACAGAATTTAGGGGACATAGTATGTGTCTTAAATATATGAAGAATTATCACACAAAGAGAATTTAATTTTCATCTCCCATCTCCAGAAAGGAAAATGAGGGCCAAGTCAAGAAAAATTAGAGAATAGAACATTTTCATTTTGTATAAGAAAGATTTTTCTACTGATAAGATCCATTTAACCAGGGGACAGTTAATCTTGAAACATAGCTTCCTATTATTGGAAACAATGTAGTTTCATAATCTTCCATTCACTGCCAGTGGACATACTGGGTTTCTGAATATGCCATGCCATTTCAGGTCTCTGGGATTTGCATATGCTGTTATCTCTTCCTAGAAAGATCATCTCCCAACACACGTAATTATGGTCATCTCCTAGTCAAGGTTTGAAGCTCTCAGGATCCTTCCCCAAAGTGATCCCATTATCTGGGATCCAATAAGAAGTTGTGCCTGGTCTATGACATCATTTCTATTGTTTCATTTCTTATCATCTGTGCCATCCTCATTTGGCTGCTTTGGGAACCAGATCTGTGTCTCTTTGTGTTCTTTTAGGGCCAACACTCTGTCTGCACATACAATCCTCAATCAGTAAGTGCTGAATGATAGTCACTTTTTGCTATATTCTGAGAATAGCAGAGAAGAAATGCTCTGAATCATATTAGATCGCTTACATAGAGGATCCGTACCAGTCAGCCCTCTGCTGAGAAACATACAGTTCAAAATCTCAAGTGTTAACCCCTAGTTTATTTCTCACTAACAGAGCTAACCCTTGGTCAGGTAAATCTCTGGGGAACTCATGCTCCATGATGTAACTCAGTGATCAAGGATGCTTCATATTGCGACTTCACCACCTCAAATCAAGGTTTTCATGATCACAGCAGCAAAAGAAAGATTGAAAAATCCCAAAGGTGCTTTTTCTTGCCTCATTAGGATGTAACACATTTCACTTCCACTCACATTTCTGGCCAGAACTGGTTCATTCCATGCCCTCACCTAACCTCAAGAAGGACTGGAAAATATATTTTTTTATAGGTCTAGATGGGAGGAATAAGAAACAGGATTTGCTGAATTCATAAGTATCATCTTTGCCACCTGGTCATTGGGAGAGAGTATAAAATATTTTTAGAGTGCTATTAATCAATACCGGCCACTCTTTAAAAGTAATGTCTTAGAGACATTTAAAGCATGTGCTAAATTTTATGAAAATTGCAGTGTTACCTATATACTTAAATTTTATATTATGCAGCAATTAAAAGTTATATAGAAAAAAGGTTTACAAAATATTAACATAAAAGTGTTATAAATTAATATATACAAAATGTCTTTAATTTTGTCAAAGATCAACATATGTGTACATGTGAATAAAAAAGCCTAGAAGGGACTTGAGTTTTCCAGTCAAGATGGTGAAGTAGATAAACACTGTGCTTGATTTCTCTCACAACCACATTATAATAACAACTAAATTACAGAACAACTATCATTGAGAATCACCTGAAGTCTAGCTGAACTGAAGCCCTACAACTAAGGACATGCACAAGAAGCCACCTCAGGACTGGTAGGAGGGGTCGAGACTCAGAACAGGTGAGCCCCACACCTGCATGTGACCATTAAAAATTGGGAGGGATATCTCAGCTGCAGAGGTCACCCCCCACACACACTGGAGCAAGGGGTCCCAGCACCATACCAGGCTCCCCAGCCCAGGGTGTCAGTGCCAGGGAGAGAAGTTCCCATAACTTCTTGCTGTGAAAACCATCAGTGATTGTGGCTGAGTGAGCCCAGGGTGGCTGCCTTCCCAGGCGTTCCTCTTAAAGGGCCCACGCAGAGACTTACTCGCTGATGGACTGACCAGCTTGGAGCTCCAGCACTAGGGCAGCAGCTCAAAAGATTCCAGGGACACACAGGGAGAAACTGAGTTGTCTGGCTTTAGGGTGTGGGCTGGAGGGGCTGCTTTCTCCCCGACAGAGGTGCTGGAGGGAGCCGTTGTTTCTTTGTTAAGCCCTCCTACTTCCCAGCGTGCAGACACAGGCAGGTGCCACATCAATCTGGCTAATACTATTTGTTCGCCCCAGCCTGGAGATTCTGAGACCCTGAGCCAGCCAACTTGCAGGTACACCCAAACCACATCCAGTGGCTTTTCATACAAACCGCCTGTCTTGCTCATGTTGCAGACATTCCTAAAATCTCACAAAGGTTCACAAAAGCTAAACAAGCAGCGTCTGGCTTTAGCATACCTCTGGCTGAGCAGCCCTAAGCGAGGCACTAGCAACAGCTAGCCTTGGTTCGTGGCTAGGCCTCTCAAGCCACCTTCAAAGTACAGCACGGGCAGTGAATTGCTTTATGGCTCATGTGAGGTGGCCTCACACAGGCTGCAGCTGAATTTGGCCCACAGCAGGTTTCTTCCCAGGAAGCCCGGGGCTGGCATGCCCAGTGGCTAGCTTCAGAATGAGCTGGAGCATCACCCTGCCACCTCCAAGAACAACACACCCATAGGGCGGACTGGGCAGGCACCACAAAAGCAAAGCCTTCTCTGTAGGGTTAGCCCCTGCACCACAACTTCTCCACCGTAGTCATAGCCAGTCCTTACAACCAATCAGCCTGAGCGCCAATCCCTCCCATTGATGGGCAAGCAGCAACCAAGGCTCAATTATAACAGGAGGACACACAGCCCACACAAGGGACATACCTTGAGTACATGGCTCAGGTGACCAGAAAGATTGCACCACTGAGCCCACAGCACACCTACCACATAAGGCCACTCTACTAAGACCAGCAGACATAGCAGCCCTACCTAATACATAGACACAAACACAGGGAGGCAGCCAAAATGGGGAGACCAAGAAACATGTCCCAAATAAAAGAACAGAACAATGCTCCAGAAAAAGAACTAAACGAAATGGTGACAAGCCATCTATCAGACAGAGTTCCAAACACTGGTTGTAAGGATGCTCAATGATCTCAGGGAGAACTTCAACAAAGAGATGGGAAACATAAAAATGGAGATAGAAAAATATAAAAAAGAAACAGTCAGAAATAGAGACTACAATAACAGAAGTGAAGAATACATTACAAAGAATCAAAAGTAGATAAGATGAAGCAGAGGATCCAATTAGTGATTTAGAAGATAAGGTAGCAGAAAACACCCAATCAGAACGGCAAAAAGAAAAAGGAATCCAAAAAATGAGAAGCATTTAGGGGGCTTCTAGGACATCAAATGTACCAACAATTGTGTTATGGGGGCACCTGAAAGTAAAGGGATGGAAAAAGATATTGCATGAAAATGGAAACAAACAAACAAAAAAGTTGAGATAGCAATTCTTATACCAGACGAAACAGACTTTAAAACAGACTATAACAAGAGACAAATAAGGACCTAGTAATCCCACTCATGGGTAATTTACCTGAAAAAGAACCAAAACGCTACTTTGAGTGGACATGTGCAACCATACGTTCATCGCGGCATTGTTTACATAAGCCAAAATATGAAGGCAGCCTGGGTGTCCCTGAATGGATGAATGGATAAAGAAGAGGTGGCACATATATACAATGGAATGTTACTCAGCCATAAAAAAGAATGAAATCTTGCCATCTGCAGCAACATGGACGGACCAGAGGGTATTGTGCTGAGTGCAGTAAGTCAGACAGAGAAGGACAAAAGTCATATGATTTCATTTACAAGTGCAATCTAAAGAACAAAATGAACAAACAAACGATATAGAAAAACTCACAGATAGAGAGAACATTTTGATAGTTGCCAGATGAAGGGGGTTGGGATGGGTGAAAAAGGGAAAGGGATTAAAAAGTACAAATTGGTTGTTACACAGTAGTCATGGGGATGTAGGGTATAGCATAGGAATATAGTCAATAATATTGTATAACTATGTATGGTGTCAGATGGGGACTAGATTTATCAGAGTGATAGATGGGAAGGGGGTGGGGGTAGAGTGAAAAAAGTGAAGGGATTAAGAAGTACAAATTTGTAGTTACAAAATAGTCATGGGGGTGTAAAGTAAAGCACAGGGAATATATTATATACGGTAGTAACTATGTACAGTGCCAGATGGGTACTAGCCTAGTCAGGGAGATCACTTCTTAAATTATGTAAATGTCTAACCATTATGCTGTACACCTGAAATTAATATAAAATAATATTGAATGTCTCTGTAATTCAAAAATTTACAAAAGGGGTGGGAGGTAAAGGGGAATAAGAAGTCCAAATCTCTAGGTATAGAACAAGTAAGTCATGGGGATGTAATGTACAACATAGGGAATATAATCAATAATATTGTAATAACGTGGTACAGTGTCAGATGGTTGCTGGACTTACGCTGATCACTTCTTTAGGTATATAGACATTGAATAACTATGATGTACCCCTGAAACTAATATAATATTGTATGTTAGCTATAGTTTAATAAAAATCTTCAAAAATTACTAATAAAAAAATACAAGCACACACACACCAAAAAAAAAAAAAAAAAAAAAAAAGAGTAGGCTAGGCACCAATGAGTTAAGCCTGGTTATCTCTAGAAGGTGCTATTATGTATGTTTCTATTTTCTTCCTTGTGCTATTTTTGTAAAATATATATTACTTTTGTTATCCTGAATTAGCAAAATAATGTACTTGCTGAGCTAAGAAACTATTAAATCACTCAAGAGTGGAATGATCTTTTAGTGCTTTTCATCTGGATACTCCTGGGAATTCATGAAATCTGCCCAAAGGGACCGGGTTTCTTGCCTTCTCCTAAAATGATAGTTCTAAAAATAATACCCTGCAGAGTTCAGACTTCATATGTGAGAAATGCCAACCCTACATTTCAGAAGAAAAATCACCAGGTTGTGTAGACAGTACAAGCACAGTCTGTGCCAGGTTCTGGGTGAAGGGATAGAGACCCAGCAATGGTCGTCAATCCACCCAGGAAGGCATGTCGAGAGCCTTGCAAAAGGTCAGGAGCTCAGGTGCACTTTCAGACAAGGGTAAAGAATACAGGAGAAGGTGGAAGAAAGGTAGGCAAAGGGAAGGAAAAAGACTAGGGAAGACTAGGAAGAGAGAATACGATTTCTGACAAGTTCACAAATTCATTGCAACGATGTTGCTAAACTTTTTTGATATCAGAGGGATCATTCATTATGAATTTGTACCAATTGGACAAACAGTTAATCAAGTTTACTATTTGGAAGTGCTGAAAAGGCTGCGTGAAAAAGTTAGACGACCTGAACTTTTCGCCAACAATTCATGGCTCTTGCATCACGACAATGCACCAGCTCACATGGCACTGTCTGTGAGGGAGTTTTTAGCCAGTAAACAAATAACTGGATTGAAACACCCTCCCTACTCACCTGATCTGGCCCCCAGTGACTTCTTTCTTTACCCTAAGGTAAAGGAAATATTGAAAGGAAGACATTTTGATGACATTCAGGACATCAAGGGCCATAGGATGACAGTTCTGATGGCCATTCCAGAAAAAGAGTTCCAAAATTGCTTTGAAGGGTGGACTAGGCACTGGCATCGGTGCACAGCTTCCCAAGGGGAGTACTTCGCATGTAACCATGGTGATATTCAGCAATGAGGTATGTAGCACTTTTTCTAGGATGAGTTTGCGAACTTAAATATCAGAACTTCATAGGTGACAGAATATGGGAGAAGGGATCAAGGAAAGAGAAGAAAAGAGAGAAGGGGACAACGGGGAAGAAAGAGAGCCAACAGGTGGGTGTTTTTTTAAATCAACTGCACCTCAGTTCAGATCTTGGCTGCCTCTTACTACCTGTGACCTTCATTTTGACACTGAGACTCTCTGCTCCTCATTTTTATTTAAGCTACTTGTTCTTAAACCAAATAATGCATAAACATAAGATGTCGAATAGCCTCACACAGCTAACAACTGCCCATCTTTCCTATTCTGTGCCCATAGTCCTGAACCTTTGGAATCTGAAGTTCAAATTTCATTTCCGCTACTTTCTGGCCATGGCCACATTCCATCACCTCCATCAGCTTCAGTTGTCTTCACGGTAAAATGAGATTAAAACCTGTCTCTACACAAGTCTATGTAGATTAAATCCTTCTATATAGGTGGAGAGGGGTAAAGCAACCAGAGCCTGAACTCAAATTCAATGGACCATCCCCCAGAGAAAGACTGAGCCTATTCCCAGCTGCCAGTTTAGAATCTACCGAGAGAGGGGATTCACAGATCATCTAATACAACTCCCTCAAAATGCGAAAATATAAACTCAGAGAGGTTATGTGAAAAAGTTAGACTACCTGAATCTCTGTTTGTGGGCTCCCTCCTGTTTAATGTTTGTTTCTGTTTCCCATTACATTTTACTACTTTAGAGACCAGTCAGAAGGTAGATGACCTGGTCCTTGTTTAGACTGCCACCAATCACCTGTGTGACATTGGACAAAGGTCCAATCTCTCTTAGCCAGCCGAGGAATAATAACACCTGCCCTACTGTCTCAGGTTTGGTGAAGGTAAATTGATCTAATGGATAAGAAACAAAGTATGTTTGTATTTGAAAGAAGCTAATGACAGCACCATGGCATGGATATGCTAGTAAGCCAAAGAGGTCCATGGGCTGAATTCTACTCAACGCAGCAGGATGCTGCTAAATTGAAACGCTTTTTCACTGTTACTGACTTAGATTCTCATAACTTCTTGCCTCCTGCCATCCCTGTACTCTTCCGCCGATACACACCTTTAGTGCTGGGAGAATGCTCCCTGTGAGTGTGAGGTTGGCCTGCACAAGCTGCCCTGGGGCTGTGGTTCATGGTGACGTTTCTCAGAATGTCCGCTGCCCCTTGCGAAGCACCCCCGTATCTCTCGCCTGGCAGGAGCTTAGCAAAGTTCAGTTCGCTGCGTGAGGGTTAGAATGCAGAATTATGGCTCCTTTCAGGCATCGTTTAGCCAAATACTTATGGTTGTATAACTTTCATTCGTTATTTTTTTATTTTTTCCTCTTCTGAATTCCAGTCCCAAATACTGTTCCATTAACTTTTTCTCTAATGTAATTGTCATGTGCATGCTCCCTCCAATGTGTCTTACCTTCGTGAAATAATGTTTTGTGCAGTCCTTTGGCAATGCAGTTTCAGTGACATCTTAGCAACAATCACAACATAAGTGCAGCCTACTTTAAGCAATATTAAAATGCTGTCCATAATTTAACTGAAGAATATTATCCTATGAGCCAGTGATGTTCTTAAGTCCATGGCCACAAACCCTACAGTTTAAAAGATTAAAATTGAATGTCTAACTCATGAGTGTGTTGGTTGGATCCTCCAGGAAGCAGGGCTGAACCAGAGTTAGGAGAACAAGAAGTTTATTTAGGGGGATACTTGTGAAAGATTAAAAGGGGTGCGCAGGGAGAAGGTCAGATTCATGATGGAGATCAGATAAAGTCTCAGCCAACCCATCGGAAGTCGCAGAACAAAGATCGCCCACTAGAGAAGTCCCACATGAGGCAGGAATGGCCAGGCCCTGGTACCCCCACCATATTCAGTCTTAGGCTGGGGCTGCCTGAGGAGAACGTAGCCTCGGCTGAAAGGTGAAGGCAGATCCCGGAGGTGTTGACAGCTAGGAAGCAACAACGTGTCACAGAGAATACAACGGGACATGTGTTTTAAAATTGCGCAGTTTTAAATACAATCAACTCAACTGGATTTATTAACCAATTAATTTTAGTCGTATAAGTCCTTTCTTATATCACCCCAATACGGAAACTTTGTAAGCCCAGTTTCCTCCTGTCCACCTCAGGGCTCACCTAGGAAACACGATGACCTCAAAGCCCTGAGGAGAAGAAGAAAAGCCCCGAAGTGGTCGTCCCTGGATCAAAGTTCTCAGACCAACTCCTCACCTCAGGCTTGATCTCCTAAGACTGGGTCATCCTCAAGATGGGGATCCAGGACCTGATAATAGGAGACTTCTTGAGAAGAACCAGGTCTTCTTCCCTGGCCAGTATATAATCATGAACCTGTTTCCCTGGGGACTTTACACAACCTGTACCTTTATCATGTTGACTTGTTCTTATATAAAAGTTTGTAGCAGACTGAATGGTATACCCCACCCCCCGCCCCTGAAATATGTGTCCATGCCCCAGAACCTGTGAATATGACTTTATTTGGGAAAAGGGTCCTTGAAGATGTAGTTAAGAATCTTAAGATGAGATCATCCTGGTTTACATGAGTGACCCTAAATCCAGTGATAAATGTCTTTATAAGAGACAGAGGAGGAGAAGGCCATGGGTCAATGGAAATAGAGATTAGAGTGACGCTGTCACAACCAAGCCACAGAAGGCCCAGAGCCTCTGGAAGCCAGAGAAAGCAAGGAGGGATTTTTCCCCAGAGTCTTTGGAGGGAGGGTGGCCTGTTCACACCTTTGACTTTGGACTTCCGCCTTCAGAGCTGTGAGAGAATACATTTCTGTTGTTTTAAGCCACTCAATCTGTAATGATTTGTTATGATAGCCACAGAAAACTAACACAGGGCGAGACCTCAGATCTGGCAGAAAACAGGTTGGGTAGTAAAGTCTTATACCTGACCTAGAAAACTGTGCTTTCTTTCAGCATGAAGTCTGGAAACCCAACAGAAGAAAATGTCTGCTACCTCTGTGTCTGGGGACAGGGGTTTCCTAGCAGGCAGGAGACACAGAGGTTAATATGATGTACGTTTCTGTGAAATTCTTGCAAAAGGTACAATAAAGGTCCACAGATTTGGCTTCGGAACAAGCAGTCAAATGGTAGTTATATTCGGGGCAATGTGTTTTTTTCTCTGGAACAACAGAAAAATAAATCCCTTAGCAAGAGCCCCAGGAAAGCTTATTACTTTCATAAAATATTTTTTTCTTTTCTTTTCAGTGCTTGGTAAAGATTAAAAACAGAAGACAAATTGCACTTCATTGCTTGCTTTTATGTGTGTGAACCAAAAAAAATTCTATAAAGATTCAATTAAAAAAATCAATAAAGTTTCTGAAAGAGCTCTGTAATCTGAAGTTTCCCCTCATAGAATCATAATTTGGGGGGAAACACAGAAGGCTGGCAGAATTGCTAATTAAAGAAATCGGCTAAAATGAAATCATATTTCCCTGAAATCATTCTGAATCATCAAATCTGGGGGCTGGAGAAGAGACCCAAGAGATCATTCTGTCATCACCCAGCTAAAACACTAGACCAGAAAAATCCTTGCCTGTTCTTTTCCATAAACCTCCAGAAAAGAAAAGAATTTTCATTCTCCCTTGATAGTGTTGCCCATAAGCCATGGAGTCGCTATGCAATGAGCTTTTATCTAGCACGCAGTTCAGTACTAATTGGAAAGAATAAAATTATTCTTGGCATAACTTGGGCATGTGGGAGAGACAAGGCATTCTAGAATTTCAGCCTAGTGGGTTCTCAAGCCTTTGTCCTTGTTTCCCTGTTGTATCATTTTATTAGCCTTTCCTTCATTAGAAAAATGGGAATAAACTATTGCTTGCTTCACATGATTGATGAGAGGATTACAAGAAAGAATATGGGCTTTGAAGTTGGACAGCCTTGACCAGGATTTAGATCCTCGCTTTGCTCTTTTATTGTCTGTGTGATATGGTCACGGCTCTTTGCACCTTTCAGCTCAGTTTCTTCATCTGGAAAATTCCTAAGCAAAGTCCCTTGAAGGGCTGTGGTGAAAACCACAGACAATTGACACAGCATAATGGGCACACATTTAAGAAATGAGTAACTGTTGTCGGAAGCATTTCATTGACCGTGAGGGTCTGTTAAATTTTAGGAACCCCTTGCTCCGTCCAAAGCTTCCATTGTAATCCCATGGAATTAATGATGTGAGCTGTCTCAACTTGTTTGGGTATCACCATGAAAGAGTTTTCTTTTTCTTCCATCACTTCCTCTTTCCCCCTCCTCCGCTCCAACCAGCGGTGGTGCAGCTCAGAGGCTCTTACTGCTGGCGTCCTCGTGCCTGGCTGCCAAAGCCTAGGACGGGCTGGCTCCACTCTGGTTATGGCAGAGGAAATCCATACAAATTTGGATGAACCCACTGCCTGACAGTTCTTTCCTGCTCTCTTTCCACCTTCTCAAGTAGGCTCAGGCCAGACCAACAGGCCCACTGCCTAAGCAGATACCAACCAGCACATGAGATGCTACAGTCTTCCTCTCTTGCCAACGCCTCTGCCTCTGCCAGGATTCTCTGGAGCCCTGTACCACTCAGAAGTGGGGAGGCACTGGGCTGTAAACATTACAATCCCTTCGAGGCAAAACTCATTTCACCTTTAGCAGTGTCTTCTGAAAGATGTCTTCCACTTGTACCCCATCTTTATCTAGAGAGTGGGAAGGTGAAGGGGGTTGCAAACACACTGGCTGGTGTGGCAGGTCCCCCTGAGCTACCTCTTACTAAGCCTGAGATAAATGTGTCACCCCAATTTCTGTTGGCTCCTTAGCGCTGCTCCACCTTCATATTTTTGTTGTTGTTGTTCTCCGGTTTGTGTCCTAGCCATCAATCCAGTCAGCTTCCTGTGATACCTGACTCACTCTCGATGCTCTCAAGAGATACCACATATGTTGAACAGACTATGAGACATAACAAGTCCTAAACATTGTGGCAATATTGATATTCTGCTTTGGAAATGGCAGCGGGATGGGCACGAAGGATAATTCCTCTGAGGATGCTTATATCCAACATGGCCATTTTTTAACAAAGCCAGAGCTACGAAGCATTGTTCCTTTCTTCCAGCTAAACATTACATTCAGAGTTAACATAGGCTTGAGTCTAAGTCCCCAAAGAAGTCAGATTCTTTGCCAACATCTACTCTATCTTTGGTCAGTTTCAACAAACTGGGGTTGCGAAGGCATTTGCTGACAGCTCTGATTAGCAGTCAATGGGCAGGACGCTTCAGAGCTAGTCTGTGATTTAGACATTGTTACTCTTCCCTTCTTATGAATAAGGCAACAGAGCCTCTGAGAAATTAGAAAGCTAAGAAATCACAAACCTATTGCATGAAATCCAGCTTTTATGATTCCAACCTCTATGTTCTTTCTACCTCACGACGTGCCTGCTTCATGCTTCCAGATTATTCTCAAAATGTGCCCTCTTGAGACCACAGAGTATAGAGAGGGCAAGGTTATCAGAGCTGCCTTTCGAGGGCTTGTGGCTAATGGGGACTCCACCACCCCCCAACTCAGCCATGGGAAACCGTTTGAGCTCATGTGAAAAATGCTACGTAAACGGCAAAGCACTCTATGAATCCTACCTACTGTTTTCATCTTCCCCAAGGTACCTCTCCCCTCTATATTGTTGTGCCTCTTAAAGCAGTTACTTCTCTCTGCCTGACCCCGTTATTATGTGCTTGTATGTCTGTGACTCTGATGAAACTCTAAGCTCCTTGAAGACAAGCACCTCATTTTTTTTTTATCTCTCCACCCCAGCAGTGCTCAGATTAACACCGTGCACACACTGTGTGGACTTTCAATACAAACACAGCAAATCAGCTAAAGGATGGATGGCTCTCTCATACACGGCTCTATAAATTGCACGCCCATGTTGGAAAACAGTTTAATAGTATCTGTTGACTTTGAACATACATGTGTCCAATTATCTAGCAAGTCCCTTTCTCAGGGTGTATGTGACAGAAACACCTATATAGACTCAGCAAAATATATGCTCAGGTAGCACTGCTTACCATCGCCCCAAACCAACCATGAATTCAATGCCCATCTATAGTGAATGGATAAACGCGGTAGGATGTGTATGCAATGGAATATTACGCAGCAATGAGAATAAGTGAACTAGGATTTCATGCAACAATATGGATAAATCTCCCAAACGTTATGTTAACTGAGAGAAACCAGACTCAAAAGAGTACAGTGTACAATTCCATTTACAAAGAGTTCATAAGCAGTTAAGATTAAGCTATGGTGTTAGAAACCAGGGTCGTAGTTATTTTTTGTGGGAAGTAATAAATAAGAGGTTTCCAAAGAGAGACTCGGGGTGCTTTCCCTGTTCTGCTTCTTCATCTAGCTGCTGTTTACATGGGCCTGTTAACTTGTCCAAATTCATCCAATTTTGCATTTTTCCATGTGTATATCTTATATCAATAGGAAGGTTGAAGATGTGAATAAATCAGTTGATGAATGAATGACGGCATCCAAAAAAAAAAAGGAACACAGTACAAATAAGTTTTGATAAAGGTGAGGAGTTGGGAAGCCCTAGAATGGTATACATGAGACCTCCATAATCTGGCTGTTTCCCACTTTTCTAGCCTCATTTCTGCAATCTCTCCCATAAGTTGTGTCCATAATTATTTAGGGTTTTTTGTTTTTGTCTTTGTTTGCATTCACTGCCAGTTCACTGCAAATGTCTCAATTACCTTACATTTCCTGACTCCTTCGTATATGATGCTGAATCCATCTGGATGTGCCTGCTAAGAAATCAGGTCCAAATTTTGGGTTTAACCTATTTCCTTCCTTTCAGACAATGTGGGTTTACTTTTCCTCTTAGGAGTAAATCAAGAAACGAAAGAATCCTAGGCATTTAAACCTCTTAAACGAAATGAACTTTATTGTTTTTAACTTAAGAGTGTTTTTACACTAAAAATATTAAAATACAGAAAAGATATGTCCCTACTTGTTGGTGTCATACCCCCATCACCTGTTCCAGCCATTACAGTATAGGAGGTACTATGTCTGCCATCTATTTCCCAAAATGCAGCATGAAAGGAAATGCAGAAGCCAGAGCCCTGTGGAGGATGACACCAGCATCCCAACCAATGTCTTTATCTGCACCTTTGATATCCTTTCTGCAAACCCGGATGGCCGTCACACAAGCTGACCCCTGGACGGTTATTCCTTGATCACCTGAAACATGTGCTATCATTTTCTTTCATTTGCCAGCAAGCAAGGAAGGGGTATTCAATCAGTCATGAAAGATGTGTATTGACAGCGACCCTCGGTAGAGTTGATTGATTTCTTACGTGGGCTTGTAAGAACGCCATATTAATCAAATGATCAAAGAGGTCTAGGACAGTGCCCCTTCTTGGTGGGTGGGTTTCTTTGTTTTGTCTTTTACTAACCATCTCGCTTTATTTTCTTGGGCTGAAAACTATGGCCATTTCTCTAGTTACAAAGACCAAATTATTAGGAGCTGGAAGAGAACAACAATGCTCTCCAGGGTGTTTTTTGGCGGCGTTTGCATGTTCGTGTAAGGGTGCCAAGAATTAGAGACAAATGCTTTTCTCCGAACTCTCAAGTCCCGAGCCCTTGCTCTCTGATCAAATTTCTAACTATTGCTCAAGCTTTTCTTTATTTGCAGGAGTTTTCCTAGACCACCTCAGAGAGTTCTAGAAGCTCTAGATTTGTGCTGCCGTAGTACCTTGCACATCATTAGATTAAAGCCTGTTAACCCTGATTTTAGTTGCCCACTTATGTCTTTCTGCCCCCAGAAGAGTCTCTGTCTCTCACACATGGAGAATGGTCATCCCAGCATATATGTTTCCTAGAATATGCACTAGGCATTCCAAAAATATCTGTTGAATTATCCTCTTCATTGAGGGAAATTCTCATCAAGACAAATCAAAAGTCTTAGCAAAGTCCTATACTGTGTGCTTCCATTTTTCTACCACTCTGTCACAGAAAGGAAACAGACTAGTTTGATGATATCGATTCTCCACAAAGCCCTGCTGTTTTTCACCCCAAACCCTGTGCTCTTATGGCTGCTTCGGAATTGATTTCTGGTGAGATATTCGGTTGGTTTATTTGTCTTGCAGTGTGACACATTGATGGATCCGTATCACCCACACTGTCCTCTCTCTCCTTTCAGGAGAATGTTCTTTAATTCGCTCCTTCCATTCACTTTGACCACCTTCCCCAATCTTCACGAGTCATTTATAATCTTTGCTCTTGGTTGTAATGTCCCAGCTGAACCTTGGGTAAATTCAATCTTGTGATGAAAATGCACGCATCCCACTAATTTGAAATGTAACCAAGACTTCCCCAGGCCATACCAGCATTATGGTTAAAAACATGGTTGTCCTAACACTAATAAAATAGTCTATTTCAGCTTCACAGGCTATGATGACACTTTCATGGGATTCAAATTCCTCCCCACAGTGTTCCTGGGAGTCTCATGTTTGCAAACAAATTGTGATTTATTAAAATAAATACATATGGTCTTTGTCTTGTTTCTGGCACAGAGATACTAAAACCCTTGGAATTTCCTAAGTGATGAGAGCATTAAAGTGTCTTTTGTATGTTAATGAGGTGACTTTTGGAAAGCTACTAAGGATGGGGACTGTTGCCATGAGAACCAATCCTAGAATTACAGGATTGGAATTTTCAGGCCAACCCCCACCCCTGACCTTGGAGAGGGGAGAAGGTCTGGAGGTTGAATCTATCACCAATGGCCAATGATTTCATCAATCATGCCTGTGTAATGAAACCTCCCTTAAAACCCAAGAGGAGAGGATTCAGAGAGCTTCCAGGTTGGTGAACACCTGGGGGTTCTGGGAGCGTGGCACCTGGAGAGGGCATGGACGCTTCAAACCCCTCCTCACATTCCTTGCCCTATGCATCTCCTCCATCTGGCTGTTCCTGAGTTACGTCTTTCCATAATCATCCGATAATCTAGTAAGTCAAATATTTCTGAGTTCTCTAACAAATTAGTCAAATCCAAGGAGGAGGTTGTGTGAACCTCTTCACATTGATAATTGAGAACTAGCAGCTACATCTCTATGTTGCGTCTTCTTTTCTCCCATCCTGTAGGTTGTCCTATCCATAGATTACAGGTGACATTTTAAATGGTTCTGTTTCTGGGACTTCTGTTAGCTGGTCAGCTCAGTTAAATTTAACATGAACGTATTGAGCACCTCCAACATGCCAGGCATTTGCCCGCCCTAGGTATGCAGAGATAAACAAAACGGGAACCCTGTCCTCCAGGGTTTCCTAGCCTACTGCAAAGACATAAATAAATACTTCCCAGGCAGACTGATCCTGTTTGTGATAAGGGCTAAGTACAGGTAAGCGCACAAAAGGAAGAGCTCTATGAGTTTGGGAGTCAGAGGAGGCTTTCCAAAGGAGATAATGCCCTTTGGTTTAGTGCTAAAGGACAGAAGGGTGCCACCTGGGTCAGGATGGAGGCTGTTGAGGGCAGGAAGAGCATGATGAACCAGGGGCTGTTGCATGCAGCCTAGGGTGTTCTTGGGAAAACTCTAAGCAATTGGGTATTACTGAGTCACAGGTGAAGGATGAGGGAGGGCTCGTGGTAGGAGGTTGTGTCTATTTGTGGCTGCTAAGTCTTATGACCATATCGTTATATTTAGTTTAATCTCCAGCTCCAGACCATGAGAATTTGCATCTTCTGCACAGGGTTTGCCAAAAGAAAACGTTAACAATCCTAACCACCTGTCACTTACACAAAAGAAGAGGTAGTTCTTTAAATTAGGCAAATGCTTGTAACAAAAGAAAACTAAACATTTAGCAAAGATAGCTTCTGCTGTACTTTCTCCTCTTATTGGTGACTCACCTTCCAAGGTCCTTTACTGTCTGTTTCTGAAGGTCTTTGGTGGTGGAGCACCTACGTCTCAGAATGTTGCCAAGAAGAAAAATTCAGAGGCTGGTACTCTGGGTGAGATGACACGCAAATCTCCCACCTTGAACCCAAGTGGCTCCACTAGCTTTTGTGTTTGGTCAGCTTTTTCATGTACTTAAAATTGGAAGGCTGTCACTCAGTGGAGGGGTGGGTCACTTATTAATCTGTTAGTCCAAATATGTATATAATGTTCCTCCCAATAATACAAACAAGAAGGGTGGCAACATTAAATATATTAGGATTGACTAAATAGTGTAGCAAAAGGCAGGTCAGTGGATTAATATAATAATTACTTTTGTTTGCTCACCTCACAGCCCAATACAGGAGGCAGAAAGCTTGGTTCCACACAGTAATTTACACATCCAGGCTTCGTTCATTTGTGGCGCAACCATCTTCAACAATTGGTTTTTAAAATCTCTGTGAAAGAGAAAGACAGAATAGAAGATTCCATGGACAGGGAAGTATTTGGCTAGGCATGGCCGATGTTAGTTTTGCACACATTGTGATGTACAAAACTCAATCACATACGTAGTAGCCTCAATCTAATTGTAAGGGAAACTTAGAAATATGGTCTTCCTGTGTGCCCAAGAAGAAAATGAAACAAACAGTGGCGGTTGAAAACATAGCACTGTTTCAGACACATTAAGGAAGGGGGGGAAAACTAGGGTTGATCACTGTCTTTTGTAAAATTGATTACAGACACAAAGGAGCTGAGAAAACATGGTTCTATTACTCCGTTACATCTTTGTATTGAACCCCTCCATGTTGACATGTAGGCCACTTCCATGTGATAAAGTCAGGATGGACATACCATTCTGAGAGAATGGTGGATGACAAACTTTTGTACTTTTGCGCCTGGATATTTATGTGTATGAGCTAACCATTGGAAACAGGCCTTGCGAGCTGCTAAAGTAAACTAGAGAATGAAGCATGGAATTTTCTAAGCTCTCAGAGTCTGTGAGTTGACTATCAACTCCTATAGTCTGAGAAATGGTCTTTAATTCATTTTCTTTCTGAGGTTATACTTTTAAGACTGTTGGCAATTTCTTTCCCCATGTAAGAACACTGTCACATTCATTAGATCACTTGGCAACACCCATCTCCAAGGACTATTCCTCACTGGCCATGGCTGCAATAGAATCAAATTAAATTTGGGAGAAAAAAAATGTACCGTTTTATCATCAAGGAGCAAATATCTACCTAATGAGAGCCTATCTAACATTCACACACAGAATCTAAAACACAATCATCTTGGGGAAAATGACAGAAAATGAAGAAGGTCATTTTGGTTCATTATATCCGGTTCTTGCAAAGCTTCACAGACCTTTGAGCTAATTCTACACTTTTTATGTTTACCATTTCACTACTTAGATATATTTTGTGGAGAAATACTTTCTTTAAGACTCATAAAAATAATCACAAAACCTCTTCTTATGAAGCCTTAAATATTATATGGGAATGTAAAGCAATAGAATAATTTGTGGAAAGACCTTATATGCTGGTTTGGGAGTGGTATTAAAACTCTTCTTACAGTCACCATTTTGTGCAGGAATTTTGGGTCTCAACCTTCTTTCCTGCCCTCCTTCTTCCACCCTAGAATAATTATTATCATTCATATTATTATTCTGACAAACAGGATAACAGGTCACTTTCTGACAGTGTGGACATAGGAATCGAATGATGTAACATACACACAAGCATTTTTTTCAGTAGGAAAATGTTCCAGCTATCATATTGCTTGGTCCCAACAGGCAGAAACAGCCCTCTCTCCACCACCCTGTGTGCACTCCTCCATGACAGTCTTATCCTCTGTGATTGTCTGTCATGTAGTCAGGACTCTGTGGCAGAAGTGTATTTGTGGTTGGCTGGGCAAGGGGTGCTGTAATAACGTGGTAGACATACATGATACATGGGTTAGGCATCAACTATGATATTAAGACCAACCCACGCCCCATCTGAAGATAAATAGTTGTCAATGTCTTCCATCCTTAGCCAGGAAGACATTGAATACCTCTCAGCCCACTTCCCTACCTAGGCCCATGGGCCGACATGGAGACTTGCACGTCTCTCTCAGCTCCAGAAGGGTTGAAGAGAATACATCTGATCTGGTTTCTTTACCTTTTGCCCACAGGAGGTCATAAGATTAGGAAGAACATGATGTATTTTAGACCATAGCTACTTATTTTCTAACTTTTTCTTTCACCCTCTTTGTTCTTTGTTCTGCCTAAAAATGGATCGTGAGAAAAATTAACAATTTTTCATATACCCGATGGAATGGTGCAGATCCAATCCAGGGGTAGGTCCCAATGTTTAGAGGGAGGGAGGGAGAGAGGGGGAAAAGGGGTGAGGGAGGGAGAAGGAGAGGGGGAGAGAGAGAGAGAGAGAGAGAGAGAGAGAGAGACTGATTAATTGGTTGATTTAAAGGAACACGATGATAGAGGCTGAGAAGTCCCAAGTTCTGCAGTCAACACACTGGAGATGCAGGAGAGCCGACTGCAGTTCCAGTCTGAGTCTGAAGGCATGTGGAGCAGGACTGAAGACGCTGTAAGTTCCAGCTGAGTCCAGAGGCAGGAGAAGACTCATGTCCCAGCTCAAAGACAGTCAGAGAGAGAGAGGGAATTCTTCCTTACTCTGCCTTTTTGTGCTATTCAGGCCTTCTGCTTTACTCAGCATATGGATTCAAAAGTTAATCGCATCCAGAAACACCCTCACAGATACAACCAGAAAAATATGTAACCAAATATATGGTCACCCCCTGGCCCAGTCAAGTTGATGCATCAAATGAACCATCGAAAGTCACAATCTCTTCATTCTTACTAGGGAGTTCCTTGTCCTATATAATCAGATCAGTATTGTGAAACTTCTCCTTTTTCATCACATCCTTAACATCACCTCCTATAAGCTCATTTTTAATGGATGACCTTGCTTTCCATATTGAGAAAATGAAGGTCATCAGATGAGATTCCCCACACCCTCCCATTCATCTGCATCTTTTTCTTGTGTGTGACCACAGATGGACTTTCCGTTCTCCCATCTAAAGCAAATTGCTCCTCTAGATGTCATATCTCTTACCTGCTCAACACCATTGCTCCAGTTTCTCTCCTACAATTTCTCCCTCTATCCTAGACCACTCCCATCAGCTAACATCCATGACTATGTCTCTCCCATCTTTATTTAATGACCCTTCGCTAGACCCTTTACCCTGATAGCTCTGTTTCTTTGCTTTCTTTCATAGAAAATCTCTTTAAAATGTTCTCTATACTTGCTGCCTCTGTATTCTCCCCTTACATTCTCTCTTAAATCCAGTCCAGCTTTCATATCCATGCCTTCCTCCCCCACTCCCCATCAAAAGTGTTCTTTTCAAGTCTCCATGAAGACACATTACTAATCCATGGTCAGTTCTTAGTCTTCTTACCTGTCCCATCAGCATCATTTGCGACAGGTGGTTACTTCTTCCTGTTTGACTTTGATGCCTCTTTCTGCATTTGGCCTCTAGGACACCACACTCTCCTGGTTTCTGCCTAACTTGCTGATCATTCCCTTTCAATCTTCTTTGCTTATTGCTCCCAACCTCTTCTTACTGAAGTGCCCTTGTGCTTGGACTTTAGTCTACTTCTCTCCTCTATCCACATTCACTCCCATGTGATCCACCCTATCTTGTAGCTTTCAATAACAACTATACGCCAGCAACTCGCAGGTTTCTATGTCTCACCCAAACCTCTCTTCTAAACCCTGGACTTGGAAATCTCCGATGATTTGCATAAAGATTTCTCAAACTCAATATGTCTATAACTCAATTCCTAATCTTTCTTCCCCCCAAAAGACCAGAAGTAGTCAAGTGAACAGTTTTGGACGTCCTCTCTGGGTTTCAGTCCCAACAACTCCCACTTTCTAGCTCAATTGTTGGGCAATTTATTTAACATTTTTGAAACCCTGTTTCCACATCCACAAGTGAGGATTAAAACAGTGGCTATTTTATGGGATTTTTCTGAAGATTATAAGAGTTCACACATGGAAAGCACTTTAAACAGTGCCTGGCACACAGGAATCCCTCAATAAACATTACTTATTCACTTCTTGGGTGAACAAATTCTGCTAAACATCTTCTTAATTTTTTCCTTCCAGCATTATTGAGGTATAATTGATAAACAAAGTTTGTATATATTTAGTGTGTACAATGTAATGATTAATATGCATATACATTATGAAATAATTATCAAATCAAGTTAATAAACACAATGGATAAGTTCTGGGGATCTAATGTACAACATGGTGACTAGAGTGAATGATTTTGCATTGTGTGCTTGCAATTTGCTAAGATAGTAGATCTCAAGTGTTCTCACCACAGTAAAAAAAAAAAAAAGGTGATTTAGTCTAATAATCTTTTCAAATGTGTCCCCTTCTCTCCATCCACACCTTCTTATTTCCTCCCTTTTGTCCTCCTGCAATCCATCCTCCATGATGAGTGTCGTATTCATCTAAAGAATGTCTCTTCACCCAATTTAAAAACCAATGTTTCATTGCCTTAGAATGAGGCCTTCCCACATAGCCCAACATTACCAGTTTTCTCTCCTACCACTCTGATGCCTGTAGCCTTTCTCCTTCTAACGACACTGACTTTTTTCCTACATCTGTGCTTTCCCTGCCAGCAATGCCCTTTGCCCTCACTTCCTCACTCTCTAATGTAGTCATAGGAAGAAATGTTCCTGGCAAGCCATGCTGAAATCTTAATGAGAAGCCACTGACAGAAACCTCATTCTCAGGGTTTTTTCTGCTTCCTTCTGAAGTAAAAGCGGTTGGGGAGAAAGGCGTGGAAGCAAACCCACATCAGGTAAATTGCTTTTAATAAAGTCCTTCTCTACAAGCACTTTACATGGACCAATTTATTAACTCTTACAGGGCTACACTAACCAAGCCCTTTCCTACCTCTACCTGTCACATCAGCTGTGGAGAAAACATCCATCTGCAGCCAAACACCTGCACCGGTTCCTGTCTCCTTCTCTGGAGGACTGAGGATAATAGCAAAAGGCAGGGAAGCAGGTTCACAAAATGAATCATGATAATAAGGGAAATGTGGATATTTCAATTGTTTGTGCACATATTTGTCTCTTCTACACTAGCCTCCTTGACACCTGTTCAGATACACACACACGCACGCACTCACCAGAGAATGACATTGTCACTCCCTGACATACTATGTATTGACTTTTGTTCTACTCTCTGGCCCCTCCCCATCCCACCACTGAAATACAAACCCTCTGGGACTTAGCTGTTTTGCTCACTGTTACATAGCTAGTGCATAGTTTCGCAGCAACATGTAATAAGTTCTCAACAAATAGTTGATGGATAGATGTATGAATGAATGAATGAATGAATGAATGAATGAATGAATGAACGAACGAACACATACATGCATGGTGGGTGGATGACTGAATGGTGAAAACGACTCACTAAACTTACAATAGTAGAAGTGTTGCTACTTACTAATTACACAATCTTGAGTCAGGAGTTAAATCTAATGACCGCGTGAAAGATGGATAGATGGATAGATGGATAGATGGATAGATGGATAGATGGATAGATGGATAGATGGATAGATGGATGGATGGATGGATGGATGGATGGATGGATGGATGGATGGATGGATGGATGACGAAATGGTGGAAGAACTCACTAAACTTATAATCAATTGAAGTTTAGCTGTTTCCTAACTTCACTTAAGTTAGGACTGAAACATCTCTGGGCCTCTGTATTCTCATCTATAAAAATATAAGCACAACAGCATTTTAAAAGAAAATAAATTACAGAAGAATTTACTCTACACATACCACCATGCCCACTTTCACCCCATTGTCTCTGTGGAGCCTTTACTTGTTCCTCTGGGCAGGGTCTGACACTTCTCCAGATCCCCCCCGTACTTGTATGCATAGTTATTAAGAATGATCACTGAGGTTCAAGAATGTACTTTGAAGAACAGAATTTAAAGACTAACTGAAAAGAGACACACCAGAAGATGAATGGGGGACAGTGGCGAACGCTAGAAATGCACCAACGCGCATGAGGACTTTTGGACAAAATTAAGACAATTCACAGGAAGAAAGAAAAATACAGAAGGCAGTAAAGGGAGAAAAGTGGTACAGGCAGCCCCAATATCCATGACATCGGAAAATTATCAGCATGGAATTGGTGAATTTTTTTAGGGACAGGAAGACCCTACAGCCTGAGGACAGCTCAAAGCTCCATGATCATTAGGTCCCCATGGAAAGGATAGGAGGGACGTAGGACTGTCATTTATCACATTGAGGGCACAGGAAGGATGCCCACGTGTCAGTGATTGTCCTGCATCCCAGTAAACATGTCTGTACTTATAAGGTGAACAAATGATAGGACCTTAGAGATGGGTCTCCGGACTCAGCAACGTTGCTGCAGAGGGACTCATTGGTGTCCTAGTTGAAGAGGAACAGTGCCACCCAGTGCTCTGAAGCCTGCACCTGCCTCGCTGTTAGCATTTTTCACAGCTGAAAGAATTTGAGAATCTGTTTCAGCTAAAACATATTTTGGGCTCAAGTATAAGCAGTTGATTTATTGCCACGTATAAATGACCCAGTCGTTCATTTTATGCTTTAAGAGACGGAGAATGGATGAGGAAAGAAAAGCAAGAGGGTAAGAGGGTGTTGAGGGTATCAATTATGGGTCAGGAGACCGCCCTGTGGAGACTGTAAAAAGAGGAAATGAACACAGAGGGCAGCTCTGAAAAGCTAATTTTGCAAAGGCCTGTCATGCATTTGGGGAAAGATAAACAGAAAGTATGTGCGAAGCTATCAGTTGTGCAAAGGCATGGAGGACTCCAGCAGGGAATCTATGTAACAAACCCCACAGTAGAAGTAGATGTCAAGGTCTGTGGGAACAGAGGAGGGAGCAATAAATCTAACATGTGTAGGAGAATAAGATGCTGGCCAACCAGGATTCTAATCCCAGCTCTAACATTTCCTCACCATGGGTCCTAAGACAAGTTATCTTAAAACTCTGTGAGTCTGTTTCCTCTGTGCAAATGGGGGTGGTGATAATGACCACACCATACTGCAAGGATTAAATAACTGAAAGTATTGCAAGAGCCTAACGCAAGGCTTAACTCCTACAAATATTCACTAAAGGTGATTTTCTATCATAGAAGAGACTTCAGGGAAGGTTGTGTTGGAAAGGTGACTTTGGGGCTAGAGGCCAAAGAAGTAAGAGTTCCATTTTCTTAGTTGGAGAACTCATATCCGCCTTAATTGAAGGGATAGCTCATGATGGATATGCATGGATCAGTGAGGACCAAGGCTGCTATCCCTCCACCCAGCCAGATAAATGACTCATTGCAAGAGGTTAGCGAGTGATGGCTGTCACAGGCAGATCACCCAGACATCCCAAAGAATTAGCAGGTTAGCCCCAGGTAGAGAGAGCAAACTCCCAATTCCCAAACAACCCTCTGTGCAGAGCGGCATTTAGAGATTGGAGCCTGCGGTCTGAGGCAGTGTCCCTAAGGCTGTTTCATAGGCTGTGGCTGAAAACTGTGGGCCAGGGAGGTATGTATTACAGACAGCAAGAAAGGTGATTCGTGTACTTTATGAGGGCAATCTGCTGCTTTTCTGCCTCTAAGCGATTCAGAAGGCATTGTTACTGGAGAAGATTAGGCTTATTCTATCCCAAAGATACTGGTTCTCAACACCATTTGTTTTCCTGGCTGGTGGGTAACACACATTTAAATATTTCTCACCTCTAACGCTGGAATTTGCAGATTCTTCCAAGTCCTGCTCAACAATCACAGCAACACTTCAGGTGAGAGGAAATATCTGTTGTGAAAAGGAAAAGGCTTCTTTCCTCCCACGCAGCAGTGTTGTTGGATAACAGTTCTGCCCATCTTTATGCCTCGCTTACAGCGCCACCTACCGTTCGGAAGTAAGTGACTTCCTAAACAGGAGATAACTTGATAACTTTCCCTTTAGGAGCCTTACAAAATTGATGCTGTTTCGCCAGCCAAGAAAAATAGAGATCAACACTGTACAAGGCATCAGAATATGCCAAAAGAAGTGAAAGTGACACATGCAACCAAAGAGATATTTTATTTCAAAGTAGGAGGGCAGGGAGCGACATCAGGGCAAAGAAATAAATTTGTGGATATGTCCAAATTAAATTGAACTCAACATGAAATTAATAATTGAGCCTAGCAATACCAGTATGTGCTTAGCACAGCTAGGTGCTATGCTAAACTAGGTGATACTTCAGTGCTAGAGAGGATACGACTTTTGCCTTCAAAGAACCAACTTTAAAACACAATTAATATACAGAGGAATTAAGTATATGATCAAGTTATAAAGAGTATGGGAAGGGAGCCTAAAGCAGACACACCTTTGAGAGTCTGTGAATGGGGGGGGTGGGAGTGTCTCTGAGTGGAATCTTTAACAAGCTAGCGAAGTAAAGGCAAGAGAGACAGGAAGAAGTGTTCAGTCTGCAGGGCTTAATAGATATACCGGGGGTGCCAAACAATGTACACATTTTAAGAGATGTCATCTATGTATTATTTTTCAAATTTGAATTGAATTATGGTAGCAATACGTAGTATGATGTTCACTCAAAAGATGGCATTAATCAAATGAATGGTAGCGTCCTTCATTGTATGACAATTTTAATAGTTTTATTCTTTCTTAAAATGTGTATACATTTTTTGGCACCCTTTGTATTTAGCTATTTAGTGATGTCAACTAAATCTGGGGGTCATCCAAGAGCTGCCCTAATTCTCTGATGGGGAGGGGCCCTCAGCATTACCAAATTAAAGAGGGCTCATTTGCCTGAGCACATCAAAACCAAATGAGACACGAACAGGGGTTTGCAGCAAAGAAAGTAAGGGTTTATTTCAGGAAATGGCACCACACCCAGAGACACAGGTGAGCTAGCACTCAAAGACCTACTTCCCTGATGGCTTCTAGGGGATGGGTTATATAGGGGGTGTCGTGCAGGGCGTCATGCAGGGTCTCTGCTCCCGCTCCCTGCACAAGAACGCAGGATATGGTGAGGCCAAAAAGGAACACCCACGGAGCCATAAGTAGGGGAGTCACATCATTATATTCTCGCTGGCAGCATCCGCCTCTCTGCAATCCGCTCTTGCTAGCTCAGCCACCATCTTCTTGCTAGCCCCCATTTTCTGTTAGCATAGCCACAGCAGTTATATTAGTGGCTCACTGGTTACAGCTGACAGCCAAGTAGCCACAGCTGATGGCCATCCAATCACAGTTGATTGCCATTTACTACCTGAGCCAGCAGCTTTCTATGTGAGGCTGAGAGCCTGGAAACTGCTTTCTGGGGCTCTGTCCCCCCACACTCCACCCCTACAGGCTCTCGCCTGACAATCTACACCACAAGCGTCTTCCGTGAGTGGCCCTGTGCGAGGAGCCTGGAGGTGAATGCAATATCCTGGACACAGCCAGGCTCTCTGGGCACAGCCAGGGTTTCTCAGGGCACCACCAATGCTTCTGGGTACAGCCAGACTTCCTGGGCTTCTTAGGGTACCACTAGTCTTCCCGGACACAGCCAGGGTTTCTCAGGGTACTGCCACTCTCTCTGGGTACAGCCAGACTTCCTGGGCTCAGCCAGGGCTCTCAGGGCACTGCTGCTCTCTCTGGGCACAGCCAGGGCTCTCAGGGCACTGCCACTCTCTCTGGGCCTCTCAGGGTACCGTGCTGGAACAACAGTGGCTCATAGTCAAGGTCCTCACATATTCTCGATGGTGGCCAGTCAATACACAAAAGCAAACATCCGCCAGTTCCACTACATGGTGGTATGTTCCCAAACAGTCAAGTGGTCCATTAAATTAGGGATGGAACCCATTCCCCATAGTCCACACTCATTCGTCAGGGGTGAGGGACGACCTTGACAACACCCTCATCACCCACGGAGGACTCAGCAAGCGTTTCCTCCTGGGACTACAAGTCCTGCATCCAGGCTGCCTCGGCAAGCACTTCCAAGCCCACAGGGCCACAACAACCTTTGCTTTCTCTGGCCTGTGCTGGTTGGGGAACCGTCCATGTCTTCCCACCCCTCCACAGGGGTCCAACTCTTGAGAACAGTGGCCACCGGACACCATACACTGTGTGGGGGCCACACATCCTCCTGCCCAGAATCAGACTCCATTCCTACCTGGTCAGAATCCTGCTAGCTGCGCCATGTGTCGTGCAGGGTGCCAGGCGGGGTCTCAGCTTCCACTCCCCACATAAGAACGCAGGACACGGTGAGGCTAAAAAGGAACACCCACTGAGCCATAGGCAGGGGAGTCATACTACTATATTCTCACTGGCGGCTAGGTTGGAGAAACAGGAAGCAGGAGCCACACTGTTCGCAACCCTCACTGCACCGCTTGCAGGTCCAGCCACCATCTTCTTGCTAGCCCCCATTTTTTCTGCTAGCGTAGCCACGGCAGTTATCTTAGTGGCCAATGGCTCACTGGTTACAGCTGATGGCCAACTAGCCACAGCTGATGGCCATCCAAGCTGATGGCCAGACTTCCTGGGCTTCTTAGGGTACCACCAGTCTTCCTGGACACAGCCAGGGCTCTCAGGGCACTGCCACTCTCTCTGGGCACCGTGCTGGAACAACAGTGACTCACAGTCAAGGTGCTTACATATTCTCGATGGTGACGAGTCAAGACACAAAAGCAAACATCCGCCAGTTCCACTACATGGTGGTAAGTTCCCAAACAAACCGTCAAGCGGTCCATTAAATTAGGGATGGAAGGCAATTCCCCATAGTCCATAGTCATTCGCCAGGGCTGTCCTGGGGATGAGGAATGACCTTGACCTCACCCTCATCTCCCATGGAGGACTCAGCAGCATTTCCTCCTGGGACTACAAGTCCTGCATCAGGGCTGCCTCAGCAAGAACTTCCCAGCACACTGGGCCGCAACGACCTTCGCTTTCTCCAGCCTGTGCTGGTTGGGGAACTGTCCACATCTTCCCACCCCTCCATGGGGGTCCAGCTCTCCACAGCTGCTCCTCCTGGTCTTCCTGAGACTGAGTGTTCACACACACAAACTGCTCCTCCGTCCTTCGGTGAGCTTCGGCCGGCACCGTACCCTGCTCGCCGCTCCATTTGTTGTGCAGGGTGTCATGCGGGATCTCTGCTCCTGCTCCCCGCACAAGAACGCAGGATATGGTGAGGCCAAAAAGGAACACCCACGGAGCCATAAGTAGGGGAGTCATACCACTATATTCTCGCTGGTGGCATCCGCCTCTCTGCAATCCGCTCTTGCCAGCTCAGCCACCATCTTCTTGCCAGCCCCCATTTTCTGCTAGCGTAGCCACAGCAGTTATATTAGTGGCCAATGGCTCACTGGTTACAGCTGACGGCCAACTAGCCACAGCCGATGGCCATCCAATCACAGTTGTTGGTCATTTACTACTTGAGCCAGCAGCTTTCTATGTGAGGCCGAGAGCCTGGAAACTGCTTTCTGGAGCTCTGTTCCCACAGGGGGACATCATTAGTCATGGTAGCTAAGGGACAGGGTTGTCGGCTCTACTGATTGGTCAGAGCTGGAGTAGGAGGCAGTTGATCGTTGAATCAGGACCTAATGGAGATGTTTGTCTGGTTTTGAGGTGATACGGCAGGTTCGTTCAGCCTTCACAGGTCTGGAGCTGAAACACGACTGAGGTCCAGATGTTATCTTTAGTTTGACTGAAACTCTGTTTCAGTAGTTGACAGACCTGAGGCTTTGTTTCTAAGACTAGAATCTGATGTCTTAAGGGCTTAGTGATGAAGGGAGTGGTCGGTCTTGCAGTCTGTGTAAAAGTGGAAGGATCAGGAAAGCAAAGAAGCGAGCCATGGTGCTATGCGACCAGACAAGGCCAGTTTCGGTCCGGAGAAAGAAAAGAGAAAACGTCATGTGAAAGAAGTGAAGTGTTTGCAGGTTGCACTGGCTGTTCTGCTTGTACTATAGCCCCGTATGCCCCGGGCACAGCTGAGGGCACTCAGGGGCAACACTACACCCAACCTGAGCTGGGAATTTAGACCACAGACCAGCAGTCTCTGGGAAGAAAAGTGACCCCTAACGTCGGGAGGTGCAGAGAAGCCATAATGTGCTGTGGTGATAAAGCAGCAGAGAAATAAAGTCTGCAGGAGAAACAATACAGTTGCATTACTGTTTACCACCTGTCTGTTACTATCATCTCTCTCCTGGATCATTGTGAGAGCTTCCTGGTCAGTGTCCCTGCTTCTGTCATTGCTCCTCTTGTTACTGGTCCAAAGTCCACTGCCCGACGCTTTGAAAGACCAGAACTCAAAACGTCAGAGTCTGGAGTAAGGAAAGCTTTGTTGATTGAGAAGGCATCCACCGAGAAGATGGACGCCCTAGTGGTTCCTCAAACCCATCTTCCGAAAGCAGAGTTCAGGCTTCCTTCCTGTGGAGGAAAGGGAAAATGGGAGGGGCTGTTGTAAAAACTGGAGCCCCAAGCAGACTTCTTCTCATGATAAGCATGTCTAACTATTAGCCTGAAGGCCATGGAACCACGCAGGTCTGACCAAGATGGGGTCAGAGAGATCAAGCATTTCACCCTGTTTGTTACACTCTCAGTCTATTTTACAGCAGTGGGTGATTCCATTCAAACTTGAATGAGATCATATTAGTTTTCTTCTCGATTGTCTAATGACTTTAGATCTCAGAGTAGAAGCCTATGTATTTAAAATAGTTCAAAAAACCCACATGACTTCTCCCAGGTTCACTATCATCTTTCTGATCTAATCTCTTCCTAACTAATCTTCCATTTTTATTACTCTGCTCCAGGCTCCCTAGCCTCCCTGCTGTTGCTCAAATGTGCTGCCTCAGAACCTTTGTATTTGCTTTTTCTTCAGCCTAGAATCTCTTCCTTCAGAGAGCCATGTAACTCACTTATTTACCTCCTTCAGGATTTGCTCAGATATCCCTTCCTTCCTTCCTTCCTTCCTTCCTTCCTTCTTCTCTCCCTGTTTTTGTTATAGCACTCATCAGTTATCTGAAAATGTCTTATTCATTTGCATGCTTAATTATTTATTATTTTTCTCATCCACTATGAGCTCCTTGAGAGCAGAGATCACATCTGTTTTTCTTTATTCTTTCATCTCTAGTACCTAGAACAGTGTGTAGAACATAACTGGTGTTCAATAAACACTTGTCAAAACAGGAATGTAAAAGAATACACATCTCTGAAAAAAATTGACCAGCCTGAATCAGAGGGAGCCACCCATGAGGCCCACAAAATACATGTTTCTGAAAAACTACTAGATTATTGGACATCTATTAAAATCCTGAACATATGCTTTTCTGGAAAATTACTTGACTACTAGGAATATACTAAAAACCAAACTTTTACTATAAGCCATTAATACCACTTCTCGGTGATATGGACACCTTTTTTCCATCAATTTCATTCCCACCAACAAGTCTCCTTCTAGAGAACAGAAAGAAACATTTTAAAAGCATTTCTAAATCCCAACATACTCAGCAAATTCTCTTTATTCTTGTACTAAATTCTGGGAGATTTCCATTGTTGAACCATGGTCAAATTTCATTTTTGTTGTTTATGGTGGAATAGTACTGTAGCAAGATCGATACATACAGAGGATGCCAAAAACAGGTATACACATTTTAAGACAGGAAAAAAAACTGTATTAAAATTGTAATATTCTATATACACTGATAACAAAAGATGAATGCAAGTCATGTGTATACATTTTTTTGGCACCCCTGGTATGTAGACAATCTAAAAACATCTTTGAAAGTGGTTTGGAGATATATCTTCAAGAGTATCCTTTGAGACAGCCTTCAGAGTAAAAATGATATGGGGCTGTTCTTTCATTGTTGTGGTTTTATTCCTTGTTCTTATTCACACAAAGGTGAGAACATACTGATGACAGAGATGTCCTTAGGCTTTTGTATTTCTACAGAGATGCCCCCATGGAGTTCAAGAACTCTCAGTGAATCATATAAGACATTTTGCTGTTTAACTTCCTACAGCATGCTAGGGCAATGCTAGAGATCTTCAACATCTTTTTAATATCCCAACCATCTCTCATAACACATGCCAGCTGTCTTTTAAGAAACACAGAAAAAAAAATAACTCTAATACGTACAAATACTGTTAAGAAGAAAAATATAGTCAATGGCAAGGGGAGATAAAAATTGCTAAAGACAGCCTGTAAAGTTTTAATTAGATCCAATTTTGTTGAATCTGGAATGGGAAGAGAACAATGAGCTTCTATTTTTGGAGGTTACAATAATCAGAAATTCTGACAACATTGATTTACTATAAGGTGCGAGAAAAACGTAGCCTCAGGTGGTGGGGTCAAAGTGCATCCTGTTCCAAAATCTCTATGAGAAAGGGATTAGCGTTTGACTAATACACTAAAACTGTGTATTTGAGATCTAGTGCTTGTTCAGTCTGCAGGGACGCAGGCACAGATTTCTGGTTTTTCCCCCACTTTCTTTGGTGTTTCCAAAAAAAAAAAAAAAAAAAAAATCTACTCGTTCTCACAGTGGAAAAGAATCTCACAGGACATGACGTCCATCTCTGTCTTCCCACCAATGGGAGTATTGAAGCAAAGAAAGGGTTTCTCAAGTTCAACAACCAGGGTCGGCCCACAAAATGACAAGGACCTTTTTCACTTTTAATTGTTGAAACAACAGAATAAATTAGCAAATTATAAAAAAACAACTTAAGAAATCAAATTTTACCACCCTGCTTGGGGAACTAGTTTCATCCATGCATGCGTAAAGATTTTCACAATTGGTGTGAGAAGAATGGGTATTTTCAATGGAGTTGACATGACTTGATCACGAGATTGGATTGGGAGCAGAAGAAAATAGAGGTTGCAGACTTCCAGGAATCTGAGCTGGGCAATCTGACACAAGAGAAGCTCGAGCAGCTCAGGAAAGAAGGTGGGGTCTCGTTTTCACAGCCTCCTTTTCAGCTAGACTCAGTCACGTGACCTACCTATGCTCCACCAATCAGATGCACCGGTACAAGATGTCTATTCAAAAGTGAGTGACGGGAGGAGGCCACGGGCACGTGGAATTTATTTTTCCAGAGAGATTTGTGAGTGGAGTAGTGGGAGTTCAAGCAGTAAGAGGCTGGCATCCTGCGTCTGTGCCCAGGCATGACATCAGTGGGCTCTCCAGGTGAACTTGGCTTTGAGGGTTGGGCACTGTTCTGAATATAGCGCTTCTGTCAAAGTAAGAAACAACCAAATCTGTAGAGAATTTTTATGAGTTTATGTGAGCCAAACTGGCGACAATTGCCAGGAAGCAGAGTCTCAACAGATTGAGAAAATGCTCCAGAGAACAGCAGTTTTGCAGTTGATTTCATATATTTGAATCAAAGGAGGAGACGTGAGGAGGATTACATGAAATCCATGGGTTGTAGATTAAGGGGACAGGAGAAAGCAAAGCCAGGAATCTCTGGGATTGGATAAAAAGTAAAACATGAGTCAGTACAGGATAGTTAATGATGAACATTTACAGCACATAGAGATGGTATGTGACGAACAAGACAACAATGAGGGGTCTGTGCTCTCCTGCGCTGGTGACAGCAGCTGTGCCTTGAGTGGACTGAAAAAGAAGATTACTCTGACATTTCAAAGGTATGTTATCTTAGATACACAAAGACAAGAGACAAGCTCACTAAGGTAAAGACTAACCTTTGTCAAGGAAGCTACAGGCCCAGGACGTGACTACACACCATAACTTGCTTTTAGTTAGGAATTTTTACATTCAGACCCTCCTACCTGGTTGCTTTCGGTCTCTGAGTTTGTAGGGCCTGCCATGCTGGCCTCCCCTGAGCCTGTCAGGTGTAGTGTGTGGCCCCTTTTTCATCCACATTTCCAAGCCTGATTCTTTTGCTTTGCTGGAAGTCTCTAAGTGATCTGCTACTTTAAGCACACTTTTCTCTTCGAACCTAGAGAGCTGGTACAGTAGCTGGTCTCTAAAGATGACTGCCCTCAGAGCCTCCCCTCCTGGTGTGTTTGCTCCCCTGCCTTCTGGGCTAGCCCTGTGACTGTCTCACAACAGAATGTGACGGACTGACTTCCATCTGTGTGACTCCTAAGGCTAAAGTATAGGGATCCTTGCAGTTTCTGCCTGCGTCACGCGGGCAGCTCCCGTTTGGAACACGCGTGCCGTGCTGTGAGAAGTCTAAGCCCCGGGCAGAGGCTATGTAGGGTAAGGACAAATCAAATCTGAAAAAAGAACCTTAATTCTCCCTCTTGAATTTCTCTCCCTTTCTTTTTCTCAGAGCATTTAGTTTAGAAAATGTGGGATTATAAGTATCTCTCTTTGAAATGTATATAAACCCTTTGGAACACTAGAGAGGTCTTTTGTCAGCTTTATGATCCAGGAATGTGTTCCTTTCTCAAGGAGCTACTTCTTTGAAATGTAAACATCAAGATCTCTCTCTCTCTCTCTCTCTCTCTCTCTCTCTCTCTCTCTCTCTCTCTCTCACACACACACACACACACACAGTTTCTGTGACACAGTAGGAGTCTAAATTGAGTGGGTGCCTTGCTCTACGTTGCAAAATAATCCTCTGTCATAAAGATGTCGGAAGTTTGTTGTTTTCCTGGATAAAACCAATTAGCTAACATAGATGGTCGCCCCAGCTACCAGGTGAAGTTAGAATGAACTGTGTGCCACAAATGATGCCATCAGGTCCTCTTACCTGAGGGCTGGTTATTGTTTATCTTGAGAACACGCGTGTAATGGGTCGTATCTGCTGGGCTACAGAAAAGGGTGAGATTTCTTTCTACGTGATCTCTTAGCAGATTGCCTCTAATGTGCTTCACATCCTGGTTTAATGTTCATTCAATAATAAGACTGTTTTGTTTCCCTACTACCTTTGTGGAGAGGTGTTCTGGGTTGAGAGCAGATTTTGTTTTTAATGATTTGTCCCAAGAGGAGGCACTCTGGTTGTCAGCTCCAGCTGAGGTCCCAGATGACAGCCAGCACCAACTACCAGCCATGGAAGTGACTAATCCTAGACATTTAGCCCCGGGAGCCCTCAGGTGACAGCAGCCTGGCCAGAACCTGGCCACACCACACGAAAGACTCAAAAGCCTCCTGGGTGAGCCCAGTGCATTGTAGAATCGTGACAGGTAACCATGAATTATTGTTTTAAGTCACTAAGTTGTGGTGTAGTTTATTACACATTGAGATAACCAAAACAAATGACTTGTGTTCTTTCAACTAAGAACTCTGACTGATCCCCCATGACCTCCTCTCTCCTATGTGGTAAGTATTAGTGACATAAGAAACATCCAAACCTGTAGAGAATTTTGATGAATTTATTTGTGCCAAACTGAGGGCAATTACCAGGAAGCAAATATCTCAACGGATTGAGAAAATGCTCCAGAGAACAGCAGTTTTGCAGCTTATTTTATACATTAGAATCAAAGGAGGAGACATCAGGAGGGTTCCATGAAATCCATTGGTGGTAGATTTAGGGGGTGGGAGAAAGCAAAGCTGGGAAAGCCCTGGAATTGGATAAAAAGTAGAATAGAGAGACACATACTTTTTTTCACACAGGTGAGTACAGGAGAGTTAATAACTAACATTTACAGCACACAGAGGTGGTATGCAGAGAACAAGATAACAACCAGGGTTCTATGGTCTCCGTTCTAATGCAATGGGTCCAGAAAAGGGATGACTCTGACATTCAAAGTGGATGTTATCTCAGATGCAAAAAACAATAGACAGATTCACTTAAGGTACAGATAGACCTTTGTCAAGAAAGTTACAGGCCCAGGACGTGACTACCGGCCATGACCCACTTTCAGTTAGGAATTTTTATGGTTGAACTGTCCTATGTGGTTAATTTCTGTCTCTGAGTTTGCAGGGCCTGCCATGCAGGCCTCCCCTGAGCTTGTCAGGTGTAGTATGCAGCCCCTTTTTTATCCACAGTAACTTGGGAGATGGAAGTACATTCCATCTCTGATCTCCCTTATCAAAACTGGTGTTATTTTTTGCACAAAGGAATTACCAATACATTTTCCTGCTTACATTGTGAGGTGTTTTTTTTGTTTGTTTGTTTTGTTTTTAGGGTTTTGTTTTGTTTTGTTTTTGACAGATTGGGGTTTAAATAAAATAAAAACAAAACTTGGATGTGATACATGTCAGTTGAACTGAATTAAACATTTTTATCTAACAACTGCCTCTAAAAAGCATTTGCTTCTGTTTGTTTACACACTCCACAGATAATTTCCCTACCGTTTAAAGCCAGTACACACACAATTATGCTTAGGGAGCACCAAAACTGTGGCATTATTCCAAAACGATTTCTAAGCTCTGCCCGGGGTTCATTGGACATTTTGCTATTATGTCCACTTCAGGTGACACCATTTTGGGTTCTGTGCCTACCTTCCCTCCACCCCCATTTTAACGGTGTAATTAAAAGCTCTCTGTCTGTGGAACTTAGGGACCTCTTTCATGAACCTCCACAGAATATTGTCAAGACTGAAACTAAACAATAAGGCACAAAAAATGTTATCTGCAGGGACCCATTGTTTCTTTTCTCTGGAGCATCAGCCCATGTGTGCAACAATGATTGTATTATGTTTCTGTAGATACAGGCTGTCTGTTGCAATCTGACTTTCTCATACTTTTGACAGATGACTGACTCCCAGGTTTCAAGAGAAAAGCAATCCAGACATTGTCTTCAAGCTTTTTCCAGGACTGGTAAATGCCTTTTAGTTGCAATTTAAATTGAACTTTGGAAACTTAAAGCTGTTTTCCATACTTGATCTACATCCTTTCTGATGGGATAGTTCTCGAAGGAGAGGCTCAGGAAACAAGGACTGGCAGCATCAATGTCCCGGTCTTCCCCTTACCCATTTTGAAAGGTCTCATGTGGCAGAAGTCAGCAGACCATCCGTGTACAGGAAAAAAGGATTGTCGTAAAGGAGATGTTGTGAATGAAAACAAGACTACTACAAAGTCTGTTCTAGACAAGCACTTCATGTGTGGGTCTGACATGCTAAAACCCCCATCTTCCCTCTGTTTTCCATAGATCCTGGGATAAAGACCTCAACACAGGGAGTAAAAAGTACTTGAGCAATTTGGAAGAGTCCAGTGAGAGAGTGAGGGTTTACTCAGTCTCAGCAACTTCAGCGGTAAAAAGACAAAATGTTGGGATGTACCTCCTGAGGTTGCTGAGAAGCCTGACAATGTAAGGAAGCCTAGAAATGTAGTGTTGTGTCCCCTGAGTGTTGTGTCTGGCTCCTTGCAAAGTGCTCAGTCTGTGTCACCTTCGATCTTTGTCATGTCCAGGGCAACACTGGGAGCAATACATTCTGTTCTAGGCACTATGCTTGAAGAGAGATGCTGCAAAATGTAGAATTACAAAAAGAGAAGGAGGAGGGAAAAGGAGCTGAAGAGAAGGAAAAAGAAAAAGATAGAGGAGGGAGAGGAAGAAGACCAGGAAGATTAAGAGCCCTGACATAACGTCAAATGAGAATTCTGCAGGAAACGAGATATCACGCCTCGAGAACAGAAAGCACAGAAGTCATGAGAACCGAAATGCATCATGGTTAAGGAAACAGACCCTGCTCATTCAACAATGACATGTTTCATGCTTACCTTGTCCCCAGCAGACTTCTTAGCACTGGGGATACAAACGTGGTCCCTGCCCTCATAGAACTTACAGTGTAGCTGAAGTGACAGCTAATTTAAAAGGCCCCCGCTGTCCAGTGTGTTGGGGTACTGTGACAGTGGATATGGTAGAACAGAGCAGGGGCAAGTAAATAGCTTTTGGTGGGTAAGGGGAGGGTGTCATCTGGAAAGGCTTCTACCTACCACGTAGGAGGATGAGGCTACTGAGAAATGACTTAACCATTGTCAAGTCTCAGATGCTCATCTATCCAATGGGAATAATAGCAGTCCTATCTCACAGGGGTGCAGGAAGAATAAATATGACAGTCCTTTACAAGGACTTCCCTTGGACTAGCAAGGAATTCAACCTGGTGGCCTCTGGGGACAAATTACCCCAGCACATGTTTAGTCAGCGATTCAAAAGGAAATGATGTGGCCATACTTAAAAAACTGGGAAATTTGTGTTTCTAGATTCTCGTGAAAAAAATAAGAAAATCTGGCAATTCTGCTCTCACGGTTCCATATGGCAACAGTTGGCTGGAACTGAGTGACAGCTGCTTTTCTGGGCACAGTGTCTGCCCTTCAGTTGTCCAAGGCCCCAATAGCCCCTTTCTTTTTCCTGTGTTACCTGCCTGGCCTCGCCGCCTTCTGAATTGACCACTCTTGAGCTACCAGATACAACTTATGCTCCTTACCCCAGTTGTGCCCCTCTCTCTGCCTTTCCCTCTTTCATTGCAGCAATCCTAAATAGCTTACAATCTCTCCAGGCTCTCTGTGCTTCTGTGCTGTTTTTGTGTTGTTGTTTGTTTTTGTTCCTTCTGTTCTTTCTGCCTGAAAGAGGAAGACTACATTAACTCTTGCTGAGGTGTATTTGAATTATGTTTTCAAGTGCGGAAGGATTTGCCTGAACAAAGCCGTAGGATAAATGGCACATCATTCTTTGGGTAATTTTAAACTATTCATTCAAAAGAGAAAAAAAAAAAAAGGGCTGTTACTGTTAAAGAGGAATATTTCTGCTCTACACCTGTTGTTTCCTTAGTGAAGGGAAATGCATCACAGTAACACACCTGGCTTCTCCCAGCTTCACTCACTCTCCCCAAGGCAAGAGTGCATTTGGTGAGTTTGGAAGAAAGAACTGGAAATGCACAGCCTAGCCCTTTTCTCTATCCATTTGCTAGTTTGCCTACATAAAATGTATGTTTGCTTGGCCTCTGTCATGTGATAAAAAGAACCTGCCTCAGTAATGGATAGTTGTAGGTTTCCAACTCCATCTGTGTCTAGATGAGTAATGAAAATTACTTGAATGGTAATTTATTTGCAAAAATGGCCACAATTATTCCTTGCCCTGAATCCAGCCATTTTAAGTCCAGAGAGCTGCTTCTGGGGTCAGAGAGCTGGGGGTTGGGGGAGGGAAAGTAAACCTGGGGGGGGCAGGAGGGACATCACCTTTCATTTCTAATCTCCTTTATTGTTCAGCCGCTTTACATTTTTAAATTCCTCCTTCTGTAGAGGACAATCTTTAGTCTTAGCAATCCATCATTTGACCTCTCCACACAGGAGATAGGATCCACCTCCCAGTCAGGAATCTGAAAGAAAGACCAGAATTTTTTTTCCCTACCCTCACATGCAGCAAGAGGGCCCTTCCCACTCCAGAAATCTCCTGGAGATTCATTCCAGAATCTGAAAAGAAAGGTTTTTCCTGAACACAAAGGTTCTGCCAGGAGATCCATGAAATTTCTCAATGCCTTATTCGTCATCAGAGTATTATTGCAACATGGCTTCTGAACAAGACCCTCATTTTACAGTGAAAAGAAAAGTAAGCGCTGGAAGACCATGGGACTCACTAATCTTGTCATGGACCCCATCACCCAAAGACTCCTGGCCTTCTGGAACAGTGGACAGGCTTCTTGAAAACTCACTTGTGATGCCAGTTGGACTGCTTTCCAAGGCCAAATTACAATTGTGCATATAAAAATGTAGTATATGCTTGGAGCCAGATAATAACATGGCGGCTATTTCTTCTATAGCCAGAATATACTGCATTCTGCTCCCAGAGCCCGGGACTTGAATGATTTAGAAAATTTCGTGTACATGGGAAGACTGTTTCCTTTGGGATGCATAGCACTGTTTTCTCTGAATGGGGATCTGCCTTGTCAGGCTGCTCCATTAGAGGAACAGGAAAACTCTGCACTGAGGTGTTGGCTGGGCTGATGAATTCTAGACAGTTAGGAGGGGCTGGGTTGCTTATTCCACAATGGCAACATGGAAGGGTATGTCTGAATCCCAGGAGATCTCCTGTGATGACCTTTCAATATGATTGCCTCATCTAGTGGCAAAAGTTAGTGGACAGTAACAGCAACCCCATGCAGGCAGACCACAAAGTACTTCTCCTCAGGAATGGAAAGGTGGGTCACTCCATCAGGTAGAGAACGTCAAACAGGTGAGGAGCTGGCAGGAGTCCAGGGCAACAGGAAACGCTTTAGTAGAGAGGTCATAAGTTCATAAATACCAACTGCAGCCTTAGGAACAATTACAGTAGTTAGCACTTGGCATTGATGGGCATTTTCTTCCTCATTGTCTTGATGTACACAAATCAAATGGATTGACTAATTTTCTTCTTTGTCTTCCTTCTTTTTTTTTTTTTTTTTTTTTGCTGTGTTTGACAAGGTGTTTTGGTGGTTTTTATCATAACAATTTATTTCCATGGGACACAGAATATTGAGATGGGATTGCGACTGGACTAGAAAAAGGATGAAAAACAATCAGATCACCCGGTCCTAGAGCTGGATTTGGGAACTCCAATGACTTTCTGTTGGATTCCTTAAGGGAGGAGATGAAAATATTTTTTATTTTATGAGGTATATTTGCATTATATTAAGTGAGGGTTTTATTGGTGTGTGTGTGTGCGTGCCCGTGTGTGTTTTAATAGTGTAAATGTGGGGAAAACACAATGGACATGTGGATGTTGAGTACCCAAATGGTGGTCATTTGCCATGATTTTTGGCTGCGCAGCATGTAAACCCCCTTCCTTTGTGTGGAAAATGCCCCCCACCCCTGCACTGCTGCTAAGGCCAAACCCTTCTCCCACTACAATCTGAAAATTCCATGTATTTGTTTTCCCATCCCTTCTTGCAGCGGGGTGCCTGACTCACCCTTGCCTACCAGGCACCAAACTTTGAATTGGAGGGTAGTGATGAAAAAGAAAAAAGGGCCAGGACCTCACTGAGTCTATTTTTGGGAAAGGTGGCAGCAGCCCTGAGTGGCCAGAGGCAAAAGTAGGGTTTGTGTGATTTGGGGTGTTGTTGCAGGCTGTCACCTCTGGGCTGAAACCTCAGACTTTCCTGACTATCCTGTGAGCACTCAGTCCTCTTTCAATGAATTCATGTTCTGCTTAGATCATTCAGAGCTAGTTTCCGTTGATTGAAACTTTGAACCCTGACTGATTAATTTTATGCATTCATTGAATATTATTTCAACACTTACCATGTAAAAAACATTGAACTAAGTGCTATTAAATACCATGGATACAATAGTCAGCAAATGCACATATGGTTTCTGCTGATATGGAGCTTACAGTCTAGAGAGGGAGATATTATTCAAATAATAATGAAAATACGTTTGATCTTGATTCTGTTGCCTTTTTATATTTATAGTTTTGAAGTCCATGACATAGCTTTCTCCAGATACTAAAGCAAAATGTTATTTCTGAGCAAGAGTGAGGTGAGTTAGCCATAACTGCTACTTTCTTTGTCAGAATTTCCCAGATTCTCTGTAATTGGCACATATGTCTTTTAAAAACATATGTTTTCCATTAGACAGATTGCATTTTATTCTCCATCTGAAATCATTGGAATCTGCAAAGAGTTTTGGTTAATGCAATAAAAAATATTTTCCATTATTCTGCATTGTTATAACTGCATTTGGAAACTGTACTTGGTGAGATTATACCAAATTTATTAACATAATATGTCTTGATATGATTGGGAAGATGTGCTTTATTTTATTGTTAGCACAATTATAAAACAAGTAAAGCAGGTCAGATTACATTAAGAACAATTTTACTGAATATTAGAATAAATACCCATGGGCAGAAACTATTCTTAAATTAGGCAATTTTAAAATTGACTTATTAAATGCTTAAACTCCAGCACCTGCCTAATTATGTAAAATTGTGTTACTTTACCTTGTTGGTGAATGAGCTGTCATATCAGCAGAAATGGATGACATTTTTTCTCTCTCCTTTTTCCCCACAGCTTATTTTCATGCTGTGTTTGTTTATCTGAGTCATCGGATGGCCCCTTATGTTCAGAACTCTACATCCCACCATGCTTACCCTTTCTGGTACCATTTAAAAGTGTACAAATGTCACTGTAGTTTTGGACCATTAGTTTGAAATTAAATTTAATAGCAAATGGGGAGTTCTATTTGCCATATTTCATGAAGCACTGGGTTTTCCTTTGGCCAACTAATCCTTTCTTTGGGAGAGTAGATTCCTGTTCATTTCACTGCTAAATGTTTATTCCTATAACTTTCTTTCCTCCCCCATTTGTTTCTTCTTCCTTTATTTGTAAACTAGGTACTCAGTTAAAACTGCTCTCTATACTGTTATTAGTTACCATTTATCACCAAACTCAAGAACCTATCCCTTTCTCCACTGAAGACTTCTGTAAATTAGTAAGGTTGCCTTCTTCCTTAAAAAAGCAAACACCAAATCCTCTGAGGTTGACAATTGGAGGGGAAAACTTTACAGGGAAAGGGAAGCTGGACCCAAAAGTCCCCACCTTTGTCCCCACAAACTTTACCTTTCTCTTTGAGAGGTTCTTGTCACAATCACCACAAAACCTGGCAGGATTGCGGGTACAGTAAAAGAGGGGGGACATTACTCAGTACTAAGCTGTAATACAAGATCCTTTCCTTCCCTTCCCCTAGTACAGGGGTGTCCAAACTGCGGCCCACGGGCCAACTGCGGCCCGCAATCCATTGTTAATTGGCCCGCAGCAAATTCCAAAAATATATTTAGTTTACTTAAATAAACCAGGTGAGGCAATACGTACTTCACCTCGAGTGAGTGGCCGGGCTGTTTGTGTGTTTTACCGCATATGGCCCTTGGTGAAAAACGTTGAAAAAAGTTTGGACACCCCTGCCTAGTACCTCACATAGGCTGTTAACTTGTGTTCCAACTTTTGGCTTTCTCTGTATTTCCAGCTCAAATTCTGGGTGAAGAGGTGCACTGATCTGGGATATGGTGTCCCCAGTGTCCTTTTCTAGAGCTGTTGGGCTGCCCACACAGAGACTCCTGTGTGTTGGCCATCTGGGCTGATGTCTAGCCGGTCTTGGCTAGACTCGCTCTTGAATACTTGAGATGCTGAAGGGTCAGCTGGGGCTGGCTGGTTTATGGTGGCCTTAGCTGAGATCATTGGGATGACTGGTGCCTCTCCAAGCCTCTTCACATTCCCTATGTCTCTGCTTGCATAATGTTTGTCCCTGTTCCACTGGCCAAAGCAAGTTGCAAGGCCAGCCCAGATTCAAGACTAGAGCAAGCTTGTAGCTCTTTTGGGAGGAGTTACAGAGTCAACTGCAAGAGTGTGCATACAGCCAGGGAAAGAAAAGGAGGCCAGTTTTTCCAATCTGTCACCAAGAGCCTCTTCCTGTACTTTGATTTACCTATGTTTGCTTCTTGTCTTTATGTCCTTTATCTCTTTCCTCCCTCTCTTCCTCCTTCCTTCCCTGTCTTCCTCTCTCCCTCTCTTCCTCTGATCTTTACTAAACACCTAATATGTTCCATGTATAGACTATATGGCAATAAAAAAAGATTTGATGCCCCTTGTCATAGAAGTCTTGTAAAGGACCTCACTGCCGAGAATGCCACTATATTTAAAAGAGCTTTCCCCCCTCCTTTTAGCAGCTCTACCATACCCCCTGTTAAATGCTAAAGCTAGCTAGCGTTTTAGTAAATAGCAATGAGAGATAATGTTTTTCTCTAATTGTTTAAAATGATAGTGTTTCCAAGGAAGAGTTTCCTGCTGTTTTGTCTGATTTAATCAAGAACACTTAACCTTATTATCTCCGGATTTTGCTCCCTATCCATTTGCAGTTCTCTTTATAAAGCACAGATGACTGTGACATTTGGCTGGTGGGATGATAAGGAATATGTGCCTCGCAGTGTCCTAGTTGGCACAGAAGGGGTGGAGTAATGACCTGGATTAGAGGCTTATTATTTTAATTTGTTCTCATGAGTGTTTCCAACTACTTTGGCCAGCATGCGAGTGAAAAAATTACTCTGGGATTCAGAGTGCAGTGATGTCAAAATACATGAGCTGAGATGGCAACAGAAATGGCCTAATGAGGTGTAGGAGGTTCTGAACTAGAGTCTCCTCTTGATCTAGTTCTTTCCTAAAGCAATGGAGCTTGAGGTCAGCTGCACACAGAAACACCCGAGGAGCTTTCAAACTAAGTCCAGGCCCAGGCCACGCTGCACATCAAATTACATCAGAATCTTAGGAGAAGGATGGGATATTTTTAAAGCTCCTCTAGTGTGATTCGCAGTCCAGTTGGAGAACTGCTGCCTGGAGGAGACTCAGAGAACAGTACAACACAAGGCGATGTCTCTGAATTCTGAAATTGAGGGAAATTAAGTCCAGAGAGGTCAAAGATTGTCAAGAGGCCAGGTAAGGGGGAAAGCAGGATTCAAACCCCGGTTTTCTAAGTCCCACGTTTGTGCTTCTTATGCCTCAGAAGAACTGAAAGTCTCCGTGTCACTATTAAGCAATGGCAGAAATAAAATGGAATGAAATGAAACAAGAAGGGCGTATTACTGACATAAATATTTAGTAAAAAAGAAAACTAAGCAATGAAAGCATCAAATTGCATCATTATGACCTTTTGGAAAAGAAACTTTTGGGAGAAGTAAATATTCTCACAGTTATTTCCTATCATCTGTGGCAATTACCTTTGAACAGTAAAATGTGTACTAATTAAAAGTGAATCATCTCAATGCCTGATTTAGAAATGGGAACAAATACTAGACCGAACTGGAAGCAGAGCTATTTTGGGCAATTTGGGCTAAAAGCTAATGCTCTAATAGGATGTTGACAATGATCTAATATCATCTTAATCGATATTTTTCAGGCAGGCGTCCTTTCTGGAAAAGGGACCTAGTGGCCCATCTCTGTGTGGCCAGACATAGTGTGCTGGGCAGTGTGGGGGCTGCAGAGGTGGATAAAGCCTGGTTCCTACCAGTCCAAATTGGACTTCAAGAGAGGAGCACTGGCAGAGGAGGGGATCGGAATGGTGTTTGCAAGAGGGGACAGAAAAAGTGGTCCAGGAGAGGCAAACACTCTTAGGTCATGGTAAGGTATAAAATCAGCCCTCTCACAACTGTGCACAGGAAGAACTTGATCTAGAGGATTTGATAGGGAAAGGGGGTCCACAGTGTCACCAAACGCCTATGTGTACAGGCTAGGAAAACACTTAGGTGTCATATGTGTGATCCATCAATTATGTTATTATTCCTGACTTTCAGCTGTCCTTCCTCAGACTCTTTGGCTGTAGATTTTATTTCTGGCAACAATACAAAACCAAAAGACCAAGGGGATTTAAAAAAAGAAGAAGAAGAACCAAATCCATTATGGGCCACACTACCTCAGGGCCTTTGGAATTTGCATCTCTTCTGACAAATGTCATATCCGCCCTTGGCTTCCGGGGCACAGTGCCCTCTGGATCTCCTCTATCTCTGACTGTCTCTTTGGCTCCACACTCTCCTCTGCAGGCTTTCTCTGACTCCTGGCTTCAGCTTCTGTCCCTGCGCCAAGGGTTCCCAAATCTCCCACCTTGAGTTCCCTGGTCTGCCTTCAGCCTGGTATGCTCAGCTGTCTTCAGATCTATTCACTTGGATGTCTCCCTTGGGTGTCACCTCAAGCTTCATATGTCAAAGAGAAACTCATCCTCTTTTTGCACTCCCTCTCTAAAGCACCATTCTTTCCAAATTGTCTGCTGCTCTCCCAGCATCATCGATTTCTTTATTCCAACCTTGGCGTTACATAACTAACAGATGCCGCACTTTCGCTCCCAAGTCAGTGGGCAACACTTCTCACTCATTCTTCTTCTGCTAAGATTCAGCTCTTCCCTTTTCTGCAGCCACTACCAAGACTAGGCACCTAAAACTCCTTTCTACACCACTTTTTCTGTCCCCTCTTGCAAACACCCCTCCATGATTTCTCTGCTACACTGTCCACTCTGCAGAGCCCTGCTTCTGATAATTTAATGCTAACTGTCCTGATAAAGAATCTACAATGGTTTCTTAACGGACAGATTCCAGGCTTGTATGTAAAGTCGTTAATTATTTCTGTTTTACCTGTTTTGTTTTCCTACTCATTGGATAAATATGTACTTACATTTATATAGTTATTAAATTAAAATGTGCTAGCCCCTTCCTGTGGGCCAGGCGGATATATAAGTATGAACAGAACATAGTTTTTGCCATTTTCTGAAAAGGATATACAGTCCAGTGATGGATTAGGAGAGTTTGATTAGGATTCAAAGGGAAAAGGACTACTGTGGAGACGAATCAGGAGACCTTGAAAGACCTGAAGACAAAACTGGGAGCAGTAAAGATTTGATTGATAATAAAAATATGCAACAGTGCTTTGGAGGCTACATAAGTGTTGGCCAAGTACTTTGTAGTTTGGCCTTGACAATTAGTGAGACACTCCCCTCTCACCAGCTTCTGTGACTCACTCTGAATTGTCGTGCCTCCCCCCCCTCCCCCAGCCACTTTAAGGGCTCCCCAGGTCTTTGCTAATTTGAATTCTGCTTTCTTCCAGGTCCACCTCACGACAAATTTCCTCCAGGCCCTTCCTGGCTTGTATCTTCATCTTCTTTCTCTTCTCCACGCAGTATTGCACAGTCTCATTTCCTAAACAGGTGAGCAGTACCTTCTAGGACAAAGGTTCTCAAATTTAAATATGAATCATCCTCCAGTGTGAGTCAGTAGGTTTAGCCTGGGCCTGGGAATCTGCTTTTTAACAGGTTCCCAGGCGATTCTGGAAAGGTTTCTGAAGCAGTTTGAGAAACAGTTTCAGACCTCTGTGGCTTCCTTCTAATTTTTGGTACAGGCTGTCCTCAGTGCCTACAAAAGTGCATGTTCATTGCCAAATGCCCCGTGTCCGCTTAGCGGCGTGACTATTTGTTATATCAATTATTAATGACACTCAGGGAGTCGAGAAAAATAGCTCAGCCAAGTGGACAGAACTCTCTCTAGAGGAGGCTAACTCCTGAGTGGTAAAAAATCTCTCTGAAAGTCACCCCGTAGATCAAAAGGAAATGACATTTTCTTTTCTCTCCAAAAATGTGCAGCCATCACCCCAAATGACCTCAGCGCGTCTCAAAAAAAAAACAACAACACAAAATCATGCCAGCCGAGGATACAAAACGCACTGTAAGTTCAATAGGGCATAAAAGACAAAACCTACAGGCATAGGTACTCAATGCCCTGAAAGCAATCCAGCTTACCCTCGCAAACATCATAAAGCGGTGCAACTGTAAGAAACAAATATTGCCAATGCACCTCGAATAAGGATTAATGAAAACGAATATTACTGAAATCACGAGGGTTTAACAACAAGACGCCCTAAGCGGTTCGAGCGTGCGCCGTCCTCCCCAAGCCCTCCCACCCCATCCCCTCTGCCCCGCCCACCTGCCTCCCAGACCCGGAGTTGTCCGCTCCTGGGCGGAGCTCGGCCGCCCGGTGGGGGCGGGGCCTGGTCGGCGTCGACGTGATGACGTCAGGGCGTGGGACGCCCAACGCCTCGTCCGGCGCGGAGCTGGGCCGGCCCTGGCGGCTGTTGCGGGTTTCGTTACGTGAGCCGCGGGGTCCAAGTCCATTCCCTCCGCCCTTCGCCCTTCGCCTCCTCCGGGCATCGGCCCGGCGCCGGCGCGTCATGGTGCCGTCAGCGCGCCCTGCGCGTCCCCGCTGAGCCTCTGCACGGCGGCGAGTGCGGCTCGGGGTCACCATGCCTACCCGTGAGTGGCCGGCAGGGGATCGGGCCGGGCGGGGGGCGTTGGGGCGGCGGCCTGCTGGGCGCCTGCTTGGGGGTCGTCGCCGGGGCGGCGGGGAAGCCGGGAGAGGCTGGGGAGAGCCAGGAAGCGGCCGCGACCGGCCGAGCTAGTTTCCTTTTGGCTGAGCCTTCCGGGGGTGGAGGGGGTGGCGTGAGCCCGTTGCACAGACGGGGAAACTGAGTCCCCGAGCGTTAAGGACGCAGGGTTTACAAGCGGCAGAACTGGTAGTAACCTAGATCTGGGGGACTTCAGAGTCCAAGGTCCTCCCCCAGCCCTCTGCCGAGCTCAGTGGAACTTGATGGAAATGCTGAAAATAACCGCGGGCTCTGGCTTTCTCACTTCCTCGGGGACCAGGCGTCGCCTGGTGGGACGCACCGGCCCGGGGTCCGGGCCCGACCCGGAGTCCCAGCAGCCTTGACTTTCTCGCTCTGTAACACGTCCGGGGTGGGTGAAGCAGGTGATCTTTGGGGAAGTTGTTAGGCTTAGATGCCCCCAAGTGTGGCTGTTGGACCACCTGCTTCCGAGTCACCTGGCAGCTCCTTAAAAATGACGGTTTAGGGCTCCTCCCCAGGCACTTCGAGTAAAATTCCGGAGCTTGGGGTCCCGGAATCTGCATGTGTAATAAGTGTCCCATATGTTATTCAGGGACCCTAAAGTTTGAAAATCACTGGGTGTTGCAGGCATTTTGGACAGACCGGGTGCTACCGTACTCCTCGTGACCCATTTTAAAACGATCCAGAGACTCGCAGTATGACTTTAAACTCAGCGTGGAGTATATTCTTGGAGGCTAAGCAATTGTGTATCTCATGAATGCTACTAGTACCTTAATTGGAGTTATTTTGGGGAGCCGTAGACTCTTTCAGAAAGCACCGTCCAGGATGGACGCCTGACCGGAAGCTGCTGAGACACATTCTGTGGTCCCGTCACTTACATTCGTTCAAGCAGTATTTTTCAACATTCACTCAAGTATGGATTTCAAGATTGCTTCACTAAATGATCTTTTCAAACCTACAAACCTTTAATTTGACACGTTTCTCTAAAACCCTTTTTTATCCTCCCCTTTCAAAGAATCAGTAAGAAGCGTTTTGATTTTCAAAGCCTGAATGAGAATGGAGAGGAAGAAATGTTGAAGTTTATTAATCCCATCGTTTTATTTTATTTTGCGTGTCAGGAGGCTGAGCCTCACTGAGTTTCAGTAATTTGACTAAGGTCACATGTGGAATAGAACCGGGACTTGAACACAAATTTGGGTGCTATAACCCGTGACCACAGTGAGCATAGATAACGTTTACTTTCCCTCGCACACTATTGGTGTGTGAATTAGGTGCTTGGTATATAGACACAGACTTAAACTTTTTAGTAAACTGTGTACATGAAAGGGCTCTTTATTTGACAGGTAACTTGCCTCAAAACAGATCCAGTGAAATGTGCTCTATATGAAAAGTTACTGGGTGTTGGCTAAGGGAAACGGAAACTCTTAACCATTGTTTACTGTTAAACTATGCTTTCGGTAGAAGTACAATTTGTGGTTAATGCTTTGTCTTCTCATTTGGATACTGGCATTGACAGCTGGCCAGGTTTGTTAGGTTGTGATAGTGTGGACACGCCATGTTTGTTCTTTTTCTATTGATGACGCTAATTTTTTTTGACTTTTCAATCCATTCTTAGGAAAGAAGTGTAGAATATAAATCAATTTTGGAGGGAAGGCTGGATGCGGGTTGACATGCTTCTGTTTAGAAACACATGACAAGTAAACTTGACCTACTACAGGCTGTTGAACCTTTTGTGTCTGTTCATTCTCTCTCCCTCTCCCAGCACCCATGTACGCTGCCAGAGTTACAGCTGAAGAATTTTCTTTCTTACAGTGACCTTTGGCTTGACACTGTTTTGGTTGCTACCAGATCTCATTTTTTAATCTGTCCCCACTCTCGGGGCCATAGGTCTGCATTAAAGATGATGTAGGTGGTGGGAGATAAGGCCAGAGAAAGAGATAGGAGCCAGACTTTGAAGGATTTTATATGCCATGCAATTCACTTGACTAAAATTGTGTTCAAGGTGTCACAATCCCATTACAGTGATTCCTGTTTTATAGGCATACTAATAGTTTTTATAGGCTTAGGAACAGTTTCCAACTTACTGGTTACTTTATAAAAACTTAAAATTTGCTATTAGTAATAGGAATTATTAAATACTGATTGTGTGCCAGGCAGTATACTTTGTACTTAACGTGAATTATCTTATTTAATGATCTCCCACTTTGAGAGAGTCCCTATTTGACCTACTGTAGAAGCAGAGATTGAAGTTGAAGGAAGTTAAGTAACATGCTTACTGACAGTGGCAGAGCTGGGATTGCAACTAGATGGGTCTGACTTCAAAGTCCCGCTTTTTATTTTCATACTGCACTGCTCTGAGCCAGGCAGGAGTTGAATGCACAGTCATCAGATACTATCTGTTTCTTTTAACACTGTCACTTTTGCTTGCATTGTGCCTTGTTACATAATAGGTGCTTGGTAAATATTGAATAAGGGATCGATTGAATCTTAACTAGTCAGAGAAGTTATTCTTTAGATACCATAACCGGAAATAACTTTTTCCCCATAAAAACAGTGTTGTAAAATTTTTATAATTTATGATTAGGTTCTCAGCAGGCCTGCCTGTCACGTTTGCAAGGCCTGAGACAGCAGCACAAACGAGGAGGCCTGCAAGTCAGACTAAATCAGGGTTACTCAACCTTTACACTCTCCGTGTCTTGGAGCGGATAATTTTGTGTTTGGGCGGTGAGGGCCCGTCCTGTGCATGGTAGGATGGTCAGCAGCGTCTCTGGCCTCTACTTCATAGAAGCTAGTAGTAATCCTCCCTGTCCTCCAAAGTGGTGACAACCAAAAAATGTCTCCAGACATTGCCAAATGTTCCCCTGGGGGCAGAATTGTCCCTGGGCGGAGAACCAGTGACCTAAATACCTGAATGTTATAGATGAAGCTGTGCCTGCAGCCTGGCCTCTCTCCCACCTGGGGTCCCTGCAGGCTGTTGCCCACAGATTGCCTTCTCCACCTGGCATCCCAAAGAGCTCGCAGGCCTGAACCAGTCAGTCGTGACCTGTTGGGTCAGGGCCTGGTCTTACCTGACCCTGGACTGGCATTGACTCTGTCACGCTCCTTCGGGGAACCAGAGTGGGCAGATGCCCCTCACCCCATACCTCACTTGGTCATCTCAGGAGTTCCAGACAGTCCCAAGCGCCTCCCCACCTGATTAGAGAGGCTGGCGCAAGGAGGAAGCTGGCTTTCTGGGGAACTCCATCTGCCTAGACTTCTGCTTTGAGTGATTTGGAGCGGGCAGCTTGAAACAAAAATAGCTACAAACATCTTTGGTTTTCTGGGCTGTGATTTTCACTCCTGTGTCACTGCCCCCTCCCCAGCCCTTATAGCCCTCTAAAAGGGAAGAAAGACTTTTGTGTTTTGGGAGGCAGAGGCCCTTTTTCCTGAGTCAGATGAAGGTACTAGTTCTTAGGGGAAAGCCACGTTTTCCCCATCACATAGCTCAACTTTGATATGGAATGATCGAGTTGTTTACAGTGTGTCTGCGGTAGTGGGATGGGTGCAGTGGACAAATCTGATGCCCTGCGTTCTGTCATCATCTCCCTCCTGCATCTGTATTTACTGCTGTCCATCTTTAGGTATTATTAGCTAGCAGGATTCCAGTTTTTATTAAAGGAGGAATCGCTATGCGGGTATTTTTATTGTACCTCTGATCTTAACAGTGTTTCTGTGTGAACACTGGTTCCATTACAAACTCCATTTTCGTTAGTAGCTTTGTCTTCTGGAGAGCCCGTGTAGGAAGCGAGTACCCCTTTCTCCTACAGTGGTAGGAGAGAGGTTTTCTCGATGTCATTGAAGGAAACCAGTCCCTGCTATTCTCTGAAATGGAAAGGAGAGCCCAGAAAATCCCAGTTGTGGGTCCCGCTGCTTTTAAGGAGGGAGGGTAGACCAGAAGGTAAGACATGAGCTGTTTTGTCTAAGTTAGGGGTTCTTACATACTTTTGCAGTATGAAACCTGTTGAGAATCTGAAAGCCATGACTATTCTTCCCCAGGAAAAGGCAGATTTTTCACACACAGTTTCACGTAGCGTTTCAACAGTTTCAAAGGCACACTGCAGTGCATCTCCTGGAAAAAATGGAGCTTACCAGAGCGATGGTTGGTTGGTCTTTGACCAAAGGATGCTAATTCAGGCTGTAGAAGAATATCATTGTCTGCCAGATACATCCTGCATTCGAAATGCATCTTTCCCCTGCTTTTTAATTCCCCCCCGAAGTTTTTACATGCTTTTTTTCCCTTACATGTCTGCTAGCCTACTGAAATCTTTAAATTATAATATAGATGAATATTCAGTAAGGCTTTTCTAAAATCTTTATCTATGAAGAGAGTTAATTTAAGAATCTTAGGGTCACCAGCGAAGGAACTTAAGAAAGGGAAAAATGAAATAAAATTGAATTTGGTAGCTGAAAAGAACATTTAGTCCAATCATTGAGAGGAAGGTGACAGTGAGTGGGTCCTGTGCCCTGCAGCTGGGTAATGGTGTGGGGATGGAACCCGGCTCATGTGAATCCTGGCTGGGCCGTCTCACAGCGACACACTTCACACTGCCTTTATGGGGGACAGAAGGAGATGGGCTAGAGTAGTATAAAAATCAGTGGAAGGATTCAAAATTAATATCAAACATCAGAAACATTTGCAGCATTTATACAAGTCAGAAAGCAAAACACCACCAACCCTGCGTGGTTCAAGTACACACTTACACTTTTGTTTTTTATTTTATTTTGTTTTCCCTTCTTCCACCAGCAGCCCCCTCTGGTTCCAGCCGTTGTTTCTCAGTCTAGTTGTGTAGGACCCAGCTCCCTGGCCCAGGCTGGTATTAGGAGGCTTGTGCTCCCCCGGCTGAGGTCGGCAGCTCATGGCAGCTCTTGCTGGCTGCCGGCTGCTCACGCTGGCTTCCGACCACTCACGCTGGCAGCGGGCTACTCCTGGCAGCACACTGCAGCCCACGGCGGCACACAGCAGTCTGTGGCAGCTCACACCAACCTCCGGCTGCTCACGGCAGCCCAGCTCCAGGGAGAGCCATTGTTCACAATCTTAACTGTAAAAGGTGCAGTTCACTGGCCCATGTGGGAATCGAACTGGCGATCTCGGCGTTAGGAGCATGGTGCTCCAACCACCTGAGCCACCGGGGCTGGCTCCTACGCTTTTAAAAGTCTACAAACGCTTGATAAAGATTTAGGGGGAAATGGTTCAATTTCACTAATAAAGAAATACTAATTAAAAGCTGAAATTATGTTTGGATTGTCAGATTCCTGCAGACTTTTTAAAACAATAACAGACAGAGGCAGTGAGATGCAGTAGAAGAGGCAGAAGTTCACATTGGTACAACTTTTTAGGAAAGTGATTTGGCAGTATTTTATCAAGTGCTCTGACAATGCTCCTGCTTATTACCCCAGTAATTCCACTTTGGGAATCTGTCCTTTATGATTAAAAACATGGACTGCTCCAAGATTTCTGCACTGAGATGTCTGTCACAGTACTTTTTAGAAAATAGTGAAAACCCAGAAAAATTCAATATCCAATAATGGGGAAATGGTGCAAATTGAATATAGAACATCGTTACCACAAAATATCTTGTAACCATTTAAAATCATACTTATGAAGGTGCTGGGATTATGAGTTTTTCCGTCTCTATAATTTGTGTTTTCCAGATTGTCTGCAGGTAGCATATATTCTCCAATCAGATGCTTAAGATTTTGCACAGCTTTAATGTAATTTTTTCAAAATTTCCATAGTTCTTTTAAAAACCTGAAATGAAACATTACAAATGTTATCCCGACCTTGTGCTTCCTTTAGCTCATGGAAACTGATGAAACTGATGCAACGGACCTCACATCTGGCTTAGGAAGACAGTGCCTTTGCTGTCTGCCTGCTGTTGCTGCCTTGCCAGGAAGTGTAAAATTCTGTGAATGACTTTGAGCAATAGTCGGTGAAATCTGTTGTTCCTGAGTAAGAAGCAAAGAAATGGGGCGTTTTTCCCTTATCATTGGTATTTTATTCTGAAAGGAGAAAGACATGATTTCTGATTTATTAAGTGATGGTGTCAGTGATGAAAATCTGAAAGGTTGAGGTGAATCATTATGTGTGGGTTCATTTTATTGGGAGTTTGTAGACTTTGGGGTTTTTTTTGGAACGATTGTGTATTGTAGAATGAACACAATTCTGGGGAAGTATGATCACGAAATGAATGTTGGCAGTTCCTCCTGTGATTAATATGTCAGACCTGTCAAAATTCTTATCATTTGTGTTTGCCAGCTTCATTCAGTTCTTGAAATGAACCAGCTCATGTACGCGCTAAAGCAAACGGAGCTACTGGTATTCTCCCTCTTTCCATGTAGGCTGTCTTACTCTCCCTCTTGCATATTAATTAACTGCTCTCTAACTTTAGGTTTTATTAGATAGCATGATTCTAATTTTTATGAAAGAGAGAATCACTACTTAGGTTTTTTTCATGGTACCTGTGAATCAAGAGTTTGGTATTTCGTAGAACTAGGCTTGAAATCTTGGGCTCTACATCTTCAATGGGACTGCTATCCTCCTAAACGCCATTAATTTTTGTTTTTATTTTTAGTTGGTGACTTATTCAATTTTACCATTTTCTTTGCATTACCTGAACTCCACGGTGTTTCTGCTGCAACAGTTTTCTGGATAATACTAAGTGTTCTTCACACCCCTGCTATTTAATTGGCTTTTTCAACAGCCGTCTTGGCAATTTGCTGCAAAGTTCTCTGGGCTGTGCTTGCAATTAACTTTAAGAGGATCGCACTCCTGCTGGGCAGAGAAAATGAAATGTAAGGTGTTCAAATTTGCCCTTGTCAATTCCTGGGACCACTAAACTTTGCAGAAGGTATTCTGCCAGGATAAAGGACTGGCCTGGAAGTTGAAAGGAATGGCCCATTCATGACATCTGACTGAAATTGATTCATGAACTTAGTGATTTTTACTAGCTATTTGGTCTATTAAGTGAAAAATGATAATACTTCTCGGGGATATTGAGGTGTGGTAGCATTTATGTAATTGTGCTTTGGAGGTAGAAATACTGTATGAACGTGTTATTAGAATTAGATGTTGTCAGGACAAGATCGTTGTTTCTTGGATCGTCGCCATCTGCTGCACCTGCTTCCAGAAGACTGGCTGCCAAAAGGACACTCCAGGCAAATGCATAACAGCTGGGGTTTGGGGTCTAAGTCCCTGTGGATTTCTCCTGCGCTCTTAGCTGGGCTGGGCGATGTGAACTTCAGAAGACTAGTTTCTTCTTTAGTTTACAGCCCAGCTTAGAAGGAGACTTAAGTGACTTCTCTATCCAGGCCACCTTTTCCCTTGTCTCCCTCCTGGTTTTCTGCTTGGTCATCCAAGGATGGGAACACCTTTGGGAAACCGTGCCATGTTTGTGTTAGTGCACCAGCTTCATGAAATGGAACAGTCAGGTCTAAGAGCGGTGGAAGAGGCACGGATGTCTGCCCCAGCTCAGTTCTATTCACGTGAGCTTTCCAAAAGCTCCAGTTCCTGGCACAGGGTTCCCGTTGTTACCTCCTGAGAACTCCATGTTCTTGATCCACATTGGAGGGTGGACCAAGGAAGCTGGAGCTGCCTGAGAGCTCACGTTTTAAACATGTCTCCCACGGAAGTATAACGGATTGTCAAACGCGGAGAGCGTGCTGGAGAGACCGAGCAGGTGGGCCCGTCTGCCCCACCCAGCTTCAGCTGGAGTAGCTCTGTTTTTGTCTGTTTTATTTGTTGGTGGGATTCTGCTTCCAATTTCAGTAGGGGAGTAATATTGAGTACTTCTAAAAAGTTTGAAATTTATACTCATAGACATTAGAATATACCCTCTGATGAGAACATAAAACTTTTTAGAATCAAAAGCTTAGGAACCTAGGGGCGAAACCCAAAGCCGTTGAGCTGATGGTGTGTCACCTGTTTTGCTCTAATAATCTCCAGGAATGGGGTCGTGTAATTTGTTTGTAGTCACTTCAGTCATGGGCGCTGTCAATATGCTCTTGGAGTCACAAATGTTCTCTTTCAGCTTTTCTTGTTTTCCTGTTGGATTTCTCATAGGCATTCATTCATTCCACAGATTGTTTAGTGCCTACATGTGCAAAGCACTGCTAGGTGGGGAATACAGAGGTGAGGAAAGCAGCCCCAGCCTTGAAAAGCTTGTATAATGGCTGTAACACAAATAAGTAACTGGCAGGTGCCCCGAGAAGGGTGCTGCAGGGTTCAGAGGAGAGACTGCAAGGGGTGGGTGAGTGGAAGGTGACATTGTAAGCCTCAGTGACCTAAAGATACGAAGTGATCCGAAACGGGGATCATAGGAGAAACGCGGGTTTGGGGAGCATGTTGGAGGTGAGTCATACAGGGGAATGCCCAGCAGCCAGTTGAAGTGAGTCATTGGTGCAGGAAAGTGACCACTTTGTGTATACAGTACACTCTGTGTCACTTATGATGCTGGCCACGGAAGGTGCAGCAGTATCCTCATACTGGACATAACAGGAGTCATCACGGACATCGGACCTGCTCTCGTGAAGCTTAGTCTGGTGGGGAGACAAGTGCTGAGCCCGTAATTCCACTGAGCAGGCAGCGAGCTGTGCAAGAGCCTGCAGCTGTTTTCCTTGGCGCTGTATACACAGCTTTGATACAGTGCTTGGCCCATGGTACACAGTCAGTGTATACTTGTGGGGTGACTCAGATTACGAAAGGGGAAATGGGTTGCTATGGAAACATGAGGGGGGAGCAGTCAGAGGTTATGAAAGTACAGTTGTGGGGGGGGTGGGCCCTGCACTTGGATGGTGGTCGCGGGGCAGATTGAGTGGAGCCTGACTGCTGCTGAGGAAGTACGATTGATAGGATGAGTTGGGTGAAAGCGTGAGGGAGGAGGAGGAGTTAGGCTTCACTGCCAAGTGCAGGCTGATCGCTGCTCTGGAGGAAGAGCAGTTTCGGGGGGATGGAGATGGAAGATGAGTCCACTTTAGGGTATGAGAAGTGTGTAAGCACATTCAGGGTACATTTTCAGGAATAGCAGTGGATGAAATCACTAAAGGATCGCTTGTAAAGAGAATATAGAGGCTTAGGGCAGATTCTGGGCGACCAAGCCCGTTTAAGGATTGAATAGGCAGAGGAAAAAGAGGCAGCCGGGGGACGTCATGCAAACCTCTACCACTGCAACAAATACTGGCCCGGCGAGAACTGTGCCCGGTTCAAATGGAGGTCCATTTACTTAGTCACATTCGAAACATTTCAATGTGGCAAGTAGAAGAGAAACAAAAGCTGGACATTCTTACTGTTTGGTGTTATGTCAATAATGACTTATGAAGCGTTAAGAAAATATCTTATTTGAAAACTTCGGGACTTAAAGGTGATCGGGTGTCCTAACCATGGTGTAGGGTCCTGTACGCAGGTCCTTAACTCTCTTGTCACTGTCTCCAGGCAGAGGGAAGAGAGTGTCAAATGGTACTTGCTTGAGCGGTTGTGTAAACCGTTCATAACTCCTGGGTGGACACGCTTAGCTGTGCAGTTTGCAAGTGGAAATTCGGGCGGCTCCCCATATGGAACCTGAAGTATTTCAGGCAGAAGTAAACTCTTAGTAACTTACCATCCCTCTGCTGTCTTCTTTGAGTCTCATCATTCTGTGTATTTGAAAGAACTGAATGACTTTCTGGCAGCAGATACAGTGCTTATGTAAACTTGCTGAGGAACTGCTTTATTTTAGACAAAGAACGGAGGGGCACGTAGAGACAGGAGCTGTCACCTGAAAGCATCAGTTAGCTCTGAGTTTTCAGCATGACTTGCTTTCCTTGTACAGCTCATCTGCCTCCTTTTCCCCTCCCCAGCCATTGGTTTCTGTGTATTTGGCCCATAGTATTCACTGTAATGCAGTAAACAGGCTCTTTTTTCAGCAACACAGAAATATTGCTGCTCTTTTCGTTGCCGCCCTGATAGGGTACATGCTGGTTAATGGCTGGACAACTTTCAAAGCTCTGTATCCAGCACATTAGGGAGGGTGAGTATGTTGCCGTTGGTTTGGCTGCTGAGCTTTTGCTGGAATGGCAGTCGATTCCACCATTCTTCATTTTTTAAATCTGAAATTGCACTGCTAACCACTTGAGTATTTGCATACAAGTGAGATGCTGTTTTTCATTAATCCTTTAAAATTTTCAAGAGTAAATAAGTTTCCTTTTATAGTTGCAACAATAAAATGAATGTATATAATTGTATACATCTACAAATGTATACAGATTTCCAGGTTCTTTGTATGTAAAGCCAAAGTTGCTGTGGGTTTGTTTTTTCCTTCCAAGCATTAATGCATTAGTAGCGATAAGTCTTAATGTTGAACTTGAGGAAAGTTTAATGATTGAACTTGAGGAAAGTTTAATGCACTGAAATACGGTAGCATCAGATTTTGGTTTATGATTCATTTAAAAATATTGATTAGAAAAGCTGAGATTGCCTTTCTAAACTTTTGATTAACCTAAAAATCAATTGTGTATGCAAACTGTGACCGTGGCATATACTTGTATGATAAATTAAAAGAATACTTGAAAATTTAAAGAGGTCTTAGGCTTATGACTTTGGGTTATCAAAATCTCATGTACGGAGTGAATACAAAATGTTTGGTATCTCTGTGCTTTAGTTAGAAGTTTGGGGAAACTATATCAAGTGATGAACCTTAAAAGTTTAAATTAGTAGCTTAATATTTTTTTAATTAAATTGTTTACTTATCTAGACTTACTCAGCAAGTCCTATGTTATATTTTCCTATCTTCAAACTTTGGGTAGAGAAATACCTTAAAAATATACATTCTGTTTAGATACGTAATTAGAGTGTTACTTATTTTTTCCTTTACTGTTTGATCAGAAAACTTAATCATTTCAATTCAAATGAAAATCTTTAACATATGGCGTAGACACTGTGGGTGTTTTTAAATCTATAAGAAGAATCAATGCTGTTGGTACATTAAATGGATTTGTTCTAAAAATAATTTTGGAAGTTGCAAACACCCCCACAGATTTAACACTTGTTAACTTTATGACTAATGAGGAAATTAAACTTTGCTAAAATTTAAGTAGTTGGGGAATTTTAAAGCTGTTTTGAATTTTGCCTGAAATAACTCATATCCTACTTGTGACATATTTTGAGGATTTTTAAATAAAAACAACTCAAATCAACTTTGTTAACTGAGAAAAGCCACAGTCATTGCTTATACTCATAATGGTGACAAATTAATATCTATAGATTTAAAGGTTTATTTTCCCAGACGGTAGTGCCTTAGTTTGTTTAAGCAGGAATTGCATTTGTGGCCCTTTCTTTTTGAAGAGCTTAACTAAAAAACTGCAAGAACCGCCCCACCCACCCTTATCTTTTTTTCTCATATTAAGGTTTTCATGGTGAACACAGTAGGATAGCAGTGGGGTTTTGAACTTTGACCTTAGTATTACAACCACATATTAAGGTCGCAGTAAGTATAATGAAGGGAAACAATTGATTTTTAAAAACAGCTTCATTGGATATAATTTGTATACCATAAAATTTACCTGTTTCAGTTTATGGAAAATACTAGATTTTTATGTAAAACAAAAACCCTAGGAGTTACCTGAGCATTGATGATAAACATGAATTCCAGATGCCTCACCTTTCCTTCTCCCAGATGGTGACTCAGGAGGACTCACACCTAAGTGACTATTAGGAGACTCGCTAAAATTAAAGATACTGAGTGGTGAGATTGTGAGATTCTGAATTCCAGTTCTTTTTAACCCCTTGATTGTTAAGAAGATATTTTTATCTCTGAATTTTTAAACTTACATGGTGTGTTTTTAAGTTTAAAAATCTGAGATCATCCAGTGTCAGATTACCATAGTAACAATGTAAGTGTTTTAATTTGTGGAGGGGAGAGTCCTTAAAGTATTTCGAACTCATACTCTTTCTGTTCCTTTTGCCTTATATAAACTTCACAGCCTTTTCAGAGGGAGTCTGGAAAATGTCAGCTGGTTTCATTTTTTTACTTTCACAAATTGGAAATGCCACATTCAGGCAACTTCTAGGGGAGGAAGGAGGAATAAAAAGCTGTTCTTGTGAGTCTAGCTTTGAACATCAAACATTCATCTAGTTTTAGTGTGAAGTGTTTACCAAGAATTTCAGTAGACTTTCTTATTACCTGCGTGGCAAGTTCGTTTGGAAGGGAAGTATCAAAGCATGCAAATGAGAAAAAATGGCAAGCTACGTTAGCTACCTGAGGTCCTGGTCCCCTGCTTAACCTTCCTTGCCAGTGTGGGAAGAACTGCTGCTTGCCAACCCCGGCACCTTCAGCTTTCAGTACGAAGCAGCCTCCTTTTACTTAGAAAGAAGTGGGAACTGGGGTAGGTGTGGATGAATGAAATAGACTTCGAAATTGTCATTGGGAGACTTGGTCGGTTTATTCTGTCCTTGAGTGATTCAAAGTCTCAAGCCTGCAGCACAGCGATTTCCATTTTGGACATTAATTTGGGTTCTTAGTCCCTGCTGACTTACTTTACGGCAGTGGGTGTGTCCTGCTAAGAGCTGCTGTTCAGATACCCCTTCTTAGGCCAGAAAAACAATGTTTATTAGACTATTTCTCATGAGAACTAAGCGCCAGTGTAGAGGTTATTCACTACCAAAGGACTAAATTAGCTTTTTTTGCAATAGGAATCATTTTCAAAGACTGCCCTCAATAATTTTATAATACTTAGAAATAACATTATGCATCTAATTAAACTAATTAAATCTATGCAATAGAAATCTGAAGAGCTGATTACATTTTTTAAGACTTTACTCTTTGTGCTGTCTTAGGTACATTAAATGCTTTTAGGCACAGTTGTCTTAAACTAGGTTTTAATCTAAAGATCTCCATACTTTGTCCTTAGCTGTTACTGTGATTATCTGACAGTTTTTCCCCAAGTAATTTTTCACCATTTGACACAGTCAATAGACTAAACTCCTGATTGCATTATTTTCATGATGGCACTGCCCTCCAACATTTCAGGTTGTTCATGTGGCCTCCTGCAAAGTGAAGTCAGAACTTCTCTCTTCTGGGCACCTAAGATCGTCTATCGTTTGAAGGAAACAGAACGACATAGTAGCATATACATTTGTACAGCTACTGCTAATTTACCTTTCCAGTTGTTTTTTTCTCCTAGGTTGAAAGCTGAATTAGCTAGGCTAGTCCAGAACATGCTTTGTTCTCCTCAGCCTTTCTAGAATACCCCATTCGCTCTGTTCATTTTCTTCCTGTTGTTCAAAGGCTAACTCATAGCTCATATCTTTGCCGTGAAAATATTTGCCTAATCAATCCCGCTCACAAAATTCTTCTATCGATCTCTAAGAAATTACCTATTCTACTCATTTTGTGTTCATGCTTGGCCGAGCTCATTTTTCACATCTTCTAAGTAGCTTTTCTAGACTTTTCCAGTTAAGATCATTTCATTTCAAGACTTTCCCAGAAATGAGAGCTTAATTTCTTATTTCTCTTATGTTTTACTAATATTCTTTTGTGTGGATCTTATTCCACCCTTTCAAACATAGGAGTTTTTGTAAACAATGTTTTCCATTGCTGCTCTTTTCTGGTCCTGTCACAGTACCTTGTATATAGTACTTTCCACATAATGGTGTTCATTAATAGTCCTTTGCATTTGAATTGGAACGTCCTGTGCATTTATTTAGAGTTAGAAGGAATCTTAGAGAAATGACTTAATGGAACCTCTCGTTTGAGTCTTCACATTAACTGACAGATGCTCCTGTTGGAAGCTCTCAGGGGATTCCCCATTTGGAGTACTCGTATCCAAGTTCCGTCCTTCAAGGGCGTCACAGACCAGTCCATTTTTTATGTCATGTCCTTTAAATATTTGAGTAATACCTGATGTTTTAACATGTACTATATTACACATTCTACGATAAGCATTTTTTTAAAACCAAAAGAATGAAGATTTTTATTAAGCATTCTGAATTGCATTTACTAGCCTGCAAATATTCTGTATCACAATCCTTCCCCAGTTAGTCAAACCCAATAGCAATTCAGTTTTGCAGAACATGAAGTGGGGCAAAGCTCCCTTCATTTGACAGTAAGAATACGTACTTACTTGTAGGTAGGTAACGCATTGCACTCAGTTTGTGACCGCTAATGTGTGATGAAGAACATCCAGGTAATTCATAAAAATGATTATGAAACATTTAGATTTGATTTCACAGCACGCAAAATATGAAAACACCAAAATGTAAAAATGCTATGAATATACGTGCTGATACAGAAATCTGAATAGAGAAGTTCTCAAGAACAAGTCATTTGTTTCCTGCGGTCAAAGGGAGGAAGTCACTTAAAAAAACAACAAAGGCCTCTGTCCCAAATTTTGCTGTCAATGCATAGAACAGAGAAGAGTAATGTACACAACAGTGAACATACCAGGGTAATGTTGGTACTCAGCAGGACTTGAAATTAGGTCTGCTTTAAAAATTATGAAACATGCGTTCAAATGTTAGTTCTAAGGGCTGCTTCAGGGGCTTCCTGCGTGGTCACAGATGCAACACGTTAGTCGCTAGGTTTCCGAATGTCTTGTGTTGATTTGAAAGGAGCGTTTGTATCGTCTATGATTCAAGTTTATTTAACCTGAAATGTAGTTGTAAACATCTATGATACGCTATATAGTTGAGATCAACACAGACTACAGTACGACCGTTTTTAATGTTAAGGTAGCACGTTTTAAACACAAGGACCACACCAACGAAGAAAAGTTTAAGAAAGTTGTACCTTATGTTTTTGTACAATCGTGAAATCAAAGCCTTAAAGCTTTATTGTGACGCAGTAGAACTTTCCTTTTGCTGTTGTCTCATTCTAATCAGTTATTCTATCCTTCATCATTTGCTCAAAATTCTAAATCATAATCTAGTTCTATATTTTAGATAGAAGACTTGTAGCTTACTAAAAACTGATTAAAATAATAATGAAGTATATTAGTAGATCCTTATAAGGATATATGATATTATCCATTGGTTTATTTTTAATAAGAGCCTATACTCATTGTAAACTATATGATCAGACTCTTTTTCCACATCAAATGTGGAATCTATGGAACAGTGATTTTCAGTCTGGATATTTTGAAACTGCAAACTGCTCTGATTTATTTTTAGTCAAGATAATTCATCTTGAAATTTTAATTTACTATAAAATCTGAGATTTTCACATGTACTTGTTTTTCTAAAAATGCTCTTAATTTCTTTTTCTGATGTTTCTTCATTCTTGGAGTAATTTGTAAAGTTCTTATTTCTTTTATCCATGTAATTGGTACTTTTGTAGAAAGTACAGGATTTGAAAAACTCCTTTTATTGTGTAACATTTTCTTTTATAGTTTTCTTCTTATTTCTTTAGCGGTCTTCTTTTTCACTTCCTCTTCTGATCATCCCGTAAATATTTGCTTTCCCAGGATTCTCTCCCTAGCTCCCTCCTATTTTCCTTGGGTGATCTCAGCTACTCCATCCAGCTAGTTGCTTTTTGCTTATCACTTACATGCTTTTGGTTCTGAAATTTATATTTCTAGTCTAGATCACTTGCCCCGTACAGGATATCCCACTTTCAGTTTGTTACCTCAAGTTTATCATGTGCAAAATAGAATTCATTCTCTCCTTTTTGATACCTTCCCTCCACAACCAAATGTGTCTTCTTTGTTCCTTGGTCCTCTGCAAGCAGCAGTCTGTCCAGCCATTTCGCTCATGTGGCACAGCTTTATGCTGGTTTGCAAATTAAAACCGCACTGTTTAAAGCTCTGAGCTTTCCCCTCTTTGTGTAATCCCTACTTTTCTTTAAGACTTCATTTAGTCATTGCTTCTTGGAGGAAGGTTAGGTTTCATACTGCTGTTCCCCTGTAGCCACCCGTTCTGTCGTAGCTGTTGTCACACAGAGTCCTAGTTCTCTCTGTATGTGATTGTCTTCTCCCTCCAGTCTCTACTGCAGACCAGGGACTGTGGCCGGTGTTGATACTCCCTGCTGTAGCCTCGGGCCTGGGCCATGCTGGTCCTCAGGAAAACGCGCTACAAGAATAAACGGGGTTGGGTGTAAGTGTTTTTCATACATTCTTGACAGGCACCTATTTGTTGCCTTGAAGAGGGTAGTAGTTGCACGCTTGTCCCCCTGTGAGTTTGGCATCAATTGAGAGACATATAAAAATCAATCTGGTACAAGTCACAATACCCGGGTCAGAGAATGTGGCTTGGCTGTTGTCTGTCCTCAGGCTTCCTGCTTACTTTTCCTCCCAGTCGAAGACTTTCCCATGATGCGTCTTAGGGACACTCCAGATTGGCAGAGCCAACACGGTTACCCAGCCTTCTGCAAGGCACTGACTCCAAGTTCTTGGTAATCCCAGAGTGGGCACGCAGGCTTCCAGACCCAGACGTGCTGTCACACAGAAGCAGGAAGACGGAATCACAGAAAGAGAAACGCTTGAGAGTTCCTTCCTTCCTTCCTTCCTTCCTTCCTTCCTGCCTTCCTGCCTTCCTGCCTTCCTGCCTTCCTGCCTTCCTGCCTTCCTGCCTTCCTTCCTTTCTGCCTGCCTTCCTGCCTTCCTGCCTTCCTTCCTTCCTTCCACAAGTACGTATTGAGCTCTCACTGTGTGCCCTCCCCGTGTAGGTAGGTGCGCGGGATGCGCATTTGGAGCGTGTGTTTTAGGACGTGCTCAGTTCCTCCTTCCAGACTCACCAGTACAGTAAGTCACTCTTCCTCTTACACGACAGCAGAAGTCTTCTCTAGGGTGGGGGTGGGTGGGGGCAAGAGAATACACAGTAGTTTCCTCAAAATGTGTAGGTCTTTCTCTAGCCATTGCTGGTAAAATAATTCCCAACAACTGTGGTAATTCTAAGGGCACCTTACATACATGAGACGCGGAGAGGCATACCAGGCAGTCTTCTAGGGAAAGGGAAAATGTCTAAGGTCTGGTCACACTTTAGAAAACGGTGTGAAAAGTCTGATGATGGTAATTTGTTTTCTGTGACTTTCTGCAAATCTTAGGGGTTTAAAGTCCATTTAGTACCTCACCCTGATACCCTGATTGATTTCCAGCATGGGTCTGCCAAGTGTTCATTTATCCGCGTTGCTTACACATTCTAGTCCGCAGGGAGATACGGTGGCAGCATTTCTAAGTGACGGGGAAGTTCTAGAGATCTCAGCCGCAAATTCCAGGGCTTTTATGGCTGGTAGGCCTTTATCACGTCAGCATCTTCTGTGAACTTGTTCCCGAATACCCTAGCGTTTATCATCTCTGTTACTCATTTGGGCTCATATATAGTGCTTTATATGATTCATTTATTGTAATGTATTAGACAATCTTAAGGTACAGCCTGCATTAAACTTTTTTATTTTTTTAACGATTTTATTGGGGAAGGGGAACAGGACTTTATTGGGGAACAGTGTGTACTTCCAGGACTTTTTTTTCCAGTCAGGTTGTCCCCTCAATCCTAGGCGTGGAGGGTGCCATCCAGCTTCAAGTTGTTGTCCTTTCAGTCTTAGTTGTGGAGGGCGCAGCTCAGCTCCAGGTCCAGTTGCCGTTACTAGTTGCAGGGGGCGCAGCCCACCATCCCTTGCGGGACTCGAGGAATTGAACTGGCAACCTTGTGGTTGAGAGCCCATGCTCCAACCAACTGAGTCATCCGGGAAACTCAGCGGCAGCTCAGCTCAAGGTGCCCTGTTCAATCTTAGTTGCGGGGGGGGCAGAGCCCACCATCCCTTGTGGGACTCGAGGAACCAAACCGGCAACCTTGTGGTTGAGAGCCCACTGGCCCATGTGGGAATCGAACTGGCAGCCTTCGGAGTCAGGAGCACGGAGCTCCAACCGCCCGAGCCACCAGGCTGGCCCCTGCATTATAACTTTTTATTCGTCGTATAACTTAGGTATAAGTACAGTGTTCCAAGTACCTAAAGTACACAATAAGAAAAAGGCATGTGCTTGGTTCTTTAAATCCTTATGTAGCGGAGTGGCTCTCCGGAGCTGTGGTTGCAAAACTTGCGTGTGCATGACGGTCATAATAGGAAGGAGGGGTGGATTTAGAAATAGGAATTCTGATATCCTGTCCTGAGAGAGTGACTCAGAAGGTCCTAGGGCGTATTCAGTTTAAAACATACTCCAGGAGATGTTTCTTCAGGTGGCTCGTAGAGTGCCCTAAGAAAGCACGGTACTATGAGAACAATGTTTGCTTAGGGAGGATGTCTTAAGAGGTAACCTTTACCCTAAGAGAATAAACACATTCACACAGAACTGGAAGACTCGTGAGTGGTGATTGTGTTAGGGAAGTGGATGGTGGTAGTTGTTCCCTGGAGATGTGTTGAGTGTGGTGGGGAAATCAGCCTAATTAGGTATATATAATTAGGTATATATAATTCGACATAGAGACCGAGGGTGAATTCAGTCATTTGCCATTGCTATGATTTTGTTTGCGTCAGTCTCGTTTTTAGTAAAGGAATACTTGTTTTCCATAACATGGCTTTCTTCCAATGTGGTTAGATTTTAAGGACCATAATGTCAGGAGCCAGTTGGGTCCCTTATTCATACATGCCACGATGCCCAGCTTAGTACCTTGACTATAGTAGGCATTTTAGAAAACACTTACTTACACACGTCTGGGTGATTTCTCACTTAATGATCTTTCCACAAAAATTGTTGCATTATTTGATATTTTAAGATGGTAGTTGTATACCAGAAAGGTTGAAGCTTAGGTAAACTCTTAAGTTATTATTTCTTTTTACCAGTCTTCATATTTTCTTTTTTTCTCTCCCTTACCTCTCTCTTTATCTGCGCTGGCTGGATTGTTACTGCTTTTCCTCATTTTGTATCTGTAACTGAAAAGTTATTACTTTGTTTGATGCCGTTAGACATATCCCAGTACTCAGTCTAAGAGAATAGTCTAAGTAGGATAATCCTGGGTCCAAGGTTGCCTGGGACCGTCACGGTTGGTGCTGCTGGTCCTGGCATCATTATTAAAGCGCCCTCACTCACTCTGTGATGCTGAGTTATTTACGCACCTCGGACCTCGGCATCATCTAAGTCTTCTAGATCAGTGATTTGCACATTGAGTTCTGGCCTTCACTTGTCCATCAGAGGTCCTTCCGGGGCTCTACCAGCCATCTTTTGTGGGGTTACTGTCAGTGCCTCTTTCTGGGTTTTTATTGCTAAGTGAGGGTTTATACACCCCAGTCTTTGGAATCCTCTAGCAAGTAGCACTAATAGCATCCTTATTTTTTTATTTTTTATTTTTTCCCCTTCTTCCGCCTCCCCCCTCCCACCATTCCAGTTCAAGCCGTTGTTTCTCAGTCTAGTTGTGTAGGACACAGCTCCCTGGCCCGTGCTGGTATGATGACCCTTGCGCTCTCCCCCACCCCCACCCCCCTCCTCTGAGGCTTTTGGTCGCCTGTCATCGGTTGGCTGCTCACAGTAGCTCACACTGGGTGCCAGCCGCTCATGGCAGAACACAGCAGCCAGCGGCAGTCCAGCTCAAGGGAGAGCTGTTGTTCACAATCTTAATTTTAGAGGGTGCAGCTCACTGGACCATGTGGGAATCGAACTAGCAACCTCAGTGTTTGGAGCAGGGGGCTCCAACCATCTAAGCCACTGGGCTGGCCCCGCATCTTTATTTTTAAACAGAAATTTTGCATTTTTTATGTGGAATTTTAAGTTTATTTTAATCTTATTTTTGAACTATAGAAAGTTTTTTCTGTTTCAAGAAATTTTTGCCCTTTCAGAATGGTATAAAAATAGTTGAGACTTCCTGGGCCATTAGAGATCAACCCCTAGGTTATGTCCAGGGATTGATGTTTTTAACAAAAACAGTTTTCAAAAAGACACTTGAAGGCTGCCGGTTCGATTCCCACATGGGCCAGTGGGCTCTCAACCACAAGGTTGCCGGTTCGACTCCTCGAGTCCTGCAAGGGATGGTGGGCTGCGCCCCCTGCAACTAAGACTGAAAGGACAACTTGACTTGGAAAAAAATCCTGGAAGTACACACTGTTCCCCAATAAAGTCCTGGTCCCCTTCCCCAATAAAATCTTAAAAAAGAAAAGACTCTTAAAGAACAATATTCCACGCTGTTTCAAGAAATTTATACTAACAATTCTAACTAAATTCTAACTAAAGAGAGAGTTGTAATTTCAGTTCTTTTTTTTCCAATTCCAAATTAAAGGAGATTGTCACTAATCATTTGGCTATACACTGATGTCAGTTTTTGTTTGTTTTTGAAGAACACCTTTTCTTGAAGTGAGGTACTCCTCACTTTTTGGCTAGCTTTGTTATGCAGGTGACCCTTGAACAGCACAGGTTTGAATTGCACAAGTCGTCTTCTATGTGGATTTTTTTTTCCAATAAATACTGTAAATAAATACTGTATTTTCTCTTCCTTATGATTTTCTTAATATTTTCTTTTCTCTAGCTTACTTTATTATAATAATACAGTCTATAATACGTATAACATACAAAATATGGGTCAATCAACTGTTTTTGTTATTGGCAAGGCTATCAGTAGTTAAGTTTTGGGGGAGTCAGAAGTTATACTCATTTTCGACTGGGGGGGTGGCATACCCAACCCCACTTTGTTCAAGGATCATTTATATTACATATATTTACCAGGATTTGCTCTCGAGAAGTAGAAAATAAGTTTTTATAGAAAACTCCAAAGATTGATTTGTTGAAATATACTCCAGAGATGGAAACTTTCAGAACCGTTACTGACTGCCAGCTGTTTCCCTAGCTGGGCATTAGATCTCTTTCTGAAGATGAGGGAAATTTGTTTTTTTCTCTTGTCACTAGAGTTTTTGTTAGATTATGTTTTAAGTAGGATTTTTATAACATATTATTCCTTAGTGTCTTATTTTCTCAGTTCCGTTGTTAAGTTCTACATAATCTGATTTGCCTTTCGCCCTTCCTCTATTTTTTTCTCTCTTAGTCGTGGTCCTTAAATTTATTTTCCACCGCTGCCTACTTCTCCTCTCCCCCCAGACATACTAATTATGAATTGTGCCAAGTAAATCTCAATATAATCGTACCATGGCTTGGGCTCAAGAGGAAAGTTGTTGCTCACATACTTTTCTAAAAAACAGTTACACCTGGAGAAAATGTGATTTCTTTTTTAATTCTTAATAGTGCTCCTGACAGTATCATAGAGGGCGTTTAGTTAACATTTTATATATTAAATTTAAAAAGCGGATTGCATACGATTTCAATGCCTCATCTAATTACTTACCTCCGGAGCCTGGGACACAAGAGTGCTGTCCTCCCCTTCCAAGACTGCCACCTGGGGGCAGAAGAAGGCGTAGGCACACGGGGTCCAGGTACCGCCTTACAGAGGGGTGAACCTCATGCTGTGTCCTAAAGCTGGTGGGCAGAGGTATGAGGACTTTTCTTACCTGCTTGCTGCTCTGGTTTCTGTGTCATCCACTGGATGGTTTCTTATTTGTTTCGCAAACTAAGCCAACAACATATGAAATGGCTAGATAATGACATATTTTCTGATTTTAATATTTGCAGTATTTTTTTCCCTATGATGTCTCCAGAAGATTTTCATATGCCGTCTTTCAGGATAATATTTTCTAAAAGCCAGGATTATTCTACATTTTACTGCTCTTGTCCTTGGGTAATTCTGCTGAGTAATATTTAATTTTTCTGTTAAGTATGATAGCATGCATTAAAATCGAGGTATAAATCTGTAAGTTGACTTTGTAAGCAGGAGAATATCTGATACATATTTTTCTATTAAAAATTATAAGCGTGGGGGGAGGAAAGGACGTTGAATGTAGACCAAACACTAGTTGCCTGGAAGAAGCTGTTTTTCCCCTACAGACAGGAAGTCAGTAGTTTGGAAAAGTGTAACAGTTTGTCTGTGTCGTGCTGTTTTAGAGCCACGTGTTGCAATGCAGTGGGAAGACCCTCCTTTCGAACAGAATTGGAGCTTCCGTTGTACTTATTGCCTTTGTTGTCCTTCTCTTTTCCATGCTGTTTATGTGCCTGGGAATAAAGAACAAGTAGTGAACTTGATAATGAGAGGAGAGAAGGTATAGAATAACATGTGGAAAGAATCGTGTAATAAAATACCCCTCTAATGGATTAAAATCCTTTTAAAAGAAACACTTTCCTGAAGATAAGTTTATTTCGTTCCTGTTCCTTTGACCCCCCGTCTAATTAGTCACTTGACCCTCTTGATGCTTCCTTTGTGCCACGTATCATTCCTTTCTTGCTGAGCTCTGGGTTATTAGAAAATGCATTTTGGTTTTTCCACGTGCCGTCCTCCCGAGTGATGCTTGTGTTGTTCCATCTGACTGTAATCGTCCTTCAGTACCCTCAATTTATCTTTGTATTAGGTTGGTGAAAAAGTAATGGTGGTTTTTTCAATTATTTTTAACCTTTTAAACCACAATTACTTTTGCACCGACCTAGTATTTCAGTCTATTCATTCTTCAGGGTGGCCCACAGCTCAAGTTCCCTGTCCTTCCTAAACCCTCTCTTCACTTGAGCTTGAAGTGCCCTCTCTCTCTCTCTCTCTGAACTGCTGTGGCTCCTTTGGCCATGTGGTCCATTTGACATTGGATGTCCCTTGTCTTCAGATGTTGTCCAAATGTTATTTTAAAATTCAGTTTTTAAACCTTTGTCTTTTCAGATTGTTTCTTTTTAATCCCCTGTAGTTCTTAGCACAGTCCCCTGTACACATGGCTCAAAGTACAGGAATAACACCCATGTTACAGGCTTTGTATATGACACATGTATATGTAGATGGCATGCATACATTTATATATTCAGTATTTGCTACTTGGGAGGGGGATGTGTAAATGGGACTGTGATGTTATTAAATCTTTTTAATTGTATGTTGTTCTGACACTAACTATATGACTAACTTGACTTTTAGTTTTAACCTTGAAGGGAATATATGTGATGCGAACTCTTAAAGCGTTTTGGATACCACAGAGCCAGAGTTCTTGAAGTGATGAATTTTTTAAATCTTCTAATAGGAAAGCAGTCTGTCTCTTTTCACCTTGATTACTGATGGCCTCCGCTGGGCCTAAAAATAAACCATTAATTGTTTAAAGTGATTCAGTTGACATTGTCATCTATGTGTCGGAGGGTTCATATGGTTCTGGCATTTATTTAATGGACAGTGTACTTTCTTTATCATTATTTGGATTCTTATAGGACATACTAGAGCAGATATGAAGCTCATTTTATCCACCAGTGAACTTTGGGTCTGCATTCATTTAGTGCAGGAACGTTTTTGTAAACGTCTGCTATATGGCAGACATATACAACAATGGGCTTTATGTTGGAGTAACGTATTTTCTCATGGTAACAACAGATGTGTGCATAAGTAAGTACAATAAATTCTTACAGGTGCTATGATAGAAACAAACAGTGAGGGCATAAAGGACCAAAACCCAGTAAGCACAGCCATTCCCATTTTAAAGAATGAAATTTGGTGATCCCTAAATATGCCAGCGAGTTCTTAATCCATTACAATTAAGAATTAATTGAGATACTGTAATTGCATCATAGAAGGTATAGATGCCATTATTTTCTGCCTTTGCAGGTCATGATAGTTGGTTCCCGTATAGGATCTAAGCATTCTTCAACTTCTGTGATGACTGTGTTAGTGATTTTTTTGTTGTTTCTTTTAGAGGATAGTTTTATCCCAAGCACCCAGTGCCATGGTGGTGTTTAATAATACACATTAATAGTTTAATAATGGGGACATTAACATTTCCAGTTAGGTTCAAATTATCATTGGGTAATATAGTTAGTTGGAACTCCAAGTGGCCTATTTTAAAGGAGTCTTTATTACTTATCCAGACGCCCAAACTTACAGAGCTGCATCGCAAAGCAAATGTCATCCCAAACTAGGAATACTTAGAATTAAGCGGAATTCTCCCAGGACCCCTGTGTGCCCAAGCGCCTGCGCCATGCTACCCTCAGCTCAGCGTGAGGTTTCCTGTGCCGCTATTCAAGTCCTTCTATGAGTGGGTCAGGACGGGTTGGAAATTAATTCTAAACCTGGCCACGAAAGAAGGAGGATGCTGGAGTCCATGCAGCTGACCCCTGTGGGAGGTGAGGACGAGGGGACGTTGGTGAATCCACAGGAGAATGATGTCGGGGGCGCTAAGGAGAAGCAGTTGTCTCGGGGAGTCTTTAAAGAAATGGTTAATGAGAAGGATGTAAAACTTCCTCAAGTACATTCGTGTTTTTAAGATTCCGGGTGATTTTTATATTAATTTAGCACTCCTACCGAACCCTGAGAGGTAGGGGGAAGGATTTTCCTGTTTACTGACTAAGGCTCAGAAAGCCTTATTGAACATGCTGCCCCATGAGCCCAGCCCTTTTTTTTTTTTTTTCAGTATAATTTATCTTTCCAACTCTGCCCCAGTTCCGTTTTCCCATAGTTGAGTGATCCCACTTGAGACGGGGCGTTTCTCCTCCAAAGTGTATCATACGCAGGGTTCTGAATCCCACGTGCTGTGGAGGAGGACAGTGGGTTGCTTTATGTGCTAGAATTCAATTTAAAGGAAGAAATCATGTTGCTCAGACTTGCCAGTTGCTTGAGGCTTTTGGTGATATGCTTAGCGTTTCTTCCCTTGGAAAGGAAAAGGTTGGGAGGAGACGGAAAAGTGAGGAGTGTGTTGGAAGGAATCAGGAGCTAGGATGAGGTGGAATCCAAGGAATGCTTTAAGGAAAAAAGTGTAAGGAGGTTTATTTCCTTATGTAGACTTTATGAAAATCTACTCTTACTAAATTAGCAATACTCGAATACTTTATAGGGTCTTGTGTAAGCGATTTGACCTTGCCAGCAGAATTCGATATGGATATTATCAAGTTCTTATCAAGCTCTTGGTAGCTTTATATTTGATGTCAGCAGCGCCTTGGGTAAGTTACAGTACATTAGTGCCCTGTGCTAATGATTACAAGCGCAGCGAACTCGGCACTTCCTGCACACTAGGCAACAGGATGTAGACGCAGGACGATCCCCTGGAGAAGAGTTCCTGACACCATGAAAGAGTACGTGCAGGTACCCGCCGCCGAACCCCAGGAGCCCTACGCACTGACTGCCACGAGGGAGTCAGCCACGCTGCTGTGCCTCAGTAGGTCCACTGATTCCATGTCGCTTGTTCTCCTGCTGTCCCTAAGTACAACGTTCTCTTATTTAACATAGTCGGTAGCTATTTCTTTTGTCGTTACTGTTGTCACAGTCATTTTAACCTTATAGTATCTTCAGTGTTCTCATTTTATAGAAACCTGAGTAAATTGAACTTTCCAAGCTTGATTTCATGTGTCCTCTCTGTGGTTGGTAGCTTTTTGTTTGTAGTGAGTGGTTTCCTTTGGGGGCTTCTGGAGAACCGCGCGGGGATCATTTATTTTCCTGTGTGAGAGAGCACTCCGCATCTGTGAGACTCCTTCCTGCAGTCCTGTGCCTTGGTCACGGTGTGTGGGCCTCCAACATGTTTAGTCATTTAGAAATTGTCCGGTACTTGAATTTGGTGTGGCAGCTACCCTTTGGGGTCATCAGATCTGCTTGGCATCTGAGCCTTCTCCTTACCGGCCTGGGATGGGACAAATGAGCCTCTCTGAGCCTCTGTTTCCTCATTTCTCAGAGAGGATAATACCACCTCCGCGAGCTGCCGTAGGAGTGAGCGAGCACTGCTGGGAAGTGTCTAGTATAGCGCTCGTGTTCAGACCGTGGCAGCTGTGCCCACTGCTGCTGATACTGGTACTGAAAGCTTCCGCTGAACCATCTGTAAAATCGGTTGTGATATTTAGAAGATTAGTTTACAGCAAAGGTGTTCACATTGTTGGGAATATTATCTCAAGAGCCCTCAAGCACCTTGGTTGTCCGTTACGGCACTTCTTTCTCTTGCTTTGCTAATCAGAGCTACCTTTTATGGAATGTTTACGGTATGTTACACCCTTAATAAGAACTCTATGTACAATTTTATTTAATTGTCCCAATTAATATGAAAAAGACATGATTACACCCATTCAATCGATGAGGAGACAGGTGAAGTGAGAGAGCGTAACCTGCCCACCCAGCTGGACAGAGAGGAAGCGTGGGTTGACCCCAGGTCTGTCTGACGCCCGAGTCCCTACCCCTTACACCATGCTGTCTGCTCGGCATTTGGCCTTTTTACTCAGCTGTCCCCACGAGCAGACCTACACTTTCTGAAAGTAGGAGCTGGATATCAGGTGTATTCCAAGTTCACGTGTTTTTGAAGCCTCTTTAAACTAAAAGCCATATAGGAGTATAACATCAGAAAGTGTCAATGTAAATGAAACTTAATAGCTTAATTAAGAATCCTTTCTTTATATTGAAAATAGCACAATTTCCCATTCTCATGGGAAACTTGAAACTCAGACTTGTTTCAAGTGCCGTCGCCAGTCTCTTTGCCACCACAGCAATTTGAATGTACTATTTGGCCTTGTAGTGTTGGCAAACTGTTCATCTTCATCTTCTCAGCAGATTACAAGCTTCTTTCATCGTTGCAGTACCTAGCTCAGGGCCCTGTATAAGTTAATCACTCAGTACATATTTGATTTTAATTTATTTCACTGGGTTCATATTTATCTGAAGTATAGTTATATAAGGTATAGGAGAAACAGAAATAGGACTTTTGCTTATTTGGCTGTTACTCTTGTTTTTCTTTCTCATAATCAGACCTGTGTTTCACTTTTAGACTCTGAAAAGAATTCAGGTATGTTGGTGTTAATCTGAAAAAAAAAAAAAAAAATCCTCTGATCGACTCTTTGGAGTTTTTTGCTTCTATTAAAGTAGAAAACACCCTAAACAACGGGTAGCATTTTATGTTATCAGCATATAGTGCCTAAGTATATACTGCTGAATTATCCACTGTTTTTTATACCAGTTTGTAAACTTCGCAAGGGTAAACATCCTGTGTCTTTTATGCTTTCTTGCATCTGTGGTAGCTAGCATGATACCACACAGTGGGTGCAAATGCAGCAGTTGGGTGTTGATCGATTTGACCACTGACACCTGTGGCGTTGCACAGCGAGACCTTGGAGTCTCACCCAGTCATTGCTGTTGTGTAAGTAAGTTATGTGGTCAGTTCTATTGCAGATTCCACTCTTGTAAAGTGGTAAAGATAATAGTACCTCACTCGTTTGCAAGAAATGGTTCAATAATTGATGCATCATTTATGTAAGTTTCTGTATGTATACATGCATGTATGTTTTGTGATCACTGAAGATGCTGTACGAATCTTAACTGCCTTGTTTTTTTTATCATGAATGGCTCCACTGTACTGCAAGTCCGGACTCAGTCTTTGCTGTTTAGGCCTGTGCTGGCACTCCCTTCCCCTGTGGTGTATGACTGCATGCGTGAAGGAAGCATAACTTCCTGCGCAAAGTGAGACCCGGAGCGCTTGGCTCCTGCATAACGTTCCTCGATAAGATAGTAGCAGATGTCTGCTTAGATCGGAGTCCTCTTAACTTCCTGCTCAAGTGTTCTCTTATCCCATAGTTTTGTTTCTAAATACGTGCAAATCACACTTACACAGAGACATGCAAACCCCGGTTTCGTAAATCATGAGAACAGCTTTATAATGGCTCCAGACCAGCACTCCTGTGCAGGTGGGACTTTGCAGGACAAGAAAACGATCCCCCCACTTAACAAAGCTTTTCAGATGGCTCATGTGCCGTACCTCGGGCTCCTGGAGCCACTCAAGTGAAAGAGCTGGAATGAGCCCAGGTCTTCCGGATCCAAATCCATTGCTTTTTCCAAAACACCAGCAACGGAAAATATACAGAGCAGCCCTTCAGCAGCTTTTGAAATTTCTGAACTTTCCTTTGAGCTTGGTTCCACTTCATTATGTAAATACGTGTATTATCTGTTTTTACCAGCTATGCTAGGAGTGAGCTGTCATTCTAAGACCATTGTGGCTGGAGCTGAGTGGATTGGGTCAGGCTGGGGGAATGGGCCATGGGGGTGCAGCAGGGATGGGGCATACAGAGAGTAGTATGAGATGAGATGAGAAAGGGGGTAAAGGGGGGTGCCAATTATGTGTTTGCCTCATAGGATGAATTCGGTAGGGGTGTGTGTGTGTGTGTGTGTGTGTGTGTGTACACACATGCCCCCAAACAATTTGGTTTGGAACTTCGGAATAATTCGTTAGTGTATTCATTTTGACCTGGTGTCTTTGGGGAGGGGAGAAGAAATTTAACTTTTTCGTTTCTTAATCAGTAATTGAATTTGCGTGACTTTTTCTGTTTGGCAGTTTGAGTTTTTACCCTGTACTTTAAATAACCCATTGAAGTTTAGAAACTTGAATTTCTAGGTCAGTTTACAATATGAATAACCTCTGTCCTTTGTGATCTTCTCTTTTGAACAGGAGTGTGTTGCTGCTGCTCTGCTTTGCGTCCTCGCTACAAACGTCTGGTGGACAACATATTCCCTGAGGATCCAAAAGTAATTTGATCTCCATCTGATCCTTCTCTTTGCTGACCCATCCTCCCCCCCGCTGACCTCCCGAAGGTTTCCCTAATTTCATTTCTCTACTTTTACCCCACTCTCACTGTGCCCACCACTATTTTTATACTTCTCTTTTACGTCTAAATGGTCCATGTTTGCCTGTCTAATTTTCATATCCTTTTCATAGATAAAGCATAAACTTGGAATGACGGACAGGTGACATTCTTTTATCCAAATAGTTCCTAAATTTAAGTAATACTCATCAAAACTTATGGACTAGTGCCAGCTTATTTGTACGTAATGCTAAGAAGACAACTGTGAACGCAGCCATGAGCTGTCACCAAGCTCATAGACAAGTAAATTGGCAATTACGGTATTGTGTAAGAATGCTGTGACAGAGAAACGAAAGACAGGATGCTGCTAGCGTTGGGATGATGTCTAATTCGGGTTTGGAAGAAGAAAGGCTTGAAGGAAATGAAATCTCAGCTACGAGTCAAAGAATAAATAGGGCTGGCCACACAGTTTTTAGAAGAGAATTGAGGTGTAAAGTAAGAATATTCCAGGCAGAGTTTGTTCTGTTTTTACTAACATTCTTTCATTTATTTTTTTTTATAAAAGTTACTTTACTGTAGAAGATTACTGGTTTCAAAGCAACTGGGTTTAAATGGTTTTGTTTGACACTCTTTAAATTTTCTAAGATTCCTTTAGTCTAGTGTTACATGGATATGAACCAAAATTGTTACATGGGTTTGATTCCCAGAATATTCTTTATTTTAAAATGTAGCCAACTATAGAAACCTTTTGGTTATCTTAACATTAATTTATATGTCTCATGACATGAGCTATATCTCATTTTTACTCAAATCTGATTTAAACAGCTATTTAGAGGAGGATAAGTAGTAATTAAATACTGTTTGCTGTCAGATATCCTGCATAATTTGTGGCATAGGGAAAAAAAACAACCCTAAGATGTTTCCTGCCCTTAAGGAGCTTCCCATCCATTGACTGATATAAAGCAAAAGTATATTAAATATTAAATCACAGTGCCTACATCAGTAAGTGAAACGTTACGTAAAACAGGTGGTAAAGTTTTTCCTTTAAATCACGGGGGGTATCACTGTAGGTTGGCAGTGTCTGGGAAACATTCTCAGAGGAAAATGAGATTTGCTGAGCTTTGAAGGATGTACACCACCTGCAGAAGTAAAGATTAGTCTGTTTGTTGCAAATGAGGGGCCAGGCAAGAGAAAAGGCATGGCAAAGCAAGAGGTACATTTGAGATCAGACCCTTGAAATTGTAGCGTGTGATGGGTGTGATGGGTGGTAATCGTGTTGACCACAGTTTCAGAAGGATTAGTTAATAGACTGAATATTCACATTGTTACCCTCGGTAGTCTGCAGCGTCTGGTCACTGAAGATGAGGTAGGGGCCATGTGAAGGAGGAATATGAACGACAGACCAGGTGTCTACTTTACCCGCTTTGCCTTGTAGGCAGTGAGGGAGCGGTGAAAGCTTTTGTTGGGAATCTTTTCTCTATGTAGGAGGGTGTTAGAATAATTCATTGCTTATGAAGGTATATTTAAATATTTTGCCTAAATGGGTCATTTTCAACTTTTAAAAAATTCTGTCTGTCCACAGTGGTGAATATTAGTACTAAGGGAGCTACATCCAGAAAGATTCAGCATAAAAATGGATTAATCACCAAGCCAAAAAGGGGAAATGGGAAGCAAGCAACACTCAGAAATACAAAAAAAAAAAAAAAGCATGAAAATATAGATAACCTGTTTATCTTGTTGTTATTGTGTTTTAGGATGGCCTTGTCAAAGCTGATATGGAGAAATTGACGTTTTATGCAGTATCTGCTCCAGAGAAACTAGATCGAATTGGTTCTTACCTGGCAGAAAGGTTGAGCAGGGATGTTGTCAGACATCGTTCTGGGTAAGGAAACTAATTGCTGGTCATATTGTATCATTGGAAACTTCTTCAGGCTCAGTCATCCTGTAAGTTAGTTTGCCATCTAGTCAGGCAAAAGTGATATGTGAGGGTGAAGCATTGTAATATTATACAAGGAAATGTGTAATACTAGATAGATGCTGCAGCTTTCACTTTCCTTGTGGTCAGATTTTAAGAATAGGCTCATGTTAGTTAATGCAGTTGCCTTTAGCTTAAGCGTCCCTTCGTTTTTGAAACTTCTCTAATGGAAATAGTGAAAATGGACTCCCTTAGTCTATTAGTGCGGTGCTGTAATTTAAAAACCAGTCTCTAAATTGAAAACAAAGAGGAAGATTCTGTTAACCAATTGATTTGTAACACGACTTCAATTTTACCTGTCGGAGTAATAGAATAGAACTATTGTTAGGCTTAGATATTAAGGTTCGGAAGGTGTAAGCATGCTGGTTGGGGATGGTGCTAGCTGCACAACTACCTGTGAATAAAAGTCTACTGTCTCAATCCATTCTCTGTGCTTCAAAGGTAATGATTTGGAAAATTTGGATTACAAATTGCCATATTGTCATTTTATGATCCTACTTTCTTAGAGTACTCCATTCTACAAGTGAAATATTGGCTTTCTCCACGTCTCTGTTGTTAAGCACTTAGAACATTTTAGTGAGTCTTGATACACATAGTTTTTTAGTTCATTGTTGAAGCAAAGTTAACTAAAGTCTTATTTTCAATTTTTTGTATGAGCTTTAAAATCTGATGAGTTGTAAGGTAACATTTACGAGACCCTTTCTTAGGATAATAGTCTGTTGTTGCTGATAATGTTTATATATTGATGTTTACAAATAGATTATGTTGGAAATTTAGGCATGTTGCTTATAACTATTTGGGGTCAGGTACAAAGAAATGTTAAAAGTTTGGAAAACAGAAAATGTCCATGTTTACAAAGAAAAACACACACAAAGCTCATGTTAAGGAAGCTCTGAAAGAGCTTTTGGTGAGAAGGAGAAAGTGGAGTAGTCCAGTACAGTTTTTGTGTACTTCAGTTGAGAATTATTTTATAATGTAGATCATCACTGCTTGTGAGAATTAAGAGTCTACTGAGAAACCACTAAATTTGCCTTCCTGTGTTTTGTTCATTTTAATAAACTTACTTTAATCCAGTAAAAAGCACTTAGAGTTAAGAGAGCTAGAAATGCTTTGACATTATTTTCCTCTTACACTCAGGTATGTTTTAATTGCTATGGAGGCGCTGGACCAGCTTCTTATGGCTTGCCATTCCCAAAGCATCAAGCCATTTGTAGAAAGCTTCCTTCATATGGTAGCAAAGCTGCTGGAATCAGGCGAACCAAAGCTTCAAGTTCTTGGAACAAATTCTGTGAGTAAACAATTCTCTTAACTAACTTTGAGTTTCATTAGCATGTACAGAAGAGGCATTCTGAGAATATCGTGACCTTGTAAAGGCAAATGCTCTGGTGAGGGCATTTGGACAACCAGTATAGACACAGGTGGTTAGAACACTTTGTCTCTAGCTTTTGCATCCTTGTGAAGTCTGTGCTATTAACCAACCACAAGGAGCAACAGAAAGTCATTGGCCATCAAAGTCGGGGTTATTTCCCCATGCCTTCTCACACTACTTCTGAACTATTTGTGCGGGCCACACACATTCTCTCCTATCCTGAACCATAGTTCGTTAAACATATGTGGGGTTGGGGAAGGCAAATCTGCAAAGGAAAATAAAATACAGGGGCAACCTTTTTTCTCTTGTCTTTAGTTTTATTGTACAGCTTCGCCTCTGAGGAAGCTTTCAGGCATTCAGCCAATCCATAGGTTCCCATCCAGATTTTTATCAGCAACTGACAGAGTCACATATCGCCTGCTGTTGTTTGTGGGCAGTTCTTTTATAGTATAGGGGAGAAAGTATAGGTGGTGACCGAACATGAATTGCAGGATCCCACTGCCCTGGTTTGAATGATGCCTGTACCACTTTCTGGCTGTCTACTGTGGGCAAGTTAGTTAACCTCTCCTTGCTCAGCTTTACATCTGTGAAATGAGAATACAGTAGTACCAACCTTATAGGCGTGTTGTGTAATATGAGTTAATATGTATGAAGCTGTTAAAATAGTACGTGACACTGGTAGTCATTATTGGTAGTAGTAGCATGTTTAAGAACAAAGCAAGAGTATGTAAAATCCTCTATGATTTCAAGGGGGAAACTGTTGCATATTTGCAAATGCAGTTAGTGGTGTGATGGGCTCAGTTTCAGGCAGTGTAGCTACTGAGGCTTCTCCTATTTCCTTTATAATTAGTGATAAAACTTGAGGGAAAATGGTTTCCTGGTTGGGGTGGAAGTTTTAGTGCACACTCCCAGAAGTTTCTCTACTTGCAGCCAGCAATGCCATTAGGATTTCTTTAATGAGTCATTTGGGCAAAAGACCAAATTCTTCAATTACCTACTTTGATTTGAGTGAATTGTAGTAAATGAAATTCTGTGTAATCTTGACCAACATTGTTTATCTAGTATTCCTGGGAAATCTAATTTTAGTTTTTAGTGGTGCTGAGTTGTCAAACATTGAAAATTGATACATTGAAAATTAAACATTGAAAAAATATTGTCAAACATGACTGGTACTGATTAATACATTTGTATTTATTAATGATTTTTGTACATTTTATTTTAATTTATTGACATTTGCCTCTGTGCTGATGCTGACCCAGTGTGACAGTGCGTGATTTATTCAGTTTCTCTTTCGTTTTAGCAATTGTGCTAGGTACTTTTCCTTAGTACCCCGTTTTTATTGTGAACTATTATTTGAAATACAGAAAAGTATAGAGCATAATACAGTGTATCTGTTTGTACCCTGATTCAGGAGAGAAAATTGCTAGGTAATTAATTTATCAATAAGTGGTAATATATAATCATTGTTATAAATAATAATACATAATGGTAATAAATATTAATATTATATGCAACACTGGTTCAGATTTTTTTAAGGAAATATAGTTGACCCTTGAACAACAAATGTTTGAAGTACACGGGCCCAGTTATACATGGATTTTTTTTTTTCAATAAATATGTATAGTATTTTCTCTTCTGTATGATTTTCTTAATAACATTTGTTTTCTCTACCTTACATTATTGTAAGAATACAGTGTATAATACATATAACATACCAAATATGTGTTAATTGACTATATATTTTATCTGTAAGGCTTTTGGTCAACAGTGGGCTATTAGTAGTTAAGTTTTTAGGGAGCCAAAAATTATACACAAATTTTCTATTACGTGGGGGTCAGTACCCCTAACCCCTGCGTTTTTCAAGGGTCAACTGTGATACAGTATTTACTAGATGCTTCACATTTATTATGTCGTTATATTCTCACAACACCCTTCAAGCTCAGAAATATTATTCCCATTTTATAGATGAAGACTTGAAGCTAACGTGTCCCAAGACACAGTGAAGTAATGCTGTATCTAGGGGATTCAGTGCTAGGTCTTCCCTACTCCAAAGCTTGCATTTTTGCATATAAATACGCCATCATTATTGTGGATTAAGATCTAGGAAAGCATACATTATTTTCCTTTTTTGTTCCTCCTGAGTTCAGTTGATCCATCTCACTTTTTTTAAGCCTCATTGCTTTTCTTAACCTTTTCCTTTAAATATTTTTTACCAGTTGTCCACATGGGCCAGTGCTTGAAACCATTCACTACACTGAAGCAATGATTCTCATTGGGGGGCACTTGTCCCCCCACTTCCTGAGCGTTTGGCAATGTCGGGAGGGTGTTTTGATTTTTCACAGTGCAGGATGGGAGTGTTAGCGGTATCAAGGCTGCTGCTAAACATCCACATGTAATACGGCCCCCACAACAAAGAACTTACCAGGCCCAACATTTTAACAGTGACCAGTGGGAGAAGCTTACATCTAAGGATTACATTGCTGCTTCCCTTTGTTGTACCTTTTGAAACATATCTAATTCTCCACTTAAATTTTTCAGTGACAAAGAAGTAGGACGTATTTTTTATTGAGTGCATACCATGTATGAGGCCTTGTGCCACCTTTTATTGGGTTCTCGTTTGAATCTGTTTACAACCCTGTGAGTTAAGTATCCCATTTCACAGGCCACACATTTTGCTAGTAAATTCAAGATCCAAATCTAGGTCCATCTAGCAGTCTGTCCATAATCCCTGCACTCTGCTGTGTCTCATTTCCCCCATTTTTTTATCCTGTTCTTTATGCTCGTGGACAATATGAGATGCTTCTGGAAATGATCATTTTCATCTATACTCATATTTGTCACTCTCAACAGATGAAAAGAGAATTAAGTTTCTCCTCCTGGAAATTTTTCCAGAACCTTTAACATTTTAATGGCCAAATTTTTATTTCTGATTAATTTTTTTCTGCTTTTAAAATACACGTTTATTGTAGCAAATTTGGAAAACGTTAGAACATGTGAAAGAATAAACAGGTTAAAGACATCTGTAATACCAATATTTAAAAGTTAATGCTTTAATATTTTTATTTCTTTTTAATATATATTTAATATTTTCTGAAACTATACAGTTTGTACTCAGAGAATCTTGAAAATTAGACTCTATCCCCTGGACTGTAATGCCAATTTCACCATTTACTGACTGTGTCACTTTGGGCAAATGATTTAACCTCTGAATTTCAGTGTTCCGATCTGAAAACGGGGAGAAATGACAAAGTCTTTAGAGGGTTATTGGGATGATTAAATAAGAACTGATGTGAAAATACCTAGTACAGTGTATGGTGTAGATTGGTAATTAATGCCACTTTAATCTCAGCGAGGTACAGTATATGTGGCCCTTTTCTAGATAATGTGAATCATATAAAATTTAAAAACAGATGACTTGGCTCTGGCTGAGTTAAAGTCTTTTTGGCATCATAATTTCATTTTTTCAAATTTATTCTATGATATTTCAGTTTTATTTCCAGGTGAGTATCAGAAAATTTGATTGAATAATTATTTTGGGTATAGCCTTTTAAAGCCATCAGCCTGTGTCCTGACGGGTATATATATGTATTTAATCTGCAAGGAAACGAACAGCTGATTACTTTAGGCTACTTGGTATACAGAACTAATAAATCACCAAATGAATAAGAAAGCTAATGAGAAAAGATAGTGCATGTTAAGGACTCTTAGGGCCAAGTCTGTGATTCATGTAGGATATTTAAAATTTCCTAGACATATGGATAGTTTTTTTTTTTTTTAATCTTTTGAAAGGAGGTAGAGTGATTTTACCCATCTCGGTATTTTTCTTCTCTGCTAAGTTTGTTATGTTTCTTTCAGTTTATGTCCCCTTTTCTTATACAATCTTATTTGTATAAATATTATTCATTCATGTGTTATGTAACAGCTGTCAAGGAAGATTTCCTGTTTATAATTAAGAAATAAAATTGCCTGTAAGTTTGGGCCTGAGGTCATCACTGAAGCCAGCATCCAGGAAACGAGCTTTAGAGTAAGACCTTTCCTTCTAGACAGCCAGCTCACTCACTCAACAGGAATTGCGTTAACAAGTTATATTTAATATTTATAATGCTGTGTCCTTGGTTTTCTAAAGTTCATTATTCAAAGATTCCTACTGTATATATGTGGTATTTATGATATTTCATATGTCTCATTTGCTTCTTTCAATATGTCTTGTTAATATAACAAGTAATAAATGAAAGTACATATGTTTGGTCCCCACTTTCAAAAAGGCAGTAATACAGTTATATTGTGTGTTTTTTTCCAGTTTGTCAAATTTGCAAATATTGAAGAAGACACACCATCCTATCACAGACGTTATGACTTTTTTGTATCTCGCTTCAGTGCCATGTGTCATTCCTGTCACAGCGATCCAGAAATACGAACAGAGTAGGTATTATTTAACATTATGATTTAAAGTCATAGTGATTTATTGGTGAATATCTTGCTTGCATATTGCATAATAATTACCAACGGAAATGTGCAAATGTATGTGTTATTCCTGAACTACCACTTTTCATTGCTGTTAGAAGAACCAACTGCAGTGGCAAAATTGGGAGTGGTTTCCCAGCTCACTCGGTAAATTCAGTCTTTACTGTAACTCAATGCCACATTGTGCACCCCTACCGTACCGTCAGGGCCTGTCATCTCACCATTTCCTCTCCTTCCGCTCTACTGCAGCCATGGGGGTCTCCTTGCTGTTTCTTAAACACATCAGGCTCACGTCTCCCATGGCCTTTGGACTAAGGGGTCCCTCTGCCTAGAATAACTCCCCGGACACCCACATGGCTTCTTTCCTTACTTGGTTCAGATTTCTGCAAATGTCAGCTTTTCGCGAGAGTCTCCCGGGCCACCTTTTAGTCGGTAATGTCAGTCCTGCCATCCCATCCCCAGTTGTTCATCTTCTTCTCATAGCTCTTACCTGTTCTCTCACTCTTCTGTGGAATATGAGCTCCAGGGGGACAAAGGCTTTCTTCTGAGGTAGCACAGGCACTGAGTAGTGCTGGGCACGTAGTAGGCTCTTTGAAGGAATACACAGATCATTTGAATAAAGGAATGTATATTACAGAATCATTGTCAGTCTCAGGTTACCATGACAACTTATTTGGGCAGTTTTCAACATTTCTTTCAGATACATTGTAGTAGTAATCTGGAATCAAATACTTACTTGTAAGCACAATCTGTAGATTGAGCTCTACATGGAGATGAGAACCTTTAAAGTTAAGTAAAGTCATGCTAGCTTTTAGTATGCAAGTTACAGTGTTGGTTTACAAAAACAAAAACCAGTGCAAAAGTTGTTTTTAACTTGGAGAAAGAAAGCTGAGAGGTGATTTAATAGTTGTTTTCAGATATAGGATTTGTGTCTGAGATGTAGGTAGTGTAATTTTTCCTCAAGGCCATTTAGACTCCTGATGTTATTCCTTTATGATGAGGGTTAAAGCCTTACAAAGGTAAAGATAATTGTAACTATCTTATAATACTTAATTTTCTGTTTCTCCCAGTTGCCACTAAAATCTTTTTTTCTCCCTAAAGGACATTAAAAAATGTTTTATGAAACTGTTCCCTGTTCTCAGGAGCTGACATTAACTTGTTAATGGAGCACAAAATCGTAAAGACTAGCTAAAGAAAATGGCAATTTTTTTTCAAGATTATAACAGTTTTGTTTTAAAATGCAGAAAATATCCTAAAGGTACTATTTTTTTTCCAGTTTATTATTATGAGGATTACTAAACTACACCTAGAAATTTCTCAAATTTAGGTTGAAGTGAGTTTCACATATAAACCAGTGTAGGTGAAAAATGGTGGTATCCATATTATTTATGAAAGGATGCATTTTAGAAATTCAGAATTTTATTACATCTTATTTTTAGGTATTTAGCGCCCCCTAATGAAAGGTCTTATCTTTTGAACATATCTTCATGTAACATTAATGTTTATGCAAAAACAAACTTGAAATTTTCTGTACACAAATGAAAGGCCTTATAATAGTTTTTACCTGAATTCCAGGTCTTTACAATGTCATATGCTATTTGAAATTCCAAAATAATAATATTTTATTTGAATTATTGTAAAACAAATGTGTTAACTAAAATGCTTGAAGATCTTTATAGAGGACTTGATTTTTTTTCCTGCTTTGCCTGAAGTAAAAGCCCGTTTGGTTTTCTTCAGGCATGTTTATATTCCCTTTTAGGTTCTAATTTAGATGCTTATTATCTGTCCCTTTATTTTTAGCGAAACCCTACAAATAGAAATCAGGGCATGGGCAATAGGAAATGGGGCTGATCACTGTTGAGATTTTTTAAAATATTTGCCTTGCAGCAACAGTTCCCACTTTTAAAGTTACACATCACATTGTTTAAGCTGTAACTGTAAGTTTCTGAGCAACCTTCATCTATGGTGGAAATCATCATCACCATCGTCACTGTCACCACCATCATCATCACCATGTCACCATCATTATCACCACCATCACCACCATCATCATCATCATCATTGTCATGATAAACAGCATGAGCCACTAATGCTTATTGAGTGCTTACTCTGTTTAGCACTTTGTTGGCTAAACACTTTACATGAATTAACTCACTTAAATCCTTACAATATTCCTGTGTGTCAGGTAAGATCATTGTTCTATTTTATTGATAAGGAAACTGAAATTCCTTTGAGGTCATGGCTGAAATATGCTGGTTAGGCCAGATACTAGATCTGAATTGGATGCTACCTGTGTAGCTGTAGTAGCTATCGGTAGTCGCCACCTGCCCTGAGCAAGGGGGTCACCAGCTGCTGGCCTCTATTTGGGCTTCTGTATCATGAGGCATGAGCCACTGTTCTCGTGTCATCTTGTTTATTCATGTGTTCTGTGTCACCCGCGCTTGGCCTTCTCATCACCCAGGGAGTAGCAGCAGGTCCGTAAAGCAGACACCTTTGTGCTGACGCTAGGCTTGCCCATTTGTGATGGCTGCACCGAGTCTCTTGGCATTTTGTAGTTTAGAAAGCAGCATGTGTAGACACAACTTTGAAATACCAAGTTTCCCCGAAAATAAGATGTAGCTGGACCATCAACTCTAACGCGTCTTTTGGAGCAAAAATTAATACCCAGTCTTATTTTAACATAAGACTGGGTCTTATATTAACTTTTAGAGCTGATGGTCCAGCTACATCTTATTTTCAGGGAAACGTGGTAGGCAAGCTTTGTGGCTATGTCTTCCAGTTCCCTTTCTCACCTGCCCGGTATCATGTTATCACCACACCCCGTTTTCCATCTGCTCCTCCCAAATGCCTGCGTCATGTCCCCCTTGGTTTGTAAAGCAGTACCACCCCCTTCCCCGTATCTTCCGTTCTCTAAACCTATTTATGGGTTGGGCAAACCGAATAAACCTTGAAAGGTGAGTATTTCCTGTAGTAGCGAAAAAGGAAGTAAATAACAATCAAATTTGGCCAGAGGGAACGTGTTTTAGGGCAAATGGGTGACCAGGTTAACTCTGCTTGTGAAGTTGTTCTTTCCCATCTTTTGTATGCTGTTTTCTAGTCACTTTCTTTCTCATTCTTGAATGTATAGTTTTTGTTTGTTTTGTTTTTTAAGAAGAGAGGAAGAGCTTGAGGAATTTGGGGACATGGATTGTGAGGGAGGGTAGGCTAGCACTCACTGTGGTTACGTCTTAAGTCACAGAGCCACGTGATAATGTATGTGTCATTACACACAGACGTATAGGGCTGAGATTATCTGTACTCCATTTGGATTGTTCTTATTCGTCACCGTTAAGGAGCCAGCTTAGTCTTCCCTGTAGGTGGACTAGCGGAGGCGAGAAGCCCCGGGAGCAGCAGTGGACGCAGTCTGAGGAAGCACTGACGCGTGTGCAGAGTGAAACCGTCTTGGCTCAGCTGCTGAGACTTCTGGGCAAGCAATGGAGATAGCTAGTTCACATTAGTTGGAATATTGTCATCCTCTTAGGAAAGCCGAATGCTTTTGATTAAATTTTCTTTTATTGAAAAATAATATAGACTAGATAGTACTACATTTTTACAGTCCTTTTAAACTTTAAATGCTGATTTTAAAAAGATGGTATTGAAGGTGAGTCTCTTTTGGAACTGCCTTATCTCTTTGTCCGTCTTAGATTTTTGAGATTTTAATTTGACTTATTGTTGTGTTATTTTTATTTTATTGACTTGAGATGATATTTACTTGGCATTCATTCTCTTAGCTAAGCAAGCAGACTTGATCAAATAACTTTTTTTCGTGACTCAGTTTTTTTCTTTTTTATAGAATTCGAATTGCCGGGATCAGGGGTATTCAAGGCGTGGTTCGCAAGACAGTTAATGATGAGCTTCGGGCTACTATTTGGGAACCCCAGCATATGGATAAAATTGTTCCATCCCTGCTGTTTAACATGCAGAAGACAGAAGACATCGACAGGTACTGATACAGATGTTAGGCTTGAGGCTGCCTCATGTTTGTAAGTGTTTGTGTGCTTGCTAGGGTAAGAAAGTGTTGTCTTTACTATTATGTAAATAGTGGTCTCTCAGTAAACTCGAGTAAGTTTAAATATGTGCCCTTTCTGAAAAGTTACTCGTCTTTAGTATAATCACATTAGGCTTACCAGACCACAGATTTTTTACGCATACACTTAAGGAGTTATTTGTTTTAGAATAATTTTATACTTTTATTGCTGCTTATTATTCAGCATCCAAGTTGCTGTTTGAATTAACATTACTTAGCTGCAAGTGTAAGAAATAGAAATTATAACTGGACTTCTGTTATTCTTTAGAGATCCAGCATGCTTTTTCAGAGGAAGTTAGAAGTAACCAAAATAACAATAATAACAACAATAACGGCAACTATTCACTTTATAATTATTTTCAACAAAAAGAGTTTGACTGTGTTTATTTCTTCTAAGATATTTTGGGATAAAAAGAAAACGTCATTTTAACATTTCTAGAAGTAAAATCTGTTTAACTGTTAGAACTAGCGTTAGAATTCTTGCGTTCCTTTTTTATTTCCCCTCTTCAGTCGCATAGGCCCTCCTTCTTCCCCTTCCACCACTGACAAAGAGGAGAATCCCGGTGTGCTGGCTGAAAACTGTTTCAGAGAGCTGCTGGGTCGAGCCACTTACGGGAATATGAATAATGCTGTTAGACCAGTCTTTGCGTAAGTAGTTGGTATTTTCCTGGTTATTTGTGACTGTGCTATATTAATTCTGTGTTAATTTACTTACAGAGGACAAGGGCTTTCTTCTTATATGAGGGAGTTATTAATGGAACAGTGGAACATTGTGGGCAGAGTACAGGATTGAGTCAGATAGACGTTTGAGCGCTGGTTCACCCACTTCATCAGCTTTTCCCTTTCAAAGTGAAATGCGGGCCTGTGCGTGGCATCACGGGCTTCATGTACCTTGCCTTTCCCCCACAGACCTGGAAATGCATATGCACAGTAAATAGTAAGACAGTGTCTGAGCGTGTTGTGACGTAGCTGGGTTTTTTAACTTCTGTGGTCACTTCCTCCTAGTCCCCGGCTTCTACTTCCTGGCTTTCTTTTTGCCCTGGCTGGACTACTTTAGAGCATGTTCGGTTCTCTGAGTAAATTTCTTCTTGTACCTAGTGAGTAAGTAGAGCAGGAATAGTGAATATCTCATTGGTACTTACATTCTCCCTCCGGCAAAACATATTTGTGAGCTTTGAGTTTCTCCACATAGACATTAGCTTTCCAGCCTTGTCAGGCCTTTGTGTTCCAGCTCAATCATCAGATGATAGATCCACTGTATAATATTCTGTGTAATTCTGGTACATTTTTGCCAGTCTGTCTTTTGTTAATCATTTGCCTTTGCCTTTTCCTTCCTGACTATAATATCGCTATAGCATGTATAAAGTAGTCTAGATGTAACATCCAGAAGTCTTTATTTTTAGGGCAAATGTTTGGGTTCAAAGTTGAACTTTAGTTATATCGTAGACTGTGTAGATGCCTGACCACTGCACTTTACACCTGAAGCTGAAGTAGAATAGTATTGAATGTCAACTATAATTACACACACACACACACACACACACACACACACACAAACCGGGGGTGCCAAAAAATGTATCCAAGTGGACACTTTGGTCAACGTTGCTCAAGCAGTAGTTCGCCGTCATCAGAAGTGTCTGGATGCTGATGGTAACCACTTTGAGCACCTCTTGTAACTGCAGACGTCAAACGGGACTTGTATTCATCTTTTGTTATTGGTCTATATTGAGTATTACAGTTTAATACAGTTTTCCTTTCTTAAAATGTGTATACATTTTTTGGCACCT